>NC_137215.1:7587182-7998103 GCF_949987685.1 Ammodytes marinus | reverse complement strand
AAACACATGAGAGCATATACGAAGGCAGTTATTGTCCCTCATCAAAGAGGACTTCTCTTTTACAGCCCGCCCCGGGAGAGAGATTCCAGAAAGCCGATTTGGATTTACCGAGTCATCCAAAGCGAGAGTATAGACACTCCATTCGTATACACATGTGCAGGTGCTGACACATGTCTCCGCACAAAAAACAACCTACACAAACCAGTCATCCTCTCACCCACACAGTCACAACAATAACAGAAACCAAACAAACATAATGATCTTTCGAAGGCTGATATTTATCTAAATTGGATCTGTGTGTCGTCTAATTATAAAACCAAGTAATTATAAAATGGATTTGACGCTAGCATTTAGGCAGAGGCAAGATTACTCTCAATATCAATCTCTGAAATAATCTCGTATTTAGAAAAGCAAAAACACATCCTTCAAAGCCTATGTGCTGTTATCTAGTCAACATTATATTAACAGGCTTACAGCAACAACAACTGTGTTGACCTATAAGGTTTGACACTACTTTAATATGCCATTTGCTATATGTTGCAAATCAGTTTGACCTGTTCCAACTTTAGGGCTTAAAAAGGAAACCTCAGGCTAAGGATTCAAGCTCACTGTTTGACTCATGCACTCTAACAATCAACTATTTGTATGTACAATTAGGACACAAGGGAAGGTTGTAAAATGTCAGTGCAGATTTTGTAAAAATGATGTCATAGTTCAAGTGAATTTATTTTAAAAGCTTTTGACTCAGTGTCTACCCAAGCTGCTTAGCAAAAGCAGGATGTCGGTCGATAAACGGTATTATAGCGACAATCATTAAACTTTCCTGAAAATGCCAACATCGGCCCAGCTGTGCTCAAACTCTTTGTTACAGAATTGGTTTCTGTTTTTACCAATATTTTCAACTCCCCCCCTCCCCTCTGCCTATGTTCAGTGGCCCATTGTTTTAAACAATCCACCGACATCCCTGTGCCGAGGTCTAACAAAATATCCTGCCTCAATGACTACATACCGATTGCCTTCACATCCGTGGCCATGAAATCATTTGAGCACGTCATTCTCATTCACCTCAGAACCAGCACCTCCTGATTATTTCCGCTGATTATTCGCAAGAGAAATTCTCTAAAACAACTTCATAATCAAATACAGAAATCATACAGAAGGCCATGGCAATCTAAAAATGCTTGGTATTGAACAATTACCACTGCAGAAAACAGTCAGCTTTCACTGACATGTAAAGTTGGAATGGATCTTTAGCTTATAAGCTTTTTCAGTACTTATAATAAACACATTAGACCAACGTGTGAGATCCTCATAGCCAAAACCACAGAGAAAACTATAGTGGACATGAATTGAATAAGAGTATATTCCAACAGAATATACTCCAACAGAATATACTCTTCAAAAGGTATCTCGAAAGGGATAGTTTGACATTTTAAGACATATGTTATTTGTTGTCTTGTAGGGAGATAGATTAGAAGATTGATTCCCCTCTCATGTGTGTTTCCTCTCTATATACTAAGCGAAGCTAAGCAGCTGCTGGCTGTAGCTTCATACACATTGACAGATATAAAAGCGTTATTGATATTTTCATGCAATTATCAGCAAGAAAGCGAACAAGCCTAGCCCTTCAAATGTCAAACTAACGTATCATTGTACAATTCCATGGCAGAACTAATCATTTCATGATAATAGCAGTCGCAGTTTTGCCGCCCCTTTTGAAAAAGCTTTGTACAAGCTTTTGAGGGAGTATGATCTTTTTTTATATGAGGGTTTAAATGCTTGTTATCCAAGTTTATTTTCGCAGTAGAGTTTATAAGTAAGACATTTCTTTATCCGTGGTGGCTGACAAGTGGTGGCTGACAGGGTTCACGGCATTGCAACGAACGGAAACCACAAAGGGATAAATAAAACACAGCAAATTAGGAAGCACATTCATCAATTTGACAATATGTACAGGGAATAAAGAAATCCGCTGCAAACACAGAAAAAAAAAGCAAAGAGACAAACACTATATACGACAACAGCACTACGTGAGAAGACAATCCAATCAAATACTAAAAAAACTTGTGAGCACGCTCGGAACTAGAAACAGGCTTACACAGACATAGACATATGGTGTAGATAATATCTCCCATGAGTCATGCAGTCGGAATGTGTGTCTATGCTGTTTTATCAAAGTGAATTCTAAACAATCCCTTGGTGTTGTAAAACTGAAACATTGTTCATTTCCGTATAAAAATCACTTGCTTATGTTCTGTCTAAATGGAGGAGTTTTCTTAAAATGCAGTAATTATACATCTTAGCAGTAGAGAGTAGCATGTGATAAACAGTCTGGTGGTCTAACCTTTCTTTATATGTCCATGGGTGTAACGTGCCTTTGGTTCACCCTTGGATCTAAATGTGTAAATTTGAAGGGAACAGACTGCTTAACTTCACTGACGTTTGACCACCGATACAGGTCATGCTGCTCTCAAAATGTCAGGTCAGCTTTGCATCGTGCGAGTGACTCTTGGTATAGAGCTTTACCTGTGACTTCTATTAATACACACTACATAGGAGATAGCAGGTCACAGGGTTTAAATACCGTACTGCAGATAGCTACATTATACAGTATACACACTATCAAATTTAAGGGGTTTACCGAGAAAGTGTAGGTCATCTGCTTCTCGCGGTCCACAGGTTTGAGAAGCTTCAGGTAGCGGATCATTCCGGTGGGGGTCAGGCCGAAGATTGTGGTGTAGTCGTCCAGGGTTATCTTCAACATGGGGTCTTTGGTCTTCCAACAGAGAGATATACAAAATAAAAAAAGAGTGTTTCATTCAATCTTTTCTTACATTATTTTTTTTTCTCCCCAAGGCCACAGCTGTGAGGCCAAGAATGAGTCAGTCAATCTATCTAACACTACAATTTGATCTGACAAATAGTTTTTTGTAGAAAAGTAATCCACTGTCATCAGACAACAGTGCAAGTAGCAGAGGATGGAACCCAAAAGTATATCTTTCTGATGTGATTGTTTCAAGAAAGAAAGGTAGAATATAAATTACATTACATTTATTAATAATCCTTTTTTAGAGAAAACCACATTAATCAACCATTTAAAAAAATAAATGTTTTTTTTCCAGCTCTTAATAGGTCTAGATGCTACTTAAGCTTGGACACATTTTCCAAAGAGAGCAGTTTACCAAGGATGTCTCATCACTGCTGAGGGTGGACTGTGTTAACAAATAAACCCGGAGGCCATTGTGGTCCATTGCTGCGAATGGCCTTCGATTCACATCCATCAATGAGTCAGCTTTAGAGAGTTTGGTAAACATTAGGACTGGTTGGCTCATTGATTTTTTTTTATCTTTGTTTCCACTCCACTCTGATTTGTTAATCTCCTCCAGAGACTGGGCAAAGGGATATTTTGAAAGATGAACTAAAGGCAGTAGTATTTTGTTTAAGCTGTGTGTGTGTGTGTGTGTGTGTGTGTGTTTTCAGTCATTTAAATAAATAAATCTCTCCGGGCAATCTCTTTAGGCATTCTCCACTGTGTCGGTAAAGCACACAGCAAATTGCACCCAGACAAATCAGACAGTTCAGTAATTGTGTCAAACAAATATGTCAAAACACACACAAACACACAAGAATCAATTAATGAAACAAAGAGAGTAAAGTTGTTATTCAAAGAGGAAAATTGCTTAAGTTCTGACTCAGGCAACTGCAGATGCCACGGCAAACAAAAACACATCAATCTGCATACAGAGAAAGAGAACACAGCACAGCAAAACCCTCCCAACACACACTATCATTAAAGTCAGTGCATCACTTTGAGAGATCCACACTGTCATTGCTGGAGACATGCTGAGTCTTTAATTCAATATTTATGGCATTTTGAAGTAGCAATTTCTACTGTTGTGAACACAATGGAAACAAAGTCATTTTTATTCCCCCCCCCTTCAACTAGAGTTGAACAAGTTGCTAATTGTATGTTGCGGATGTCTCCAGCAGCGTTGAGTGCTCTTAGCTTGTTTTTACTTTGTTGCCGCAAAGTGATGCATAAATCAACAGCAGGGATGTCCCGAGTCAATGTGCAGGGCATGAATCAAGCTGACCATATCTTTTTTTTTTTTTTTTTTTTTTTTTAATGGATCAATATTGGCTATTTAAAGCCATACCGATCCTGATCATTTATTTATAGTCATTTATTGCTGGCCCATTTCGACACGTGCTAATCACTTTCTAACAAGCAAACAGCAGACATCACTTTCGATTAATGGTATCCACACTGATATTTACACTTCACAGCACAGCATTTTGTTCAAAGAAGAGAAGTTGGCTAATCGTGTCCAAACAGCTCTATCTCAACAGCTCCACACTACCACATGCCTCTTTCCAAAGACATTCGAAACACTCCTATGATGTTTCATAAAAACATATAAAAAATAGATCATTAACAGCTATGATGCAGTTTTAATACAGAGCTGTTACCCAGTCAAATCCATTAATTGAACTGGCTTAACTGATATAATTGTAGCCCTACTTTAGGCTATTTAGTCTGCTCAGTGCAGCTGTGTAATGCCGGAAAGCATGAATATTTAATTACTCCCTCTGGGAATCAGAAAATACTCAATATTAAAAGGCCTCATTTTGGAAACTAGGAGCAAAAAACTTGATCGGAACATCCCTCTATTTCACCGTGTGTGTGTGTGTGTGTGTGTGTGTGTGTGTGTGTGTGTGTGTGTGTGTGTGTGTGTGTGTGTGTGTGTGTGTGTGTGTGTGTGTGTGTGTGTCATGGTATCCAGAAGCAGCCCCTTTACCTACAGGTGTATCACCAACAGCCAGCTACAACAAAGGGGGAAAAAATACAGCAGCAAAATGAGTCATGGGCATGTTACTCTTTTAGTATGCACACATGCATAGGGTGGACATGTTTAAAGTGAAAGTAACAGTGAGCATACAAGGGCTTTCTCTTTACCTCCTCAATGTCATTATCCAGTGCAATGATTCCCAGGGGCGCAGTGAGGTTAGCACTGACTGAAATGGTGGTACCCACTGGGGAGGACTCGCTCACGTAGCCCTGATAGGTGGCAAACTGGAAGTATGGGGCCTGGTTGTTCTCATCCAGGATCTCGATAATGAGGTCAGCAAAGGCTGGGAGGGGGTGGCCGTTGTCCTGTTCAGCCTGAAAAGAAAGAGAGACAGAAAGAAAAAGGTAAAGAGAGACGGACATTCATTGAGTATCAAATATCAACACACTTTTCAGGGGCTGCAGTAAGTTTAAAAAACATATTTTCTCTACATGTCCTTTACAGCATTGAATAATCATATCATCAAAATGATTTTGAGGCACATGAAACCACATTTAAGACTAGAATATGTTTAGAAACAAAATTGTGAACCCTGCTATCAGGCTTTTAAACTTCCACAGTAGTCTCTGGAACTGAACATCTGAACGAGTAGGGAGTTTTTATTGCTTGTATCCTTTGTCTTGGAACCTAATATGTGTATATTTGCTTTGTCATTGAACTGTACATGCTTCTCCTTGCCCTGCCCTCTTGTGTGGTCTCCGTCAGTTGTCTATATAAAGTATGTAAATGTGTGTATAGTCTGTGGACTTTTTATATTGAATTTCCCTTTGGGACTAATAACGTTATTTGAACTTGGAGAGAAACAGTAACTTTAAAAGGTATTTTTCTAACTTCAAACAGTGTTCCAATCATCCAATTTTCCTTTTAGTAAAGTTTGTTTATTCGGTTATGAGAATATACAGTACCTTGAAAATGTTCGCTTCTCTATCACCCAACGTTACATGTGTGATCATTTAAAGAATTGCTATGAAAACTGAAAACCAGTCAGGAAAAAGTAGGGATAAAGATTTGGATGGTGAAAGTGACTCACTCGAGAGTCATGCTGGCCCACGTTTCATGAAGGCACAAGGACAAAAAAAAATCTTTATTTCTCTGTGTGTGCATTTTCAATTACACAAACCTACACTGACTAAATTGAGTCAGGGGTCCACTTTGAATTAGGCCTCAGTAATTACCAGGCCACTTAGCGCAAACACCATCATTGGTAGGCGAGACAGTAATTAGTGGCTCTTGCTACTTCGTCAAATGACTGAACAAAGATAGAAGGACGCTCCACAGAAACATCAATTGTGAAGTCAGTGCAAATATTAACCAATAGACAAGAAAATTAGTGTGCAAGCACTCATTTTCAGTTTAGTATTTCTCCATTGCTAATTGCGCAAACTCAACCGAACTGAATTATGTGTGTTTCTGTACATTGCCCCTGTTTAGCTGGAGCGCTCAAATGAATCATCTGATATGATACAATCACAGCTGGCACATCTTCATCTCCTTAGCATGCCTATATCCTTCTCCAAAAACAGACATGCAACATCCAACCATTAAAACACAACCAGTTCAAATTTCAAATCGCAAGTAAAGACAAAAGTAGCAAAGCCTACAGTTGAAATTTCAGAATCATATACTGTATACTCATAAATATTTCCCAGAAACCTAACTACTACCACATGAAATCAATATCAATATACTATCTCAATCTATGAAATATTACTATATACTATAGCATGCAGTATAATTGGACATAATAAATGTTAAAACACAGCTGACATATACAGTAAATCCCTAGAGCCTTAAAAAGTGATTGGATGAATCACCCAAAAATCTGTTTTATCTATCTGTCACGTACAGGACACACTGCGATACATCGAACACAACACAGACATTCCTTCATTTATGAACACAATCAAAGGGTGTTCTAGTAACATAGTACATTTCCACCATTCGTTTTTGACAGGAATAATCACACATCCAGTTATAGATGCAAGTGCCTTGGATAAGAATACAAGAGAATGCTTGTAGTCACAATCACTTTTTTTCAAAATCAGTGAATATCTCCCTATGATATGCTACCTGTCCGTACTGTGTGTGCACTGTTAATACACAGCATAGGCTCATGCACACACAGTATGTAGCAGATCGTGTAGAGATATTCACTGGTTTTGACAAAAAGTGATTTTGACAACAAGCGTTCTCCAGAATCACTGACCCCACCTTGAATAAATGGTGATGCTGAGCAAGAGCAGTGCGAGATCTTTTTTTCCTCCTACACATTTCAACCAAATCAAAATGTCTGTCATTCCATCAGAACAAAAGCCTTGAAGTAAAAAAGCTGTAGGCTACTTAGCCCAAGTTGTATCGGACACCGAGCTATTGAGACCAAACCAAATGAATGTTGACTGGTCTGGATGTCAATGCAATCTTTCGCCTTCCTAAACACACTTCACCATTTACTTCCACACTTGGATGCTTCAGAAAAAAATATCAAGGCTTCAAAAATACAGATGGAGAGCGGGGCGAGGGTGGGGGGGTTGAAGCGACATCAGTTAAAGCCATGACCTGGAACTAATTCTGCACATAAACTCAAATTCACTGGGCTGGTTGTATTGCAAAGTGTCAATTGGAACACAACAATATAGTTGTACAGCTAAATGTAATAGGGCAAGGTCCAAAACAGCTCTCATTTCTTTTTTTATTATCTCATCTGTATACCCAACGATATCAGAACCCTGCAACACAATGTTTTGCAAGGTTGGTACATCCGTTTCAGTCCAGTTGAGTTCCACACCTGTTTTTATTTTTCATCAGCGTGTTATGCCAGGCTGTCCCTTCCTCCAACATCTTTTCCCCTTTTTCCACTTATCTGAGTGATAATAAAGAACACCCACACTGCACTGACCCAGAGATTCCAATCTGCTCACACAGATACCGGAGGGAGAAGCGCTGTCATTGACAGACAAAACCTCTGTGTGTGTGTGTGTGCCTGGATGTTCTTTCCATTTCTCGACACCACACACACACTTTTGTCTTCGAGTGAGAGCAAAGATGTGGTGCGTGATTACAGTGTTCCCTTGGCGATTTTAGCTCCTTAGCGTTGTCCCTATTTCTGGGAGGAAGCACTAAATGACCTGTGCTATAACACACACACACACACACACACACACACACACACACACACACGAGATTCACAGCTACCCAAAAAGTTAATATTTATCACTCAGTCTTGATTCCCTAGCCCTGATTCCATCATCGTCAACGGTGTCATACTGTATCTCTTTTGCTCTCTTTCTATTTAACCAAATATTTTTTCTCTTTTTGCCATTTGCCTCTGCGCCAGTTGTCCTCATTTCATCCCATAGCCCTCCTGATGGATATGGCCCCATCAGGATCAATCTCGACTTTCCAAGTAGAACAGATGTGTTTTCGAGAAGCTGTGCTCCGAGATGCCGCATGCAGCTCATTCCACCATTAACTTTGTATCCCCTAAAGCATTGGCTGTGTGTATGTACACCACGTACTGTGAGTGTGCTGCATGCATCAGAGTATATACTCTCAAGATATCAAAAGTCTAATTTGCACTTTTCCTTGCCCCCTCTGAGTCCTTGAGCAACGGTTCCGCCCTTCTCTCTATAACTCAGGTAGATAAGAACTCTCTGCCATGCATACGACACACACACACACACACACACACACACACCTCTATATCAAGGTCTTTTCCTGCTACCCCCCCTTTGAACTGTCTCCTTTCCTTAGCCATACGCACAATCCTCCCGCAGACATGCAAAACTGCCTCTCGTATGATCAATCTCCTCTTGTGGAAATCAGCTATATTTTTCTCTCATCTCCCCAGCTATCCAGGTAAAAGCAGGTTACACAGTGCTGGGAGGCGTCTAGGGGGTTTAGTGAAGGGTGTGGGTGGACGGAAAGTTCATCCTCTGCACCAGCAGCAGCACAGAGGCAATCCCCCTGACTCCTCACCAAATTAGGATTCATGAGAGCGCGGCAGCCCATCCTCCCGCTAAGTCCATAATTCAAAACATCTTTTTCAGCCCCACCATCTTCCAAAGCAGCTAAAGATAAAGTTAATGGCCTTCAGGAATCCAGCTTATCTAGATGGGAGAGAGTATAAGGGTGCGTGCTTAAGTCGTCGAGATAGGAGTTAAACTTCATGTGGCAGCAGCAAATTAGAAAATAAGAGGACAGAATTGAGATGTTTAATTAAATTAGTTGAATGCAGTAAGTTACGCTGGAGTTCACATAGCTATAAAGCGACTAGAGCTCACAGCAGGCAGTCTACTGGTATGTCCTATTATATCCAAATTAGATGGACATTGTTGATGGGTGGGTATCTATATCGCTTGATATTGTAGGAAAGACTAAACACATTAAGCAATGCGATGAAAGTATCAGTTGCCTCGTCTACCATATTTAATTAAGACGACTGTAAACACTGAGGTATCTGCAACGCACCTACGGGCAAACTGCTCAAATCAAACCAAATCAGTTTTATTTGTATAGCCCAATATCACAAATAGACATTTGCCTCAGTGGGCTTTACATTCCATACAATATGATACAATATGACACCCTGCCCTTACACCCTTAGCTCGGCTGAGAAAGAACTCCAAGTCAAAAAAACCTTTACCGGGATAAAAAAAAAATAGTGCTGATGTGTGCATAGCATCACTAGTCCGTCCCTGTCGGGTCTTTATATTTACAATGGTTGTTCATTGTTCCAGTGCTGTTGGAGTACTCACTGACACAAAAATTTCGCGTTTTCGACTCATTAGACTCTACAGTAGTCTATGAAATTTGCTCAAAGAGTATTTTTGTAAGCGTTTGGTCTTTTTCTTAACATTTAGCGTTTAAATGTTTAAATGTCTGATTCTGATGCAACAGATAATGAATGGATAACTTAGTCACTTAATGTTTTTGTTTACCTTGATGATGAGTGTGAACCTTTGATGTAAGTCCCTGCTAATTGGCTGCAGTACACGCAGCTCTGCCGTGGTTCTGTTCAGGGAGAAATACTCTCGATATGTCATCGGCTGACCTGTAATTGAGAATAAGAGCATTCACAGATTGCAGAATTCAGTGCACTTGTTGATACCCTCAAGAAACTCCACCACTAACATCCAGAAACCAAGTCATGGCATACTGAAAAATAACTTTAAAAATGTGTAAAAGATACATGTTGAACACTTACCAACCAGGATGAAGTAAAGAATGCCTGGCCTGTCTGATGGGGGCTGTATGTTTCTGTCCATGTCCACGGCCCGGATTGGAGGGGTCACATTCAGTGGGTTCAGTTTGCTCTGCAACACGGGGATGGTGTGCTCAGTCAACAACACAGCAAGACAATCAAATGCAAATCTGTGTATTTGCTGTTGACTGTGTAAGTGTAACCTATTGCTGCACAAATAGTGTCTTAAAAAAAACTGAAAACTCCACTTGAAAAGGATAGCCTTTGCCCTGAAAATAAAACACATTGTGTTAGCTATATCTTTGTATTTTAGATGCTGTATAATCTTATATGATGTGGTGTGTATATGACTTGCAGCTCTCCTCCTACAGATAAAAGCAGCGGCCTCTATAGATAAGTTGCCCTGGACTCTCCTCGTGGCCTATTAAACTGTTTTCTGCTTATGAAGGGAAGGAGGAGAGCTGCTTTGTTTGGCTATCCTTGAAGCTTCCCAGCTCCAGCTGATACTGTATTCCTTTTAACAATGTTTTTTTTATGCCGTAGTGTTTTCTCCAGGTCGTAGTGTACCATTCTAATAATGCACTTGCACCTCTGGTTTGCCTAAGCTGCAGCTGTTTGTTTGCCCCTTGTAAGCCCACTCACACCAGCGTGCGTCGGAATATGCCCGATAGACTTTCACATCAGGTCTAATGTGTTTGTGCTGCCGTAGGCTACTTTTCCTGCTCACACATACTCAGACACCATCAGCACTAATTACCCAGCTCTACATAATGTACCTCTACACTTTTGCTCACAACATATGGCTAAGTGGGAATATGTTTAGCACATCACAATTATGAATGTCTCTTCGGGAGCAACAGGCCTCCATATGGCTGATATAGAACGTGTGACTATGCTAAAGAGGCCTGCTCAACATCCATAGCGTGGAGACAGGCACATGGCTAACAGCTTTCTGGCAGGAAGAATCCCTCCCTTAGGGGGGTATATTTATATCCCTCAGCTCTGGAGTAATCCTTAGTTCCCTCCCTATCCAGCCCTCTCACTCGTACAATATCTGAAGGTGCGCTAAATCAAATCCCCCTTAGCTTTGCACAATGATGATTAGCTATAATACCCTCCTCTAGCAGTAATTATCCAGGGGACACCAAAGCCTACATGATATCCACCCAGGACGAAAAAAAATAAATACAGATCAACTTAATAATGGCTGTCTATTCATTGTGATTAATTACAATACACTCATCAATTATGAGAAGACAAATCTCCCCGTGGACTGATAAGTTAGCATAATGGTTACACTGCAGAATGAGGAAAAATCCCGGACCAGCAAAAAACTGACGAAGCTGAAAATGGCAAACGCTAATGCGGCCCTTTCTTTATTATGAAATGTTATTGAACCGTACACTGTCTGAGGAAAGTTAAACTAGGAGAATAGGAGGTAAAGGATGCAAAACCGATTTATTACAAAGCAGGATTTTTTGGGAAAACTGTAAAGGTACGAGGGGTGGGGGGGGATGTGTGGGGGAGAGAAGCAGGAAGACGTGGAGAAAGGCCAATGTTTTCTCACACTAATGAAAAAGCTTTGGTTTGTGTAGCCTGGTGCTCCCAGGTCCTGCATACTTAGTCTGCAAACCTTTTACAATAAATTATAAATTACATGGGCAACTCTAAATGGAAAGTCTGGGAAAAACTACAGACAAACCGTGTTTGCTCCCTAAGCGACCCCAGCTACAGATACACATGAAGTGCATGCATATACATGTTTGGACGATATCAATTTTGCTCTCTCTGGGGGGCCTGCTTTTTTCAACTAATCTAATATACATATATATATAGCAACCGTTGTCTCATCATTGCCTGCTTCTGTTTTATTTATTATCTCCCAGTGTCTCAGTTCATTTCAACTGAATCCAGTTCACACTTCATCCATACTTGATTCATTTTTCTTCACAGCAGTATTCGTGCACCGTCATGCTCGGGTAGGCAGTGCTAATGAAACTATATATGTTTGAGAACCTACAATTAACAACAACAAAAAAACTTGGCATTTATTTGTAAAGCACATACTCTTATCTGCCCTGGCACACCACCTCCCTCTCTATTTTACTTGCTTCTATGAACTCCAGTGGTGTTTATCTGACATCCCAGGTCAACACAGCCTTCTACTCTAATTGCTGGTCCAACAGAGCAGAAAAAATGCCCCATGGAATTACCACGCTGAGGCACAACAGCAAAGCCTCCAAATGTCTAGCTCCAAGTGTGTAGGCAGAAAAACAGTCTGGACCAACGGACAACTTAATAGGGGCTGGCACAGTTTTAATATTTAACAAAAATTGTACAAATGCAGCAAAAAATATATATCACCAATCCGAAACATGAGGCACCGTGAAAAATGCAAGAGACAACACTGTGGGCAGATGCAACCTTCCGTGCAAGAATACACAAATATGCAGACACTATTTACAGGAGGGATTCTGTTGAAATGACCTTGTGGAACAGCAGTGTTGTGTGCACACGGGGCCTGTCTGGGTTGATTCTTACCGGTTCAGTGAATTCGGGGATAGCAACTCGGTAGGTGATGGGGTTGCAGTCGCGGGTGTTGTTTACCAAGAGACAAGGCAGGAACATGGGGCCCAGGTCGTCCCCGTCCAGAACATCCAGAGTCAGGGTTGTGGTGGCTGTTCGTCTGTTGGGGGGGTATGGAGCGCGGTCCTGTAAGGAAAAAAAAACTAATGCGTTCAATGTCAACCTTTTCGAACCCTACCAAAACGATTTGTTGCGTTCTGCACTGGGGGCTGCTGGCTACACACTTCTCTGGGCTGGCTAAAAAAAAATCAATACAACAATAAATGTTAAAATCATGACCGATCTCTGCAGATACTCTTCAGCATATATTAGTATGCTGCTGGGCCATTATTGGAGCTCACAGTGCATGCATTCATTCTGGTTAGATGCATATTTTGATTGGTTGCGCGAGAGTGCACTGGGACACAATTTTCGTATTAGGCATTCAGTAGAACGTTATCGAAATGATATCTGTAGTTAAAAAGTGGTCCGTTAAAAATGATTTGACACACTGCATCAATACCAGGTCAGCTAAGGAAATGATAACAGACCATAAATATTGCTAAATTGAAAACTTGTTATCTCAATGCAATAAGTTCAACTTACAAAAAAAGACAGTTAAAAAAGAAGTTTGTCCAAACAAGAAGTTTGTTTATTACCATCAATATAATAAGTTAGCAGTCTGATTTATTTTATGTTTTGCTACATAATAATTTCATATCCTTGGCAGAGAGCTGGTCAACAAACACTCAGGTAAAAAGGCTCCCACGTAATTGAATGAACAAAATCTTACAATCAAACAATATGTGCCAACATCGGACCACTCTCAACCAGATCGGACAGCAGCACCAGTCTTCTATATTCTATTAAACCTTTTCTTTGAACAAAAATCATCATTGAAAAAGAAACATATCTTTACAGCAGTTATCCTTAAAGGTTCCCCTCTGTTGTACAGTTGCTTCCCACAGTGGTGTCCTGAGAAGTGTGCAGGCCGGCACTTCAAAGAATCCCCTGGTTGGTGTAATTGAACTCTTGACACAAGAAGTGCAGAGTTCTAGTAAATACCAAGTCTGCTTTATTCCTCTACTCTGGCCTCCTCTTGCAAGAGAAAATGAAATCTTCCCGAAAAGGACCTCATGCCAGACTTTTTCTCCCTCGTGCAGGAAATTGGAAAAATGGTAAATGGGTTGACTGCTAAACGATGAGCTGTCCTGTAATACATCACCTCTTGCATTTTTCTAGTAGTATGTGTAATATTTGACCACTGTTGGGGGTCGGTGTTTTTTCTCTAGTCAAAGTAAAAATTCTCGGTCAATGGGGTTCTATGTCCCCTTGGTCAAAAGAAATCGGCTGCCTTACGGCTAAAGATGAGAGCCAGAGAAGGAGAATCAAAGTGCTCTCTTTATAATTCATACTGGTATTATTATGAGCACTTGTTTTACACGATTTTCTCAGTCATCTTGCTCCAAGAGTGTGGAGTCAAATGCCCTCCCTAAAGTAAAACCCATACTTACTCTGATATGGAAAGTTGCTCTGGTATATACAAACTACAAACGCTTATCTCAGAACGTCTGAGAGACAGCATCAAACGCTCATAGTGAAAAATATGTTCAAAAAGAAAATAGCAATGAAACCCTTGAGGCTTCTATCCTCTCAGGGCAATATTGATGACCGTGAACAGTCTCTGAATGTGAAGTTAAATATGAGTTAAACAACTTGTTTGTGAGATGTAAATTGCAAATTGAGGAATCTGTAAGTCTTTAAGAATCTGTCGGATAACATTTTAAACATAAAATAAAAAGGATGTTTTGCTTAATGACGCAGTGTGAGGACATGGAAGCAGAAAAAAACGGTTGCCTTAATGTTTAAAAGCTCCAACAGCAACACAGAATGAAATATGTGAAATATGGTGGAGACACTGCTACTCTCTTGGACTAAAAAAAAAACATGGGCTCGAGTGCTCAAATTCCATTCTGCAAATAAAAATTTTTAATACAGCTGTTGCTTCTGAATATAGACCTTAAATGAAATATAAAAATGTAAGTCTATTTATGAATTGCTGTATGGAGCAAAAAACAGTCTTAACAATTGATAAGGCATTGATTGGACTTCTGCATGTGTAGCTATCTATCTTACATTGGCCTGGACCAGAACCAGGTAGCGAGTTCTCTCCTCATAGTTGAGCCTGTCCGCCAGAGTAATGTGTCCGGAGAGGGTGTTGGCGACGCTCACTGTTTTGTTGGATTCCTGAACGAGAGAGAGAGAGAGATAGAGGATATGATAAGACAGAAAGAAAGTTTGGACGTGAGCAGTAAGTCATGATTGTTGGAAGAAATTTACAATAGTGTATAGAGAGGGTGTTTTTAAATCATGGCGTGACTGGTCCATATACCGGGTCATTGGGGTTGTAAACGATGCTGTATTCTATATGTCCATTCGGCCCATCGTCAATGTCCGTGGCGCCGTTATTTCCTGAGAAGCCGGTGAAAATGGTCGTGCCAACTGGTGTGAGCTACGGGAAAGAAATATATGAGAATGGGGGAAACAAAAAGTCAAGAGCTCACACAGGCCCCTTGTGAGGACAACACATCTACTTACAGCAAAATGCCCATGCATACAACTATTCATGTTGCCACTTCACCCCCATAAGTATATATTTATATTTTAAACATCACAAAAGGGCAGGAATGTTGTAGTCAGCAGTAGTCTGAAGGCTTACGCACACTGCTGACGGAATAACAAAAAAGTAAGTATGAGAACCATTGCTGTTCCCTGGAGCCCTCTGCAAAGTCCACAGTACCCAAGCAATGGGTAGTAGAGCTTGTTCAGGGGAGAAGTTGACAGCAATGTCAAATGACTCACTGTACTCTTAGGGCAACCGCATATGGCTGTGATAACACGCTCTGACAGGAACTTTCAAACACCCAATGTACATAAGGTGTGAACATTGGAGACAAGAGACTAGTAGTTTTTCTTTAACTCAGCAGTGACATATCTGCATATCTCCCCATTCTTAAAACACATGACGGTGCAAATTATTGAATAGATGCATTGTCTTGTATGTTTTGGAAGTGATGGGTTTCCCTCCGGCATGCTCCTAATTGAATAAGGATAACTGAAAGCAGAGCAGGCTGCAACAAAGTTCCTGACTGCTCTCCTGACCTCCTGGTGAGTTTGCATGAATGTTGACACAGTACAAATTTGAGGAAAAGCCACAAACTTGTACACATTACAGGGAAATGTCACTGTACGGCCACATCGTACAAACTTGTCGTATTATTATAAAAATAAACAATAATAAATAAAACCCTAATGCGTAATTAATTAGATACCAAATAGATTCAGGCAGTCAGTTATTCAAATTAAGTAAATTTGACTCAAATTAATTTGACTTTGGTCCATTTTGACTCTGAAGCCAAGTCAGTGTGTGTGTGTGTGTGTGTGTGTGTGTGTGTGTGTGTGTGTGTGTGTGTGTGTGTGTGTGTGTGTGTGTGTAAGTAATTATGTGTGAGAAATAAATATGTCAGACCTTGGCAATCCCTCTGGTAGTATCAAAACTATATGTGCAGATTATAGTGCATGAGACTATGGCCTGTTACCTCGTTGACTGCAACATAGTAGCGTGGCTGCTGAAAGCGAGGGTTGTTGTCATTCTTGTCCCTCACAACGATCCGTACCTCATGGAAAATGACCGTACCGATGAGCTCATTGGTGCACTGGATCTGAACCACAATGGTGGTGATGTGGTTGGGGGGCTGAGAGAGGGGGGAACAATTGCAATTGTGTATTTATTTAATGAGCCTTTCATAATAATACATCATTTTCACAATAGGCTTTTTTGTTTCCCTTTTACGAAAACATCTTGAATTGTGTAAAGAACACTATGAGTCAGCTTTTTTTTTAGTAATCAAGCTAACCTGTATCTTTAGCCCATGTGCCCCTTCACCTTCCACAGTTGTAATTTGTCCCCGTTAATTGGCCATAATTCTGAATGGTACTTAGTAGTTTCATGTCCAGCTCCCTGGGTTTAGTCCCTTCTATCTGTCCATTAGTATGGATTGCTTGGAGCAAAACCAGGTTCTTTCCCACAGCCGTCACAACACTTAACACCCACCCAGTGCAACCCCCCCCCCCCCCCCACACCCACCTTCACACCACGTATCACATCTTTAACTGTACCATTTAAACACATTCACTGCAGGTGTTCTGCCCCAAAGGACTGAACTGGACACATTAAATACAGATTCAGTTTCTGAATTCATTGATTCACTTTCTATATTTAGCACTTGGGGCTATTTACCATTATATACTGAAACAAATGCCCAACAGCAATACAAATATCATGAATTCAAATGTGGTATTAAAATGAATGAGCAGTGGGCAATTGGCAGATATTTAACCACTATTCTGAGATTATTCTCTAGTTAGAATTATAATCACAATACAATTATTGCATGGGTCATTTTAACATTATTGCCTTGTTCAGTCAGATTTGCAAAATAGGCTTATTTACGCTATCTCACACGTCTCATTTATAAGCGTTTTTTTGAAGCATGAAAATAGGACAAAGAAAGGCAAAAAGAGCAAAGGGACACGCTTTCTTCTTCATAGTAATGAATTAAAGGACACCCTTTTGAATATTTAAAATACTTTAACCATTCCTTATTTAAATTGTTTGTATACAAAGTGTTCCTGTCCATGACACCAGTGATACCAGGGCAGTCCTGTACTCACGTCTCTGTCCAGAACACGTCCGGTGCTGTTGAGGTAGAGCCTCTGTCGTCTTGGTTCCAGTATCACCCAGTAGTCGTAGTTGTCCAGCAACGTCAGGGAGATGGTTCTGCCTGGGTCCGCGGCACGGCCATTGATCTGCATGTTTTCTACCAAAATCGTACCTGTGAAGATAGAGAAGTCTCCATGAGATAAATGGACCCATCTTTTAGAAGGACATTCACCACTGCTGTATTATCCTTGCAATTGTCAAACAATCTGGGAAATAGTAGAAAATAAATTACACGTTCAATGTTTTTTCAAAAGATGTTTGTGTTGCCTATTGAGAACATGTTTCGTTGTCGAAGAAGATTTATGAAAAGCAAAGGCACGTGGTTGTAAAGGTCGTATTACCTCAAATAATTCAAATTTAAAAAAAGAACCATGAAGCACAAACATATTTTAATAACGGCCTCACAGTATGAAAGCATTCAGCACTCTAAACTATTTTATCTGATCCGTTTGAATGGCTTTTTATTTTGAAAAATATTTTGGTCAAACCTTCATTTTTTTACGAATACACTGATCAGTCGACAACAGCCTTAGAAGACTTTGGAAAAACTTCTGCTTCAAATATCTGAGCACCATTACACGTCTTATGTGGGAAGATCTCTAGTATTGATCATCACCAGGGGCAGCACTTTCTGTTTTTTTTATTCCGTAGCTTTTAATCAGGGACTGATTAAACTTTGCCACAGCAGCCATCTGGGACAAGCCCCTCAAAGCCTGCTAAATCTGAGGATTGCTAGACTCCTAAGTGGCCAAATTAGTGGATTTGTACAAGAACTGATGGTTCACTATAAAAGAAGAAAGGGAAAGAAAATTGGACGAGCAGTGAGTGGTAGGGTATTTTAATTGAGAACATTGGTGCAAAATGGAATTAAAAGTCATACTGCAGGTAAAGACACCATGCTGGGAAAAGTATTTGAAAGTCCACTAACACACAACCGAAAACATTTGTTTTGCGACAAGTCATTCAAAAGTTGCATGCATACTGTATACATCTTCTTTTTTTTTTTTTTTTTAACTTTAGACTGGTCTGGTCTACACTTACTTCAATCTTGTATTCTATCTTTCAAGAACGTTCTTTATCTACACCTTTTCTTTTCATCCAACATGTCACAACCAGTTACAAAAGTTAAGAGATTCAGCCAGAGAAGTAAAACAAAAACACACAAATCAAACCCACACATTCTGCGTTCATTTCTGAAAGGTTCATTTTGGCTGTCAAAACGCAATCGTCAAAAATAACTCTTTGATTTGTGCAACCCGCCGCTCTCTATATAACTCCACACATTCCCTAATCACATGCCTGCTTCAAGGCATCCACAACACTCTCACACTGAAGTCAGCACCGATGTGTGCAACGCCGGCTGATATCTTTACCTTAGATTTACAACCTTGCTGCTCATGTAAAAAAGCTGACGTGCGCAGACAGCAAAGTTACAG
The DNA here is from genome assembly GCF_949987685.1 of Ammodytes marinus. NCBI lineage: Eukaryota > Metazoa > Chordata > Actinopteri > Uranoscopiformes > Ammodytidae > Ammodytes > Ammodytes marinus. The sequence continues at coordinate 7,979,269 of NC_137215.1, read as the reverse complement.
AGCTGAGCAGTGGACAACAGGCAAGTAAGGTAATGTGTTTTGCAACCTGGTTGGTTACTGAAATGTGCTGGTTTTATTTAGAGGGACAATCCCATAATGCATTTCTGAAAATACCAAAAAACAGAAGGATGACACTGGCAGACACAGCTGTAAACAGGACTCACTCAATTTTTGTGAAAATTGTAGAGTGTGTGTCTAGCTACAGCATGCATTTTCTAAGGAGGTATACAGCCCAACTTGTAAAATAGTAACTGTGTTCCTCTGACTTTCATAAATAAGAATCATCTTTACTTTAAATCTCCAACACCACCAACAGTTCGTGATAGATAGACATGCAGTACTGTAGGACTTCACTGATTGATCAGTGTCAAATCAACAAAAACATATATAACTCATAGCTCATCAATATAATTTTATCATTATGTGTATGCCACTGAAAATATGGGCTAGCCTGATGATAGATGTCAGAAACACCGATGATTACTTTTAAAAATACACAATATACAGATCATGAATTGGATCTAATTGAATATATTGCACAAAACTCAGTGCCAGGGATGTGGTGCTAGAATGAAAACATTGTCAATTACTATCAATGTAACAAGATATTAGGCACTTCAGATGTTTTATCCAAACTTTATCTGGATAAAATGTGATTTCTATAGAGATTCATGTCATGTATTTAATGTAGAAAGAGTGTGTTTAAGAGCAATTTTCGCATTTATGCTTGTTGGTCGCACAAGTACAACACTTCAATTTGTGAGTCGATGTGTAAGTATTAAGCTGTTGACGGTTGTAATAAAATCATGGCCAATGCAACACTATTCAAGTGCTTTGATGGAAAATATTGCCATCCTGTGTTGCCACTTCAACTTCAATATGCCTTAAGTTAAATTCACTGGATTGGTCAAAGTGCATGTTTTCTCCAAAGAGTATGTTAGGTTCTAAAATAGTGACCATAGAAGTTGAAATATTGTTAAGACTAAAAGCACTTGAAATGCCCCACCACCAAGCTACCAGCTGTAAAGCCCAAGAGGGAAGTGGTCTTTTAATATATACTTTTTTTTTTACTGTTAGTACTGCCCATAACATATTGTATTATTTCAGAGGGCAGGTTTATCAATCTTTGCACAGTCACTCAGACTCTCAGACACTCAAAATAGAGCGCAGATGGAGGTGCAATGGGGAGCTCTTGCCTGATAATTAGAATACCCACCCCTGCATATTTATGAAACTATTAATGAGTGTGCTACCTGTTTGCAGCAGTCAGGGTTTGATGTATGTGTGTGTTGCTGTCCCGAAGAGGACCTATAATTGTATTTTTCACTTGGACTTAACTTGAAAAATGGCTCTTCTAAGAATTTAATTTAAAAGTCAAAATACCTCCATGGTGCTTGTTCATTAATCTAGAAAACACAGCCTTTTATAAATATATCTGCTTCAGTAACCAGAGTGTGGTGAGCTACACTCCGGTCGTAAATTACACCGCTGATAATATTACAAGGGAGGGAACAGAGAGCCTCCTTTCTTTTTTGTCAAGTTAATTGAACTTCTCCTGTGACAGCCAATACTCCCACTGTTGTAATCGTGTCCACTCTCAATCTCACAGCCACATAGCAAAGCTGTTGTCCTCATACGTCAAGAGGATGCCAGACCTACACAAACAAGTGCTACACAGTTCTACCATGCATTGTTGTATTGCTAAAGAAATAAAATCGCTCTCCCTTCTGTAGCGTGCAACTCACTCAGGGTCATCTCCGGTCAGAGCAGCCTCTGATCTGGGCTTCACAGTGGACTAACCCCACGGACAGAGGGCTTTAACTTTCATCCCAAATATCAATAATGTCGGCATCCGTAGAGGATGGCACCGGATTAGTGTGGAGGCTTGTCTTCTGATAGCGCTCCAGGTTTAAACATAAATAAATAAAAACAAATTGCTGCTTAAAGGTTTATTGGTAATAGCGTATGGGTCATTTTTAAAATATGCATAATGCATGATCTTTATTCATATAGGTCTAAGGTGCCTCGGGGAAGTGAAGCAAAGGAGATAAGTGCCTATGGGAGATTAAACACTAACAGTTAAGTCAAAATTCAAAAATCGAAAATGGCAAACAAAATAAATGTTTTGAAGCCACCTTTTTGTAAACAAAAGTTTGACTTCATTTGGTCTCTATAGAAACCATATAATATGTATTTCCCCTCAACTGTGAGTAGATAATACCCACACAGGTAGCCTACAAATTAAATTAAAATAGCTCTCTTCTGAAAGCTGCAGGATATAGATTTAAATTCCGCTATGTCTAATAGAGTATAATCTCTCTTTAACAACAGGCGTTTAATGCACTATTACATCTGTTTTGTGGTTAAAGGTGGCCGGAGGAAACTGTTTCAGATCAACTGGTTGATAAGGCTTATACAAAGTGAGATGTCTGTTTCTGAAAAGTTTTAGTCCTCTTTTGTCAGCCAATTAAAACAATAATTATCCAGTTTATACATCATTGCGCATCGTTAAATACAGATGAAATGTTTCTTATCAGGCAATGGTTGGCCGGTACAGACAGACACAGTGCATCCCTCCCCCCATCCCCTATTTGTATTCCATCTTTTAACACTCCCTCTTCAACATTCACACTCATCATATCTATTTCCACCTTTGAGTGGATGCCCGAGATTTACTTGGGCTACGACCAAACAAAAATTAGCTCTGACCACAGCTGGCTCTGGGACATCTATTACCAACTGTCCAATGCCAAAAGGATCCTCATAGCTGGCATGGATAACCCCCTGCTTTCTAACCCTTGTAGCCCCCCTGTCCCAGCACATGAGAAACATACTCATTATTAATAAACTCCAAACCAGTCCAATATGGCTTATTTTAAGTCAGGATCAAGCATTCCTTTCTCAAACAAACCTGGACACTTTTGTATGTGTCTTTATAAATCTTGAAATCTCTAGAAACAGCACTAAGATCCTTCCTGGCAAAAAAAAATAAAAAAATAAAAAACTAGAGCATCGCTACACTTCACTTAGATGGTAACTTATTAATATTAGAAGGGATTTCAAGATCTTACCCATTACGTTTAAAGCACAGAGGGGCTTCCACATGTGGGAGCTTGCTGTCCGAGGTCCTGTGAAGTTTTTATTTTGGACGTTCTAAAGTCTAAAGACCAGATTGGCTACTGCGCTTGAGGTTTCCCGGACACATAAATGAAGTTAATCAGGAGGTCATGGCCCAGTTGCCTTATGATGAACAATCCTAGGTATCCAATAACATTTCTAGTGACAATTATGCAGACTATAATAATGAGGGCTTACTTAAAATGGTGCAAAATGATAAGACTAGGGTTGTATTTGTCTCACATAAGTGTTTACCTTCCTATAAAAGTATGTGCTATATTCTTAAACACAACATATGCTCTGCAATTGTATTAAGGTTCACTTTCCGCCTGTCATGTGCCATTTCATTTGCAGTGCTCACATACTGACTTCTCATCTCACTCAGGGACTGGCTCTCCTAATCACATACAGTGCAAAAGCATGTGCACAGCTGCCAGGGGGACCCACTGTGCAAGCATACATCGCCAGAATTAAAACCTGTATTACAGCCACCACAAATTGAGAAGGGATGTAATATCAATAATTTCTTAGCGCCTCAGTTGCTTAATAACCTGTAATTACTTTTTTTTTTATATATAATTTGACATGAAATACATCTGTCTGTCTTTCTGCCAAAGCAAACTAGAGTCAAAGAGACAAAAGCAAAAAAGCGACAGCTGTCTCATTCAGTAAACATTGATCCAAAGACGGGCTTTGGAATACATCTCTTCCTTTGGAGAAAAAAAGGCTTTTTTAGCTTCCTTTTTTTAATTACTAGCTGAGGTATATGCAATGTGTATCTACACGCCAGGCATATATGAGACCCCGAGTTTAATTTAGTAAATGCAACGGCACAAAACGGACACCCTGCCGTGCCATACAGCAAAATTGGATTAATTTAAGCCTGGGTGAAACTATCAACTTCTTCCCATCGCTTTGGCAGGCATTTAATTTGTCATGGATTGACCCAAAATAGCCCTGCATACAAATACAATGTTCTGAATGCAAATTGATTCATAAAAAAAATCACTATGGTACAATAATGTAGTGGTTTCAAACCTTGTCTCAATTTTCTGGAGTTCTCTTCATGTTCACAGTCTTAAAACAAACTCTCTCCACTCCCATATATCTGATTACCTATATGTTGCAATACATTAAGGGGACATTGCCACCAGGATATGTCTTAACACTTCACGTATAATAGATAGAGAACCCATAGACGTGTACTAGAAAAGGTTGTACAATAAAAAAGGTACATACACACTTGAATTACATCAAAGTCCTGTGCAGTCTTGACAGTGAGGTCTCTGATAACAGATGTAACAAATTTAAACACTTGCAAATAAATCAAAGAATGGTATAGAGACAATTTTAACCTCTTGACAGAAATGATGATGATATCAAACTCAGCCTCAACTTTCATAACAATTCTAAAAAATAATGTTTATTGTAACAGATGTTTCACTATGATCAAAATAAACAAATGCGCTGGCAATTTTTGTATAGTCAGGAGAATTGAATTTCTCATGGTGTAAAAATAATATTTAGTTTAAGTCAAAGAAGATGTTTTTTGAGTGCAACCTGCATACATTCATAATAATGCATTGTTGCTTGGTTGTGTTGGCCAGACTAGAGTGTAGTAGGTTTTGGCAGCAAATATCCAGTCATATGAGTGAAATGATTAAATTAGATATGCTGTACATGGTCACATTAGAGAGATATATATTGAAAACGGTCTATACCGTTTTTCATCATCGTAAATCCATGCTATGTAACACTAATTGTGTTAAAAAAAGACCCACTAGTGGTGATGTCATTTATATACAAATCAACTGAAGCTTTTCCAAGGGAGACTAATTGCTGATCTGTTCCAGGAGATAGTGAAAGACCGGATGGACAACACACACTGACTTAATTGATGAGGCTGAAAGGTGCATTAAGCCAGCAGTACTGTCTTTAAAAAGACAGCATTACAATGAATAGCAAGGCTGTTGTTGCATCATCTGCTAAAAAGAAAACACAGTCTATTTTGAAAATGTTATTATTTCTCTCTTCCAAGTATACCGCTGGATTCAGGGAAGCTGCTTTGCAATATACATGTTCTCGTGATAACTCTAATTCCAAGATACACTTTACAAACATCATAACCAAGCTAAATATATATATATCAGGGCAATAGAGTGACTCATATACCATTTACATAAGAGTATGAGATTGATGCACACATTGATACGGGTATTAAGAGTATTGCACCAGCAGAACAACTAACACATCTCAGCCTTGAGTTTGTTCTTTGTGTTGGGAGTTGGGAGTTCTGGTGGGCGGAACAATGTGAAGAAATGCATTGTGAAGGTAAAATAAAAAAAAGAAAACTCTGTAAACTTTTAGATATCAAATCTTTTCTTTTATACCGTTTCTGAAAACTGTTGACGGTCACATTTTATGACTTTTGGAACGGATGTAAGGCATTAGCATATGTCCTTCATCATCCACTGACTGAAGGTGTCAGGGGATTGTACATCACGGCTTTTTACTTCTGGCCTTATTTAGGGCTACTTAGAATACCTATTTTATACCTTATTTTACCTTCATCAAGACTTTTAAACATGTCAAAATCTTTAAACAAGAAACCTTGTGCCAAGATAGAAAGAGCATTCACTGAGTTACACATGGCCTAGTGCTTTCGAGAATACAACCGACAGCTTGCATCTATGATATAGTCCTGTCAATTTTTAAATTGCAGATATATTAGCGTCTGTCTGCACTACTATTGTGATACATTTTCGATAAGATGAACATATAAATGTCCACGTTATAATAAATAACAAGGCACGTCTTTAATAGCTCAGTTAAAGAGGGTGCTCAAATGCTTTGGATAACATTTTGGCTCTTCAGAGTTAGCAGATCCACATGAGTGCTTATTCATTCAGATGTACACTTTTTACATCAAGGAGAGCAGGGGACAAGGTATTGTTAAGATTGGGATGGGACTTAAATTTAAACTGCGCATCACGGTAATCCTAATGTGAACCGAAAAATCCTTGAGTCATATACGCACCCTTCAAGTGGCTGTATTTCAGAGAATTTTGGCACAGCCGTAAAATAAGAAAAGAATACACCACCGCTGCATGACATTGAAGCATCCGTATAAGCCCCAGTTAGTATCTAAATTACACATAAATGCACTCTGTCCAAACCTCACATTTCAAGAACCAAGCTTTTCTTTTCTTTTTATCCGTGATGTCATTCTGATTTACAGCCTGTAACTGCTCCATTGATAATGAAAAGGGAGACTGACTTTGTGAATTCCTAGAACATTAGCTTGAACGATGTCCTGGGTATTGGACCTGACTCCTTGGCCATTATTTTTAAGCATTTCTCTATGCATCTGTACAATGGGATGACATCAGAGACGGGGCAAACTCATGGAGCGAATGATGAAGATTCAGCACTACGACCCAAACTGTTACAGGGCACAGGTATGACATTCATTTTTTCAAAATATTCCGACAGCTAAATTTAACCAAACAAAGTGTCTCCTGATCGGGTTAAATGATATATCTTCACATTCCTGGAAAAATTTGAAACTCAAAAATGTAGACTCCAAAAATATACCCATTCTTTCAGAAACATAAAGCACTCTTCAAGGCAAATACACTACTGAAAAGAATGCTTTGGAATCATGCTGAGTTTTTCCCATGTGAACAAAAATAAGTATGTGTGACACATTTTGCAAACGCTCCAGTAGTATGCAATAATAGCCACATTAAAAAATGAGAATGAGGTTTGCTTCTTCACAAAAGCGATCGCTTTACTCTTTCACTACCTCGACTTAGTGCTTATGCATAAATCAGAAATGTATTATCCGCTTACTGCATTATAATAAGTTCATAGAAATGATGTGACAGAGAAAACAAGGACTCCTTAATTAGGGTGAGGGATTAAGAGGAACCTGGTACACAGCGCTAGATTCCAAGTATATTTCTCATTAGCTGTGTTTTTCATGGTAAGTAAGGTGAAGTAAAACTGTGCGCTCACACTAGAGAGCCTGTCCTCCCACTGTGGCGTGAATCCAGACATCCCAAAAAAAGAATTCTCTTTGAGCTGAGGTGTCACATAATCACTAATCCGCCTGAGGTATTCCAGCCTTTGTTCAATAATTTAGTAACGTGGGATAAAAATCTCATTATGAACCACCGAGACCAACCAGGTTATTTCAGTGCGTGTAAACTACTGCCTTAAACTAATTTATCCCTTCGAACTGATTTCTGAAACAGACCGCTTCAAAGAAAATGGCAACCTCAAATGTGGAGTCAGTAATTATAGAGAAGGCTTGTTGTCAAAATATATTTTTTTGTCAAAATCAGTGAATATCTCCAAATAATACACTACCTGTTCATACTGTGTTTGCTGATAAAGAAGCTGGTGTTAATCCAAAGCATAGGCTCTGTAAACAGGCATGTTGCTATAGGGCCCCTTTGTACACATACCAGTTTACAGAGGCTGTGTATTAACACTGAATTTTTCTTAGCGCACACATAGCAATGGACAGGTAGCGGATCGTGAGGACATACTTTATTCACTGATTTTGTCAACAAGCATTCTCTAGCCTACCTCTCAATCAAATTGTTGTCTTTGACAGAACCTTAATCCAACCCTGCCTCATTTGTAATAATAATAATAATAATTGATTGGATTTATATAGCGCTTTTTTTCGCTGTTGACTCAAAGCGCTTTACAGGGTTCCAGGTTCAATTCGTTCACACACAGTCATACCGGTGGTGGTAAACTACGATAGTAGCCACAGCTGCCCTGGGGCAGACTGACGGAAGCGAGGCTGCCATTTCGCGCCATCGGCCCCTCCGACCACCACCTCAAACATACAGCAATCATACACATTCACACAAGGCAAGGTGGGTGAACCGCCAACCCTTGGATCGTTGGCCAACCCGCTTAACCACCTGAGCCACAGTCGCCCCAATGAGGTTGACCGTGTAATGACTGTCTTTGCTTAACTAACCACTGAGGGATCCCAAAAGCTGGTTCAAGCTGGTCTCAGCCTTGGCATATGGCTTTGTAGATGAGCACTTTAACAATGTCCCAGCAGTATTACGCAATTGATTTCATGCTGGCTGCTGTGAAGTTGTGCTGCTAAACTCCAACACCAGCAATGACAGTGCCCCCGGCTGACCTTTAGGAAGTTGTGTTTAGAACATTCACCATTGTTTATTGTGTAAGGATCGTAAAATTGTCCAATTAGCAAAAATGCAAAACAAGCTTATAATAATGGAGATGTCAACTTTTTGGTCATTTGGTCATAAACCAAAATACTGGACACTGATCTAATGATGGCACATAATTGAAGGTATCACAAAGGTATGCATCATCAGATGGCAGAAATGTCTGTGCTGAATTCTATTGCAATCAGTCCAGTGGACACATCATTTGGGAAATACAAATGTTTACAAGACTTTTTGCAAAGCCGTCCATTACTAATACTAAGATATTTCACTCAATAAGTTCATCAAGTGCCACCAGCAGGTGCTAAGAGGATGGCTTAGGTGTGGGTCTCTTGGGACTAGAAATGCCAGGAGGACCAAAACCGAATGGCTTTCCATCCAGCAGTTGCAGTAATAATTCAGTTAAGTCAGGCTGCACTGTTGACATCCCCAGAGCCAAGACACTTGAACAGCATGTCTCTGCGTTCAGCAAACTGCTACTGCCATTCCACATTAACTTGTAGGGTCAAGTAGACAGAGTACATTTGGATGTTGCTTTGTCGCCTAGGAACATTTGATAAATGGAGGCAGCTGTAGGTCAAGAGGTTGAGCGGTTCATTGGGTAAATAGGGTTAGTGGGTTAAACGCTGAACAACTCAACGCACCTCAAAGTGCTCCCAGTGCATGTGTGTGTCAATGAGGACATCAAAATCAAATTATAAACCACTTTGTCCTACAAATGTTGAAAAGAGATCTAATTAACCATCTAATCTAACCATTTTACACCGCGACTATCAGTCTAAATACAAAAGTAAGAGGGTGGTCATCATCTTCATAACTGATCAGATGGTTCTATCTCTACTGTAACGTTTCTATTGTTGAACAGCACATATTTTATTCTGCTTGAAAATTTGGATTGCTGGAAAATGAGATCCGAACATGAAATATGAATGACCAATCATTTGATTGTCAGTTCAGCCAAATGAGTGGATTAAACTAATCCACTACTCATTACATTGTGCCGGAAAATAACTGCTGTGTTATTAACAGAGTAGTGTAAATTACGAGCCGACAAAAACAAATAAATCAAACATACAGACAGTTTACAGACGTCTCTCTCATAACAGTGATGCAAGAAAACAAATGTGTCTTAAGAGCATGTTTTACTAAGGACATACATACACACACACACACACACGAAAAATAAATGATTACATTCCTCCAATATACTGTAAAACAATCACACAATACATCCTACAGAATCAATAATTCACAATGAGGGGCCATTAAAGAGCAAAAGCCTTGGTCCTTTCGGTTGACAATGACTCAGAGGTTTTGATTTACCATAACTACATTGCAGTGTTAACAGTTATGAGCCAGAGAATGTCAGCGTCATTAAAAACATCCCCAAGCATTGTTACAGTAGAAACAATCTTGGCATCATTGTTCCAGTGAATCAGCTCGGAGATCGCTCTACTGATGATGCAATCAATACAGTGTTGGCGCTGCATGTTTTGTAGAAGAAAAAAACCTTTTAAATGCCAAGTGAGCTACAACATAAAAAAGGTAGATTCTAAATCTTTATTACATAATCTGTAAATCACTTGAACTGTTTTGTGTATTTGTGACACCGTTTTCATTGTGCTGTCGCAGAGGCAGCCACCATGCACATTTTAAGTCTTTTCTCTGTACCCTGGAACAGTATTGAACATGAGCAACTATCATTCTGTTCGAATTATCTTCACGTATTTTGGGGGAGATGCTGCAGTGAAAGAAGGCTGGGATTCCCTTAGAGAGATGTGAATATAAAAAAACACTTACTCTATGATGGCACTAATAATCCAAGTTGACAATCCCAACATTTTCTGGGGGAAACCAGCTGAATAATGCAGCTAATGCTGTGTGCTTACTACAAGAACAACACGCAAGGCACAAGGGATTGCTTTTCTATCACACACTCTCTCTCACACACACTGAGAGAAAACATAATTGTTGAGCAAATTATCTCTGATCATGCATAAACACATTAAAATAGATTAAGCAATTTCACTCCGAGATTATTTGCATCTCGGAGCCATTTTACATTGATATTTAAAACCAAAAGATAATCTTAGTATGTTCATGCAAATAGAGCCTAACACATGAAAGGCCTGTTTTATAGCGTAAAAAGGATAAGGAACAAGAGTAATTACGCAGACCGTTTATCTCCACAATATTCTGTAATTGCCGTCTTTATTTGCACATCAAACACTAAAATGCTTTCTCTTCTTCTAAAGAAAAACAAAAGCATTAACACACTTAGAAGTCTAATTACAAGCAAATAGACAAGTATGCACATGCTGTTACAAGACACTTACAATGTGATAAACCTGCAGAGAGAGTTTACCCTAAATGATATTATACAAAAATTAATGGATTGTTAGGTGCATACACACATAATGATGTAGTACCGTAATACCATTGCACTGTGCGTAGTGTATAATTGAGGCTCACTGCTTGTCCCTCCCTCCTGTTTAGCTCTCTAATCCAAAAGTAGCAGGTGTTGTGCACTAATCCCCTCCTTTCAGCTATGCTCTAATTATATATTGATGACCTTGCAATCATCGAAACTGGAAGTGATCGCACAATTGAACTGAGGCCAGTGTGTGTGGAACACAGGGAACCTCAGCAGACATCCGTGTGGAATTATAATGAGAAAAAAACTGTAATTAATAAACGTTAAGGTGAATCTTCCTACTTGCATATCACTCACGAACACATATTATAACTGCAAATAAACAGAAACAAGCACTGAAAATGCTCAAGATTTTTGAATGCGTGCGCACACAGAACAGCAGTGACTGCTTCGTTTGAGTAACATAATTCAAATCTCAAACACAAAATCAAATTGGCCAATGGGGTACCTCATGCTCGAGCTGACCAGATGTTTCCTCTCTCGTTAAGCTGCAATTATTAGGTAGAACAGGAATGTCCAAAGTCCTGATCAGCATAATTAACGTTGTGAGAATGTAAAACTCATTTTTATTTTTTTATTTGAAGCTGATCAACACATTCAATAAACCATATATTCTGGAAATATCAGATATCAAACGTGAAAAAGTATTTAAAAAAATGTAACTTCCAATGCAAACGACTTTCACTTTCACTGCCTGCACATATGCTGGGCAATATATCGATTATGTTTGATTGATATGTCCTTGATTATGAAACCTACAGTTATTTAGCCACATTGCAGGCTACTGTCAATGGGGCTTGAGACGTTTCATTTCATTTCACTATGTCCCCATGTCAATTATTTGAGTAGCAAAGGTTTGATTTGTCATTTATACAACGCATGTTGAGGCAATTATATTTCCAGGGCATCAACTCACAGATACTCTAGCCAGGCGGCTTATAGTTAACTCTGTTCACTTGTAAACACTGGAGCTACATCCCTTGTTCTTGTTTTTCAGCCAGGCGTCAAGACTTGCTCACCGCACTTTGCAAAAGAGTTACAAATTAGCCCTTGCTATTTGCACGGGGCTACACTGAAAGTCCCATACATCAATACGCTGCACTGCTGACAACTACTATTGTTTGAATCCTGTGGAATTGCGGACTCTAGTCGTTTGCAGATTCATCATAGAAAGGCGTAGTGCTCCATGCTTGGGGATGTCTAACCTGAGTGTATCTAACTGCCTTTCAGGGGCAACACATGGAATGGAACAATAGTTATATATAAGGTGGGGTACATGAGGTACCCCATTGGCCTATAGGTTTCCCAGGTAAGTGTGAGGAAATTCCTTTTTTATAAAATAAAACAAAACCAAAAACTTAAACTGTGCATTTCATTTCCAGCCACTGCGTTTGTTCTTGAAGTGTGCCTAACCACTTTAGATTCTGATTTATTATCCACTGTCTGAAAGAAGCATCACACATTCAAAGACAGATTCTCAAGGTATCAATCCCTTTCCATATTTTAAGGGTTAAGCAAAAGGGGTCTCTACAGGTGCAAATGAATCAGGAAAATTATTCTTCTTTTCACAGACTACACCAATCTCCTACAATTGGCTGGATGATATTCCTGGAAATGCAAAACGGAAAAGAAACAAATTGACATAACTGAAAGGATTTCATGTCAAAAGGTGGAGTCAGCGATTCTGGAGAAAAGCTTGTTGACAATATTACCTTTTGTCAAAATCATTGAATATCTCCTCATTACCCACAATCTGTGTGTACAAGTGTGTGTGCGCTGAATTGGATATGTGAACGAAGGGTATGTAAACAAAGGAGGCCCACCTTAGCTAGCAACATGGCCTAGTAATCTGTGTATAAGCAAGCACTGTTTTTTTTCCAGCGTGCGCACACACACACACAGTACGAACAGGTAGCAGATCGCGAGGAGATCTTCACTGATTTTGACAAAAAGTTATTTAGACAACAAGCGTTCTTCAGAATTGCTGAGTCCACCTTTCATGTAAAGCAGTGGTGTCAAACATACGGCCCGCGGGCCGGATCCGGCCCGCGAGATGATTTAATCCGGCCCGCGACTTGTAGAGCACACATTTATGAGAATTTCAAAAAAAAAAGTAAGTCTCTAGCCCATTCCTGTGAGGAGATATGAATTTTTAAAGAAATAACCAAAATGCTCACTCCAGCCGCTAGGGGGCAGCCAAAATTTTAAAAAGCACATTTTAGCAACGTGGGAAATGGTAAATGGCAATCTTGCTTCACCGCTATTAATGTTTCCTCCAGTGCTTTATGGCAAAGTAAAAACCAAAAAAAAACAAATATATATATTTTTAGTGCTGAACAATGAATGTACTAGCAAGCGCGATGTGTCCGCGGCTCTGCACGCGCGAAACGAGCAGGAGCATGCTAGTGTAGGCCTACAAGATTTATTTCCTAATTTTCCATGCTGCTTTATTTTTATGTTTTAAATTGGGAAAAACGAATTCCAAAACAACCAATAACCTCTGTATTTAAAAATAAATCAAAACAGTAGAAGTTGCACTTTTATTTAATTTAATTTTGTACTTTCTGCATGTTTGCACAAAATGTGTCCCTGTACATATAGTAAACAAAATTGGACAACTGTAACGTCAGTGCCTGTTGTATTTGTGTATTCAAATAAACAGTTGTTTATTTCATTAGTGCGTATTGGCATCTTTGAGCAAAATACCCCCAAAATTTTTGCTGCGGTGCTACGCGCCGCACCTCCTATTCCCATGGCCAGCAGCAACCTTTACTAAGACATTTCCTGGGGGGTACAGAGATCCCTTGTGATCCGTGATAATGTAGGTTACGTAGGCTGAGTGATAAAGCATATTACTGAAAAACAAAGCTAGAGATTTGGAGTTGACATATGTACGTTATTTTGCCATTATTTTACTGGTCCGGCCCGCTTGAGATCAGAGAGGCTGTATGTGGCCCTCGAACCAAAATGAGTTTGACACCCCTGATGTAAAGGAATGAATCAACAGAGAGTATGGTCCATCTGATGACAGCCATGGTGGAGAGAAACAGCGTGAGGGATGGAATTAACTCCAAGGAAATAAGTTAATGAGTCCATGGTGGTTGAGAAAAAGCACTCACACACGGAGGCTGCCTCACTCTCATTAATTTAAACCTGCTGCTCACACATTTAACTCCTTTTAGAACTGTCTCCCAGCCTTTCAAATCTTGGAGGAAAACCTTCACACGCAGGACCAGGTGTTTAGCTCTGGAGAAAAAAAGACTGCATCGCCATATACGGGCTATACTCTGCCTGGATGTAGAGGAGAGACCTTTTAACAGAACATTTAAACCAGGGGTGTCAAACTCATTTTGGTTCGAGGGCCACATACAGCCTCTCTGATCTCAAGCGGGCCGGACCAGTAAAATAATGGCAAAATAACGTACATATGTCAACTCCAAATCTCTAGCTTTGTTTTTCAGTAATATGCTTTATCACTCAGCCTACGTAACCTACATTATCACGGATCACAAGGGATCTCTGTACCCCCCAGGAAATGTCTTAGTAAAGGTTGCTGCTGGCCATGGGAATAGGAGGTGCGGCGCGTAGCACCGCAGCAAAAATTTTGGGGGTATTTTGCTCAAAGATGCCAATACGCACTAATGAAATAAACAACTGTTTATTTGAATACACAAATACAACAGGCACTGACGTTACAGTTGTCCAATTTTGTTTACTATATGTACAGGGACACATTTTGTGCAAACATGCAGAAAGTACAAAATTAAATTAAATAAAAGTGCAACTTCTACTGTTTTGATTTATTTTTAAATACAGAGGTTATTGGTTGTTTTGGAATTCGTTTTTCCCAATTTAAAACATAAAAATAAAGCAGCATGGAAAATTAGGAAATAAATCTTGTAGGCCTACACTAGCATGCTCCTGCTCGTTTCGCGCGTGCAGAGCCGCGGACACATCGCGCTTGCTAGTACATTCATTGTTCAGCACTAAAAATATATATATTTGTTTTTTTTTGGTTTTTACTTTGCCATAAAGCACTGGAGGAAACATTAATAGCGGTGAAGCAAGATTGCCATTTACCATTTCCCACGTTGCTAAAATGTGCTTTTTAAAATTTTGGCTGCCCCCTAGCGGCTGGAGTGAGCATTTTGGTTATTTCTTTAAAAATTCATATCTCCTCACAGGAATGGGCTAGAGACTTACTTTTTTTTTTGAAATTCTCATAAATGTGTGCTCTACAAGTCGCGGGCCGGATTAAATCATCTCGCGGGCCGGATCCGGCCCGCGGGCCGTATGTTTGACACCACTGATTTAAACAGTAAACAATCATTAAAAAAAAGTCCATGGTATTTAGCATCTGCACTCTGTGTTTTTGTTTGTTTGCGCCATCGTCTCAGCCCTATCAACCCTCCTAATGCCGTGTCAAGGCTGCTCTGTAAACCAGCTGTCTTGAAAGCAGAGGCACAGAGCGTAAAAAAAACACAAACATAACAATGTGACGATGAAAGCCAAGGCGTTGACAATAGACCAGAGAAAGCACTGCAGAAGTTTTTTCTTTTAAGTGGCTCACTTTGTTCATCTTCACACAGGCCCTGGCAGAGTTGTCACTTCGTTTTCCCATCACAGAAGAGCTTTGAGACGTAAACTTTGGTGCAAGTTCAGAGTTGAGCGTTAAAAGAGGAAGAGGCGAGACAAGCATATTTTCTTTTCCTCCCAAAAATAGTGACTTTTCTTAACATGAATTATTGGTACGAATCCTTGTTACAGCAAAAGGGGCATCAAGTTCTCTTACGGTAGGAAGGTATTTGTGCTTGAGTGCTGCTTTCAAATATAATTTCCATCACCATCTTATTCAAATGAAAAGTTTTCTTAAATTCTTTGTGTGGGGGCGGACTGCCATCAGATTGTATTCAGGCATGCAAAATGTGACTACTGGTAAATATACCAGAGTGAAAGTATATCCCTTTGGTTCACCGCTACACACTTCTTTCTCAAGTGTGAGAGTTACTGTGATAATGAGAAGGTGCAATAGCCAAAGGAACCCCTCTAAAGCTGGCAAGTGGCAAGCAATGCATTCCTTTACCACTGACAGTGATACAATGATTTGATACCCATTGAAACCACCTGTTTGAACAATGTATCCAGCCGGTATACTGTACTGTTCTAGGTCAAGCATGCATTTCAGTGGCTTTTAAGATTCCTTGCATCATAAGCCAATGGAGGAGAGTTTGATTTTTGATTGCCTCGTTTTAAGTGGATGTCAGCTTTCCTCAAGACGCAATGTTTTTTTTAATCAGCATTTTGAGTGAATCAACCCTTGGCAGATACATCACATAAAGGAATGCTACACATACTTCTCTTTAATAGGGCCCTTCAGCAACGCTGGTTTGTGATGTCCTATAAGCTGTTGCTCTGTATGCAGGGGCTTGAGAGGCTCCTCACACGCTTCAGGCAACAGTTGATACAAATCAGGAATTTACCGAGACAAGATAAAAGCTAGGAGACGGCATCCTCATTTATGGACACACTGATTTCCCAACGCTGTCCTAGGAAGTGTTCTATCAATGAAAATACTACCCCGCTTTCTTTCTCTCTCTATTTTCACTCTCCTTATATTAACCTGCCCTCCTATGAGATAGGAATCCATTCAATCTGATTAACTGCCTTCGAATTTAGCGAGTATGCATAATAAGCAAAGGAGTCTATAGAAAAAAAAAAACACGTTTAGTCTTTGAATAGAGATCTTCTCAGCAAGTGAGGGAGACTTTATGTGTTGTGGCTGGCACCTGTCAGCAGGCCTGCAGAAGCAGCAGCTTGGATAAATTAAACATGTTACGCTTCATTTGAGCGACTGGTCTGCTATCCCCGCGTGAGTTTCTGTTTATCTCAAGTGAAAATCCCAAAGAATACAACACAGCAAGCTGAAATGAAAAAAAGGAGGCTTAAAACCCGGAAAATTGTTTTGTTTCACAATGTCTAAGCAAAGGTCTCTATTGTCTAGTCAAGAGTCCAATGATCAACAGATAAATGATTGATACAATGTATCATGTTTCCGAGCACCACACTGCACCCTACACTTTTTTTGGCTGTTACGACTAATGTTACATTTTCTCTTCTGAGAAAAATGATTACATTTATTCGTTTGCTTTGCTATCTGACCTCGACACAGACAGATGGGTGATTATGTTGTCCTCTTTCCCATTACCTAACATGACTGGATATAACGGCAAATGCACAAAAAAAAAGATGGAATCTTATTACGCGCCATTTGTTAGGTTTCTGCGTGTGACGGAAGAGAAGAGACAGAACACATTTAGAAGGATAATTGCTTTGGTCAATAACGGCGGGTTGCCGGTTTTACATTCCATTATGGAGAGGACGGGCTCCGGGCCGTTTCATCAACCGGAGATAAATAAAAAGACGCTAGCGCCAGAAGAGACCCATATCCCAGGTAAATGAGTGCTTTATGAGGAAGATTAGCACAAATCCTTCACACACACACACACACACACACACACACACAAACAGAAACATCAGCACATGTGCGGTGGCGAGGGAGACTTTTCGGATGCAGGCTTGGCCCACGCCATCTCACACATTCCCCCGGCAATCGATCAAAGCCCCAAATCACAGCTGCACACACACAGAGAGGAAAGAGTAGGTGAGACAGCATGACAGCCTGAATTGGAGGCTATTGCATTGACAAATAGCAGGCTTCGTCTGACACAGAGCCACCCAATCATACTCTTGGGATGCAAGTATGCACATAAGGCGTATGCATACGGGCGCACGCAGACACATAATATCTCTCTCTAACAACCATTTTCACTGATCAATGCAGTTTCTTTTTTTTTAATCCTAGTTCCCTAACAACCCATTTGGAAGGTTTCTTACTCCATATTGATCCATGTCTGCACACTTCTCATATTATACTTGTGGATTGATGTCTGTGTTCTCATTTTTTTAATTTAAGTTTGGTATTCAAGTTGTATTTCATGGAATTATAAATTGTATTTTATGTCTAATGTATTTGATCTCCTAGCCTTCCTTCCCTTCCCCTAAGTGTTTTTTGTTGCTTGTCAGGCCGCCATTTTAAATAAGACCTTGCTCTTAATGACTTGCCTGTACAAAAAAATTGAATAAAAAAATTAAAAATACACATAATTACCCACAAAGTAGTGCCAAGAGCAACCATAGCAGCGACGTGAAATAGTATTCTGATTGTACAAACAAGCTCTTGATTCTATCTTCAGTGAGGTCTGCTCATTAAACTCTATTAACCTGCTGTGCTAATATCTGCAGGGAGAAGTGAGTGAGGCAAACGCACACCTGCTCCATTTAGAGAAATACATTTTTCATTCCCTCAACGAACCTATAGCTCCTCCCCGAACAGCAGTCAGGTACACACACACACACGCATGCATGCATATTCAAATCAACACACAGTCATCCACAAAAACGCAGATGAAATATGCTCAAAGCTCAGCAAAGAGCCATTAGGAGTAAAGGGGAAGAACGAGAGAGCTGAGAAGTGGGTGCAGGTGATGGAGAGACCAAAAGAAGTAGAAGTAGGAAAGAAAAGGAGGAGAGAAATTGTTTCACCCGACCAACTCTAGTGTTGCGTGTCTAATCTCTGTGCATCAGTGATTCCTGCACTGCCGGTGCACAGCTATACAACAGGTAAGGCAACATGTTCAGGGAGCAGGCTACTCATTAAAAAGTAGCCCAGTGTCATGTTGGTATGCCAAACACCATCTGTACTCACTCACTCAGACACACACACACACACACACACACAACTCAGCTTTACCTTGGGAAAGCAGAACACATGTACACAACTACAACTAGAATGTGAGTGTCTTCAATTTAAGATACAATCAAAATGATAATCCAATATGTCTGACAAAACATCTCCTGTAGCCAATCTGCTCATGTAGCCATTAGCTGAGCAACTGTACTCCATTACAGTGACGAGAACACGGAAGTCCCAATAATGGAAGTTGTATTATGGATTTATAAAGCAACATTCACTCTAGTAGAAAACAGCCACAACAGTGTTATCAACGACACTTAAGTGCAGATATGTTGACCAGTGTGGAATGCAAAATGTGAGGTACTAACCGTTGGGGCTCTCCTCATCAATGGTAACGATGGTTGCAGGGGGGCCTGGCCGGGACAGCTTACACTCTGCATAAGAAAAAAGAAAAGGCAATAATTAACAAGAGAAATTAACTCAATTTATATTTGCTATATTAAAATAAGTTACTTTGCAAACCAAATAGTGTATAAGTGCTTCATGGCAACTTATGAAAATTACATGCATTTTGTTTAAAATGAAATACAAGAATAGCACATCATTACAAAGAGAGTGGGTTTGATATATTAAATGCAACCAGTGACATTCCCTTTGTCACACAAATGTATTTAGTACTGAGGCTAAACTGTTAATATATGGCATTGGTGGAAAGTAACAAAGCATGTTTACTCAAGTGGTTGAGCCATTCAGTTGTATGCTATTTAATTTACAAATATATTACAGAGGGATATATTGTACCTTTTACTTCAAAAGTTGTATTTGACAGATGAGTGTTTTACTTTATATTTTAAACAAAGCCTATCAAATGCATATAGGGGAAGGTGGGGTGATTTGTGCAACTTTTTACTCAAAGTGATTTTAAAGTGAGGCCTTGACAGTTATGTCTCCAACTCAAATATGTACATATATTTCAGGATGTTGTGCATCCCTGGCAATAAAAACTTTGGATCTGGAATAAACTGTTTAAGAAATATAGCTTTCGGAAAAAAAGTTGTCTTGACGCACAAATCACCCCACTATGTGGGGTGATTTGTGCGTCATTGTATCACAATGACAAAGTCACCATCATCATCTTTCTGGCCATCTGAACTCTCATCAGTGGTGTCGTTAAGTGGAATTGAGATGTCACTCTCTTCTGAGCTACTGTAGACAATCACTTTCTTTTGCTGACCAGCGTATACAGCCATGCCACTGGCACGACTCTCAGAAATGTACTTTGCACTAGTTGCTCCGTGCTTGTGGAACCAACTGCCACCTGACAAATGTGATTCCCCCTACATTTCTGCCTTTAAATCAAGGCTCAAAACCCATATGTACACCCTGGTGTTTCCTCCCCATTAACCTCTGCATTACTTACTTACCTCTGCACTACTATCTGTGTTTATGTGGATATATGGGCTTTACGTCTTTTATTTTGGTTATTGTTATTTTACCTTCATTGTTTACGTACTGAATGCACTATGTACAGCACTTTGGACAGTGCAAACTGTCATAAATGTGCTTTTATAAATACATTTTACTTACTTACTTACTTATAACTCACCCAGGCCCTTGCGCACAAATCACCCCATCCCCAGAATTTTGGATAATAGGCATGATGCAGCAATTTAGGGTTGACATTGTGCTAACTATATAGACTCAAAGTGTAGCATACCAAAGCACTAAAACATGTGTCAAATGTTTTCAAACGTGTCTATAATTGTTCAGACACAATAATCAAAAAACCTTGATCATGGAAATTTTACTTTGAAAGGCAAAACACAGTTTTTTGAGCTTAAATGTGCTTATATCTTATTCCTTGTGTCTCCCTTCTTTACAGGATGAGTCAAATGGATGGCTCTTCTTAAATATGTGGTCACATTTCCAATTTCTTCCACGGTTTTCTAGAAACAAGGGGTTTTGCAACTTCCAAAATGCACAAATCACCCCACCTTCCCCTACAAGCTATGCATTGATATTGCCAGAGCTAGTATTTGAAAACTGCTTGTCTTGTGACTAGGTCTCCTCGAGGACTTCACATTTCCGATACTGTATCTGTTAGGTTCACCAAATAGACATTTAATTCTTAGGCAGTTGTATGACTGTATGAGGCCCAAAGATGTAGAATGATCCAATATCTTCATA
Organism: Ammodytes marinus; assembly: GCF_949987685.1. Lineage (NCBI taxonomy): Eukaryota > Metazoa > Chordata > Actinopteri > Uranoscopiformes > Ammodytidae > Ammodytes > Ammodytes marinus. Next base: position 7,958,559 of record NC_137215.1, on the reverse strand, counting down.
AAACAGCTTGTTAAAAATATGACAGAAATCAATGAATTTAAATCTGTGCAGTAGGAATCTAGTTTTCCGTCCTTCCTACCCCATTAATTCCTGTCCCGACCCCAGATTTATCTTGTGGACCACTGGGGCCGAACCACAACGCTGGGAACCACTACACCAAAGCACATAACTTTTTTTTATATAAAGTAGTTAAACTAGTTCCACCTGGATCAGCTCCAGCAGTAAAAGGCTACTTACAGCACATACCGATGCATAGGTATTTAAAATTTAATGAAATACATAATATAGAGTATTACTCATGTGGGCCATTTTTCAGTAGAATTTACATTTATGTCAAGTACATTTTCCTGCTAATACTTCGCTACTTTAACTTTAGAATTTTGCATGAAGGACTGATTAAAAGTATGGTCTGAATATATAGCTGGCTGCAATGCTAAAACAACACTGCAAAGAAAACTGACATACAATCACTGACATTGTAAAAATGTAATTTGTCTGAGGAAATACACCTCAAGATGTTGTTTAGGTGTCTTTATGTCATACCATAAGCTGTCACGTTGACACTTCATTGCATAGAAGGTGGCACCAATAACTGCTACCAACCATACAAACATCAACAAGAATGGGCTGTTGACACTGACACTAGACAACAGGGTGGTCAAAGCATGTGGCAGCAAGCATAAGCACAGCCCCGACTACAGCAGCTTCACAGATGGAGGTCACAGCAGTGAGATGGTACGAGCACATGGGACACAGGTAATGGCAACTTGACAGACATCACCAGATGGGGCTGCAGGAGAGGAGAGGTGTGTGTGTGTGTAGGTGTGTATGTGTTTAGAGGAAAAGCTTGGCAAGGCAACACGCTATGCAGCTGTTGTGAGGAAAGTCCTTCTTTTAAAAGGAGGAGTCAGTGATTCTGGAGAAAGCTTGTTGTCAAAATCACAGCAGGCAGCATACAGGTATGCATACTCTGTAAACGGGCATGTTGCTAGCTACGGTGGGCCCCCCTTTGTTTACATACTAGTTTACAGAGCCTAGGATGTGTATTAAAACCATTTATTCTTCAATGCACACAGTACGGACAGTTAGCAGATCATGAGATCAATATATTCACTTAATTTGATTAAAAACTGATTTTGACAACAAGAGTTTTCCAGAATGGCTGACTCCACCTTTAAATGTCTCCCAATGGGGAGGTGAGAGAGGGGGGATACAGGTAGAGGAAAGTAGTGAAAGAGAATCCAGTGATGTGAAAGGAAAAAGTGAAAACAGACAACGGATGCTTGCCCTCTTACCCTCGTACTGCCAGTCTGAAGGGGTCAGGGGTTAGTGGAGCCAGAGGGAAACAGAGCAGAAGCGTGGAAGAAAAGAAAAAGCATGAAACAGTCAGTTGAGGAACAGCTCTGATGTTAGGAGAGGAGAATAAAGGTCATTGTGAAAAAAGAACAGATATTAGAAAATAGGGGAGAAGACAGGCAGTTTCAGGGAGGCAATAAACTAGAAGCCTCCACTAAAAATGGTACGTGTTAGTAAAACACACACAGATTTTACAAATTAACCAGCATATATCTTCTTGCTGCCAGTAGCTGCCGGCTAACATTATTCCACAAGAGAGATTGTGGGGAGCATTGCAAATATGAATCAATTTAAAAAAAAAAAAAAAAGAATTCCTCACTAAATAAAGTGTTACCAGGTGTTCTGCAATGTGAAAAATATCACAAAAAGGTAAGAACTATGTAAGTTATGCAGCATCTCTTCCCATTTCTATTCCTGAAAACGCTCTCCTGCCATCCTGCAAGATACTGAGAAGCTTGTTGTCAGGTTGTATCAGCTTACATTACATGTAATCTGAGATGGACAAAATAAAAAGGACACATGGTCGATGACACCACATCAGCAGCCTTCGCTATAGTGTTCCACACCCGCCTTCTGTTGCGTGACTGCACTTATGCAGCTCTGCACCTGTCTCCAGGTGCTGAACAGTGGATAGTTTTCTTATCAAATATGCATGCCCCTGAGCCTGCACTACTCTGGTGGTTTAAAAGTGCATATTAATCAGGGATAAAAACCCTAGGATGTGATGTTGGTGCATTTTTAATCATGGCTGTTTCCAAAGTGCAGATACAAACAATAATTAGCAATCAAATGGCAATGAAAACCTGAGGCTAGAGTAAGAAGTATTTCATGCACATTATTTATTACATTTCCATCTTATTGTGTCACAATCTGGAATTTTTCTTTACTACAGAGTTTACCAAGAGCCATGATTGACATCAATTTAGCAAACAACTGATCATTTCATCATGAAAACTTGTAATTTGTAATATTAGTTTATACAAAATTAAATTGATTTGACCTATATTGACTTGATATGACATCTCGTCTGGCTCCATTATGTGACTGCCTGTGTTAAAATGTAAAACAGGAAGCATACACAACCTAGCTTACATCCTTCAGTAATAATTATCAACACATACACGTCTTGCAATGCTAATTCCTGCCGTGTGCTAGTAACTGTCCCTTTTAAGACACTCTATGGCAATAACAAAGTATGTGCCCACCTTCTGAAGGAACATAAGGTTGAGGGTGTCCGGCTTTAATACTGACAAACTGAGCAAGTGGGTCACACCTTGCAATCGCAGACATGCACAACAAGCAACATCAAAACACGTATGAAAATCTACCCAGAGCATACAGTCCGTGTGAAGAAGAAAGAGTGTACACATGAGTGCGCAGGTGAATGTGTGCAGTAAAAGCTACTTTTTATGTAACCTTTATTGAACCAAGAGAATATTTGAAGATACTCCTTTGAAGACTAAAGGAAGGACACCCATAAGTAGTACTGCCGACCATTTGTATTGCAACCATTCTTCTATTGTGATCATAAGAGTACACTAACCTATGTTGCACTGAGGAAGTAAGGCACACACATACACACACACACATGCAATTACAAACACACACACACACAAGTCAAAGCAACAAAGTATGCTCGGTTATGTTCAGTATGAAATTGAAATGATTCCAACTCTGGCCAAATTTACACGTTTTAGTTGCAGGTGAAATCTTCTATTGACATTTTACAGTAAGCTTCCACCCCTGATAAAACCTCCTAGAACAATAATTCACATCCCCATGGCCCTCTTGGTGCCATCAAGAAAGAGCCAAATAGTCCTAACAAATGTCCTGTAGCACTGCCCCAGGTCTCATCCACAATGCTGGATGATAATGAGGAGATTTTAGCACACATTCATGGGGAACATCATTTGAAAACTGCTCGTAGCTTTAAACCACGTATCGGGAAATCCATAACCAATTTAAAAAAAAGCTACATTCCTGATGTAAAAGCAAAGTATGGAAGGAGAGATCATTTGGCATTCCAAACTATAGAGCCAATCTTTTCAAATACAGCATGTCAATCAAATGGGGGAGCTTACTCACTGAGGTCTGTAGATTCCCAACAGGTGAAATTAAAAATCTCTTTTACAAGAGAGTCCTGGTCAAGACAGGCAGCAGTACAGTTCCACAATATGTGTGTTTTTGTGTGTAGCTTCAAGTGGTTGTGGCAGCAGTATATACATATTAGAAGATACTCCTTTGAAGACCAAAGGAAGGAAACCCAACAGAGATAAGTAGTACTGCCGACCATTTGTATTGCAACCATTCTATTGTGATCATAAGAGCACACTAACCTATGTTGCACTGAGGAAGTAAGGCACCCACATACACACACATGCAATTACAAACACACACACAAGTCAAAGCAACAAAGTATGCTCTGTTATGTTCAGTATGAAATTGAAATGATTAGAATTCTGGCCAAATGTACAAATTTTAGTTGCAGGAGAATTTTTTTATTGACATTCTACAGTAATAAAACCTCCTAGAACAATAATTCACATCCCCATGGCCCTCTTGGTATCATCAAGAAAGAGCCAAATAGTCGTAGCACTGCCTCAGGTCTCATCCACAATGCTGGATGATAATGAGGAGATTCTAGCAAAGTATGGAAGGAGAGATCATTTGGCATGTCAATCAAATGGGGAAGCTTACTCACTGAGGTCTGTAGATTCCCAACAGGTCTCTGTGCACATGCTTGGGGTTGAGAGAGAACAGATTTAGGAATGGAAAATGTGTGCTTCTTCTGAACTAAATTTATTTATGTTATTCTTGCATGGTTAGAGGGCTTGTAAATGATTGGGATAGTGTGTGGGTATTAGACATCCTCACATCTAAGGATTAATTTATTTGTAAGAACTGTAGGCTTTGGTCTTGATACCAATCAATACCAGTAAAACAACACAAAAAAGGAAGCCGTTACTGGAACATCATGTGCCAGTGGATGAAAGTGGATGAAATAATTATTACTCAGCTTCAACAAAGCCCATTTTGTTTGATGAACAATGGTTGAGTGCTGTTATGACTTAATTATTTTATTTTAATTTAGACATTTTTGGGGCATATTAAATATTGAGAGGCGGACAGGAGTGCAGAGAATGTAAATGCGCAAAGAAACGTGGACATTATTTAGATAAATAATACAAGTGTTTTGTTCATTTAGTATAAGAGCAGAGAAGAAATGACTTTGGTTTGAAAGTGAGTCGCACAAAGCTGGCTTCACTTTGGAAAAATATAGAAGAAAAAAAAGGGCAATCATAACAAATGCGACAATCACCACTCAAACACTAATACGTAATCAGGGCACTGTTTACTTGAGAGGCCTGTTCAAAAGACAATCAAAAGACATGATAATATAATAATCTTCATGTCAGGAAGTGGTGATTTTTAACACCTGTCAAAGTCTGACAAAACAATAGCTCCATGGTGATTTGTACTGAACCTGTCACCATCACTTTATGCAGCCACCACAATTGTATAAAAATAAAAAGGTATCTTGTTGAGTCAAATCTATTTCCTGCTAGCAGCCAGCCACAATGTTCAGCCTATTATTAAAAGTGATAGCTCTAATACAACCCTCACATTTGTTTAATGAATCTTTGTCTATCAAAGCCTTACTCAATCAATCAATCAATTACTAATTACTAATAAAGGATTTGATTAGAGTTGGCAGAAATGTGTATGGTTCATCTAGAAGTTTTTTTGGGGGATTGCAAAGGGTGTCTATGAACTCGTGTATTGGAAAAAATACATATGTCTTTAATTGTACTTTGCCAATGATACAGTCCGAGATGCAGACAACCTCCTAAGCCATTCATCTTTTTACATTGCAGCTCATCGATCGCTGTATTACCGGACTACCAAGGCAAGCTGAATTCTGCTCACTGACATTTAGTTTCAAAAGGCATTTTAACCTGGCACTTGATTCAATAGCCTGTGCTCTCCTGTGGCTTCATCTGCAAAAAACACCTTTTTAGCAACCAACAAATCAAAGAGCTGCTCCCATGGATAAGAGATCATAATATAATATAATTATAATGATATCAAAGACCTTTAAAAGGGACAACAAACCTACAAAAGGATCAGAGGCTTCTTATTTAGATAACTAAGAAACACAAAACCTTTCACAATCTGCAGCAAAACATGGTTGCCCTCTCTTGATGTGGGCAGCCACTCATTAAAAATAGTGAAAGGATAGAGAGAGCGAGAGAGAGAGAGAGAGAGAGAGAGATTTCAGAGAAAGGGCATACGCAATGAAGGGTAACTTGGGAACTAATTTCTCATCCTTTACATGGATGGCAAACTGCCAACTCAACACAAGATTCCCCTTATCATAAAAGTCATGTCCATATGCAATCATAACTGCCTCTGCCCTTTCACATAAATATCAGGCCCCATGTGATTATGAAGGGAATGTCTAAGAGAGCCTATGGAAAGCTGCTCTCTTCTACCAGTGGTCCCCCTGAGGCGGGGATGTCTGCTGAAATCTGGTTTGACGAGAATCTACTCAGAAAACGCCAAGGTTGGAGGTTAGAGTTATGGCTAATCCCCAGGGTGCCACGCGGCCGGGGGAAAGGGTTGAGTAGAGAAAGAGCAAACAGGGTCAACGATGTTTTTTCACCATTGGATTGATAGAGTTTATTTAGCAGGGATCCATTTTCAGTAGGGCAGAGGGGCATTCTGGGACAGGTCCAGTTGGGCTTGGAAAAAGACGGTGGGTCAGACAAAGGGCAGTGACACACATTGCCAGGTAATAGCTGCTCATTGGCAGACAGAAGGTTGAAACCTTGTGTACTGAAGTCATGGGGGCTGGGGACCAGTTGTCCACTGAGGTACTCTGACTCTACATTTGAGATCACAGCATACAGTAAGTGTAGCTTTTTGTTCTGAGTATCTCCCACTAGTTTTTATTTTTCATTTCTCAAAAACTTTAAATGTGTTTCATTTTATAGTTTTTACTTTAAACTTCAAAATGCATAAACTAATAAGAAATGTTAAACTAATAACAGAGAAAGGCCTTTATACTTACAAAAGCCCTAAATAATAACGCGTTCCGAGACACACTCAACATAAAAACAAACCATTATGAGCCTCGTTAATGGTAGTAGGTGTCACATTCTATTGCATTATAATGTACAGTTGTTTCTTTTATCATCTCTGGAATAAGTTGCTAAATGTTCACATGAACTGCAGCTAAACAAACTAAGTATAAGGCAGGTATGAATTTTTCATTCACCTATCGATGCAAAGCTCCAACCTGCCATCTACATGAATGCATTTCATAATGAACAGATATAGTGAACACTTGTTCAATACAAAAATCACTCTGTGGTTAAAATACTGCAGCTGTTGTACTGCTAAATCTGCAAACGTGTCACTTAATGCTCTTAGAATTGATCTCTTACAGCAGAGTGTTTCAATTATTCAAGTCATAGTGAGACTCGCTGAGAATGTGTGTTATTACTTTGTTTTGTAGCTTTGGCTATTACATTAAGTTAGTGTGGCCCTATAGCTGATGCACTTGGTGAGAGCTGCCACAGGACATTGTTAGAACATGTCAATTGTATTATTTAATTGCTACACCTTTCCATAATGGTGACCAATCATCCTCAACAGTCATGGGCAAATGCCATGCTCCTCTTCTATCAATGGAATACACAACAGATTAAGACGAAGGAGTAAACCACTGTAATTCAGGAAGGAAATGCGCCTGATGGCTGAAAGATGATGCTGCTCCAGGATTTGTTTCTAAGCCTACGGTTTCATAATTCACTAAAAAGTCTCAATGTTTGCTTGCAGCAACTAATTACAATTTCATGAGATGTCAATTGTACAGTACATAGAGCTTTGATCTCATGCTATTGCATTTCCCCAAAACAACAGATTTGATGCAATTATAAACCAATAACTATAACAGCAGCTACAAAAAAATAAATCAAACCCAACTCAAAGGGAAAGAATACTTGGGAATATGTGAGTCCGTTCTGTTTTGTGAACAGCCACAATCTTGCAGCACACCCAATTTGCGCGTAGACATTCAGCCATTCAACGTCGCCTTACTTGAGAGGAAAAAAACAACAGTTAAATCGATGAGGAGACAGACAGTGCTGTGCGCGTTCTCTTTACAGCATGTCTATGTTTGGCTCAAGGAAGGCAATCACTGTCTCTGCCTCCGTCTCTCTCAATTTATTTCTCTCAGAATCTCTCATCATTAGAGGAGCGGGTCTCTCTTTGGGGCTTCTCGCTGTAATTGCGTGTGTGTACAGTGCTTATTCTTAAGGGGTCAGGACTATAGTACACGTCAGTGCAAAATGGAAAGCAAGTGGGACACAGACAGGTGGTGAAAAAAAGAAAGAATAGTTGGGGGATGGGTGTGAAGAAGAATGTTAAAGAGATAGAGGTGGATATTAATCCTAGATGTAAATCATTAGTGGCTGATAATGGGAGAGAGAAGGGGATTCCTTTACTATTGTGTAGGGGGCGCTCCGCCTCCATCTCACCGTCAGTACCCGTCCCCCCCACCCCTTCACTGGAGCCCATGTGTGTCGCTCTGTGGGGTTAACTACACAGACAGGAGGGCAAAGGTTGCAATCACACTCACTGTGAATAGCTCTGCAGTGCACGCACTTGCTTACGGACTGAGCTCTAGTGTGGGGCTGTTGGTACAGACCACAGGCAGCACAGAGCCCCAGCATTACCAAGAGTGCCCCCCTCACGACCTCCTCCCTACCCCCCTGCCTTATTGTGCTGCCCAGGGCCTGATTACACTCCACTAGCAGGCAGATTAAAACATCCTCGTCCCTGTCACTGTGCTGCTGCTACCCCCCACTCAGCAGGATTTCTGCAGCAGAAAGACACAGTCTGCACATCTGGCCCTTAATCAGACAATCCCAAAAATAGACAAACAATTGTGGGTCAGAATGGATGTGCAGATGGGAAGAGAGCCAGAGAGTGAGAGAGGAAGAGAGACGGTCATAGTGTGTGAGAGGTGGGCTGATGTCACATGGCAAAAGTTTCCACAGGCATACTAACTAATCCGCACCGCACCTCACCACACACACACACACACACACACACACACACACACACAAGCAAACAGTCACACACATACGACTGATTATGTTTGCGTGTTGGAGTGTGTGCACACATGCATTTGCCCGACATCTGGACTTAGCAATGGAGGGATTTACGTAGAAGTATGGAGAGTGTACATCTGTCCGCCCTACTTTGGACTTCATGACTAAGTTTTTCCATCAAATATGTGTTAAACTGCTAGGCTTGCTAGTTCTAAAGGACCAGTGGACATACATGGGGTTCATATAATGATTTCTTAAATGGTAACCCCTTGGTAGGTGAGATTTATCTTTATAACAGTATTTCATTAAAAGAAGAGATTCTAAGATCATAATTTGCTTTTAAATTGTATTTTCCGTGGTGAACAAGCTATTAGAAATCCATTACTGCTAAATAGTCTCGCAAAGCCAGACCAAACTACAGCACGTAGTATGGTCTGGAAGCACTCTGTTTAGAGCCGTCTATTCGGGTGGGGAAACCGGGGGAAACTGGACTAGCCTGTTTGTATTTGTTTAAACCAATCACAATCATCTAGGGCGGGGCTAACCCCGGGAAGCAGCAGCGGTGTCCTGCAAAATAGTGCCGGGGGGGGGACTTATTTTGATGGAACGTCTTCACGTCCAGAGACTGTCAGAGAAATGGCTAAACCCGCAAACGGCACACAAAAACTATTAAAGGTCACATATTATGCTAAATGCACTTTTTAAATGTGTTCTAACATATCCATGGGTCCACAGTGTGTCTAGAGACTGCCAAAATATTTTAAAAAATAACACTCTCCTTTTCTCACAATCCCCCTTTCTGAAACCACCACCCCTCCCCCACCCAATATACTCCAGTCAGAATTTTCCCCTTTTCTGACCTCACAAACTGGAAAGCCAGAAGCTTCCACTGTGCAGCCCACACCCCTATTTCTTATTGGTCCACGGCCCTGACAGACAGAGGGCGAGGCGTATCTGGCTTCGCTTCCGGACAGGGGGCGGGGGCAGCGCAAAGATTGTATATTTACGAGGGGAGCTGCAGCTCTTTTTAAAAAATAGGCCATTGTGAGATTAGCTGAACTTCAGCATAGTACAATAAATTATCTGAAAGTTTTTTTCAGCAAACAATTAAAGAAAAACGTATTAGTGACCACTAAGACCATATAATATGGTGTATAATAGTACCGAAAAGTGTATAATATGGGAGCTTTAAAGACAAAAGGAATATACATAGTGTGTTGCTTTCTAACCAGCATGTCAAGACACCATACACTTTAGCCCCCGAGGAGCTCACGGGATAACTTAACCGGAGTTAACTAGCCACGTAGTGTTATCTCTGGTAACATTATCATCGGCGGTTGAGAGGACGGCTACGGCGGTCGAGTAGAATTTTTAGCATTCGAGAACTTATGTCACCACCTCCTATCGCTGTAGTCAGAGCCGTAGTCCGTCTGTTTACAGGCAGAACAGGGTTTTGACGTTGTGAGCGCTACACCAACTGCAGCAAGTAGCCGTAAGAGTTGCTAGGTGATAGTGGAAGCCGTTGGAATCTTTCCCCGTCGCTAAAACACCGCTGCTTAGTCCCTCACCAAAGAAAGGGAACGGCGGATCTTAATCTAGCTGGTTATAAGGTCCGGTGCTCAATTCAAACCCCCATGCTTCATTTTCCAGAGTTTATGAGGGTATTTCTGCCCGGGGGTAGTTGTACAATGAAGTTGGACAGCTAGGCTAGGCTAAACTAGGCTGCGTCCCGGACCGCCGCCGCCAATATTATTATCCCGAAGTATAGCCACACTTTATTTCCGTCTACAGTAATGTGACTTCTCACACCCTGTGTGTGTGTGTGTGTGTGTGTGTGAGAGAGCGCTGCACATAAGCACACGGGTTGACTGTGAGCGAATTGTTTCCGAATTTGAGGGGGATCACAATAGGGGAAAGCCAGCAACCGGAAAAGGAGGGGGCTGCGTCAGGGCTGCGTTGCTTTTCGACGCAAGCGAATAGACGCTGGCGGAAGTGGTCATGCCAGACTACTGCTAAAAGACACATTCAATTTATTTCAAGTACACAATATTTTATTCATTTGAGGAAGGGCAAATTAATAATATGACACTTTTCTTCAATACAATCAACTAATGTAATTGTTGAATATATCCTAACAGGTGTCAAGGTCAACTCCATTTACAGACATTGGCCGCGTTTCCCAGATTCGTTAAGAGCCTCTTTGGAGCTAAGTACTTCTTTGGAGCGCTCTTAAGAACGCTGTGAAAGAAGAATGCGTTTCCCAGATTCGTTCTTAGCGAAAGAAGTTATTTCACTAAGATGGAACTGCAAGATGGAGCTGACCCACTCTTACAACCTTCTTTGCGACCAAATCGTCAGTGATCATGCCATCAGGGAAATGTATTTCCTCCACTTTTCGAAATAATAAAACAATGCTCAATGCGGACCACTGGCACAATAAACATAGACTAATAGTAGTGGAAAAAAATGTGTTTTAATGAATTAGACGTTTTCCACACAAAAAATTAAAAAACATCAATAACCCTGTGGCATTTCACAGATATCAAAGAAACAGATTTAATTGAACTCAGCTGAACCTCACCCGAAGCAGCTCCACCTGCTAAAAAGGCGTTGCCAAAGTCAGCACGTGTGAGAAACCATGGCTGCAATACAACACCTTCTCGCTGCGAACCAACAGCCTCGCCGTGCGCGAAGCCAGACGGTTTACATAAATGCATACGTGCGTCGGCACTTCTCCCCACTGGACGTGCTATCAGACCGGGCCGTCCAAGCAAAGTAGCGGCTGCCCCGTGCGGAGATCCAACGGCTGATCACGCTGGTGTCTCCACACATCCAGAGCAACCCACTGCAATGTTGCCTTCAGCCCGGAGATGCAGCTCCTGGCTGCGCTGCGTTTTTAGGAACATATCAACCTGTTCTGAGGTCCAACAACCCCAGCCCCTACCCCTTTACCACCAGTCACCAAGCAAGCACTGATCACTAAACCATAAACCCACAACCACCACATCACCCATATCAACTATCAGGCCTGAAGGCTGAAATAAATAAACAGAACCAGCAGATGTAGGCTACATGTTACGTCCTGCACACTATGATTATTGCTGCAGCGTCCGGGTGCTTTACCTGAAAGTCTGGCACTGGAATGCTGTTGAAAGGGCGCACAATACACACACGTCATTAACCTACGCTTAGATAAATTACAAATTGCCTGGGACTTTTTGTTGCTTGGTTTGAAAATTATCCACACAATACATGGTTGAAAAGAAACCAAAATAGTTTATTGAAACCATATGGGGGAGGGGTTACTCCGCGCTGTCTTTACTGGGCGTCTGCATTACCTGCAACGAAGGGAGATTGATTAGTGAAACCTTCGCACTCTTCCTTTTTGTTTGGTTCTAGAACTCCTGCCACTTCTTCCTCACAGCACGCCAGTCACGCAGGCCACATGGGCTGGAGGGGGACATATTTTCGGCTATGGCCTGCCTAACACGGTTCTTCACCGTGATGTTCTTTTTGCCCCTTTTTCCCCGAATAAAACTCCCCGGTGCTGCCAGACCTCGTCCACTAAGACGCCCATCTCCTCCGCGGTAAACCACGGTGCCCGCTTGTTTCTTTTGCTGCCGCTTTCTTCCACTCTCACATGTGTGTGCCTATATGCACCGGGTATATATCCACCCTTATTTCGACCCTTCTTTGGTCCCAAAGAACGATCGAATCTGGGAAACGCGGCCATTGTGTGCACATTCATATTAATTATGAGGTCTGAGACTCATAATGTCTCCCTGCTAATTAAACAAAGACACTGTGTGACGCCCACTGGAAATTGCTGTTCTCATCCCTCCATGACGTTATTAAGCCACCTGAAAATTTTGCTACTTTCATTTGACAGGCAGACAACAGACAAGTGGACCGATCAGACACAAAAAATCAAGGGCGCCTCGAGGTGGGCGGTGCAGCCGGATTTACGGGCTGGAAGATGAGGGAAGTGGTGCTGTTGAGTCAGGTGAAAATCCCTGCTCAAAGAGTTCATCCCTGGGTGAGACTGAGGAGGCAACAAAAAGCCTCCACAGTCGCCCTCAGATGCACTGCGCCACACTCTCCGCTACCTCATTACAACCATGACACTGCAGGTCATTTGCTGTCAGACTTTGATACAATCAGAGCTCATTTGATTGCTGTGTAACTATCACTAATTCCTAGCTGCAACCTTTGGTTATTATTTTGTCTGCTAGCAGTCAAATTACAGGCTGCAGGCACATCCACAATCAGCAGAATGACTGTCTCCCTCACCCCTACCTCCCTGACACAGTAAGAGAACAATGGCAGGACAGGTTTTGATCATATCAGTAGAGAAAGCATTTTAAAAAGGGTATTGTTTAATGATATTCCATGGGCTTCATAGGAATTATGTAGTAATTTGCAATGAGATGGACCGATTCACAGAGTTGTTTTTACAACCAGTCCTTCACGCTGTAAGGCATAAGTATTTATTACTTATTATTGAGAAATATTTATATATGAATCCTGAAGTTTTCTTTTTTTTGTGCAGACAGACATTTAAGATTGCATCAAGCCCCAACCTCAGCGATTTTTACCAGCATCCAATAAGGAAGTGACCACAACTGTAGTAACCGGAAGTGCCACTGGGGGGGTGGTACCAAGACTGAGCAATTTTTCTTTAACTCACTTGTTAGACAGGCCGTTTTCAAAGTCTTATTAAACCTATTACAGCCTGGTCCACAAAACCATTTTAGTCTGTATGTTTAGGTCATATCTCCATGACAACACTGAGGGGGGTGAATTTTTTTGGACCACGCTAGTTTTTATTCTTTTGGAGGTTAAAATGTATTGGCGCGATCTCTTGAGTGACAGCTCCCCGCCCGTTGTCCCTCACTTTGCCTCGGAGGTATATGTCAGCGATCTCCCTTCCCCTCACAAAATGGCGACGCGCACAAACCAGGATTATTGGATGCCGTGTGAATAACTGAGGTCAGCCCGCATGCTACATCCATATTATTTACTATCTATTAATTGCATGCAAAAACACAGAATAACAAATAACTTAATTTTTGTTTTCATTTTAGGAGACAATCAAAATGTAATGTCAAAATATAACTTAGCAGCATTACTTTTGCTGACAAATATTACATTTGGAGCAAAAGGGGCGTGAGTGACATATTTGGTGAAAATGACTTTAATATATTGTTTTAAAAGTTCTTGATAAGTTCTAGCAAAAGGTAAAAGATCAATGTCACTATAGGTGTAAGTGCATTATAAATAGGCTAAAAGAGCTGACAATATGAAGGAATTGCAGAAAAGACCAACATTTATACTACAGAAAATGGGTTATCGAATATATTTGGAGAATCTGATATAAATAAAGGAGAACATATGGTAACACTTTATTTTAGACATTTAGAAAAATATATTTTTATATGAATTGCTTGAAGACTAATCTCTACCTCCTGTACAATTCTGAAAATGTCACTTACGCCCCTTCTGCACCGAGCCATCAATTTGTTCCTTATACAATATTTGCACCTAGCAACTAAAGTGTGCTTATGATATTGTATCCGGCCAACATCCCTCAGACCAATCTGAAGTACATTAATGTATAATTTCCTACACAAGAAATAATTTGAAGGAAGCATAAAGTAGGTCATTTGTTTCTACATGATAGACAGACTCTGAAACTGTCTGTTATGGTGAGTAAGAATTATAAGTAGAAGTATATTATATTACACATTCAAAGTGTAAGTACAATGACTCACTTTATAATTAAAATGTGCCTCTATTAAAATCCTTTCACGTAATGGTCAACTTTTCCTATAGCAACGACTGACCTCACTAACCTGCATGAGTCTTAGAAGAAGAGGACAAGACAATTCAAACACTTAACTCATATAAGCGCACATTAGCACGAACTGTTTCTTTAAGCAGAGATTCATTTGACGTCAAGGTCAGTGAACCTACTTTAAAAATAATATATATACTATATTATATGTAACATATATGTAATATATATAATATATATATAGATATGCCTGGATATTAAAGCAACACCATCTAAAGCTTTTGAGGGCCGTTCTTCACTTCCTTATATGTTATGTTTTGGGCCAATGGATTCATCAATGCACACATCGCATATGTATTAATGTGGTCAGAGCCTTAGGAGTGAAACTACATCCAAAAAGGAAACCACAAGGCACCTGTCAACTTGTTTCTCTGCTGAAATGATGTACAAACAAACACATGAAGGAAGCAACTTTGGGGAAAATCAAAATATGACCTGAATTATGTGCATTGTTTGCACACAAGGGGGAGGATTAAAGCACGTCTGTATGGCAAGTGCGGCTTCTCCTCAGCACTATTTCTAAAGACCTGCCAATCTTACAAAGCTGACATCCACTTTCAACTGGCATCTGCCACAAAGTCAGTGACTATAAGATTCCTTCTGTTATGCTGGGATCTTAAACATAAGTAGTACAAGGAGAAACCTCTTGGTAGATCAGTGTAGGGGAAAAAGCTGCATTATACCCCTATCTTTCAAAATGATGTACATTTGAAAGAAGGAATACTGAGAATACAGTGAGTTAGTTATTTGCAGTGAAGCACCTTGTAGATGTGCAGAGCTCATCTGAAAACGCTCTGTTCCACCTCTACCTTAATGAATTCAAACTTTTCTTGAACCCAAATGAAAGTTAACTCAAACTAAATCTATAATTTCTATTACTGAAGGCACCGGGATGGAACACTATCATTCTTCTTGCTATTCGTGAATACAACAGTGCATTATGTGTAATGATGGACTGAGTTGGCTCTAAGTAATAAGTGGGAGGATTACATAAACAGGAGGTATTCATAAGTCAAACTTTTCCGGCAACATTCACAAAACACAAAGACGGGAGAACTGCAATAGAAAATATTTTCTGAGTAAAGACCTTGGAGCTATACATTTTATTGTCTTTTTAAAAAAAAATAAGGTTTAACCGCAGTCTATTTAGAGTTCAAAAAATAAGGTTTAACCGCAGTCTATTTAGAGTTCATAATGCAATTGTTCAAGTGGTCTACACCTCAGTGGCACATCATTTTTCAGGGAAAAAATTGTGTTACGCTGTCGTGCAAAGTTTGTTCTGCCGCTGTGCTCCTCCTAACAGTGAAGAGAGAAACATCGTCTTTTCCACATCACGAGTGTCCTCTTTGCAGTGCAGCTAAGGTTAAATGAAGTACAGGGGGAAGCCTGAGGGTATTTAGTCCCAGTGCTTGCTGCTCATACCTTCTGTGTCCTGGCCCCAGCTGTGGCTTAGCAAAGAGAGGATTGCCATTCCTGTCCCAAGCCATCTGACGAGCCACCACCCCCGCCGCATCTTCTGTCGAGCCTTATTGCCTGCCCACCTGGACAAAAATAAATAAATAAAAGAGAGATTGAGAGAGAGGATTTTACATTCACGTCTAAGGAAGCCTTCCAGCGCTCACTCATGCACAGCTGTGACCAAAACACACAAACACACACAGGCACGGACACAGACACACATCTACCTACAGCATTATCGTGAGGTCAGAGTTTGTGGACTCAACATCACAATAATCTCGCAATCCAACTTTGCTTACAATAAATAACATAATCCACTGGATTATGTGAGTCAATCCAAAACTACAGTATGCAGTTACTTCTAGATTATTCCAAAATCAATAGAATTTTCGGAAATGTACTTTGATTTACCAATGATGCAGATTTAAATGGAAGTACTGCCCTCACTTAACCCATTGATGACGGCTGCTGCGCGATGCCACATTGGCTCTCCTGCCTGATGCTGCGTCGTGCAGCATTATTACTTTATCTAATTTTCATGGCATTCCCAGCATAGAATGCACTGTCATTGGTTCAAATACACATGAGGTGGGTTTTGTTGATTTTTTTAAGACCACGTGACCACCCAAAAGTTGTGTGGTTTGCCGAAAATCATGTCAATCAAAAAAATAAAAAATAAAAAAACAAAACAAAATAATAAAAAAAATATGCCAGCTATGTCGGCGACAGAACAGTTAGTGGCGTTTGGTGCGCAGAATCAAGGTCTACTATAGACTACTGACGAAAATCACACAACACATTGCATCTATTTATTAACAATATTTAATAATTTTCTAATTCATCTAATTTTGACGATTTTTAGAAATATTTGTTGGTTTGTAAGCGCTAAGGGAGCATGTTTAAATAAAACCTGTGAACCTTAACTTTTAAATGTATTTTATTTCATGTTTCTATGTGCTACACAGGCTTAGATATTAAGGTTTTGGTAGACTTGACAATTCGTACTATTTTTTCAGAAAACCCTCAGGCATTAAGGACATGCATCCTAGATTGCCATAGTCATCAATGGGTTAATCTACTCATGGTGGTACATGTATATATAATTCCACTACATGGCATTGAACATGTCATTCAGTTCTGGTGGAATTGAGTGACACAAACACACAAATGAAACATCCTTCTCAGAATTTACAACCTTGCATAATCAAAATCCCAAGCCGCCACCACCACCACCACCGACAGCACAAAATAATCAGTGAGCAAACTGCAGCTCAGGCATTGAATCAGCTTTCATACTGTACATGTTATGACGAAGGTGCCTGAACCTAAATGAAAGACAGGATTTACAGTAAATACACATATTCATCATCTAGTGAAAAAAATCACAAGAAAAAGCGATGAGTATGGATGGACTGTACGTTGATCCTTGTTGTGCAACGATGACACTAATCCAAAGCGCACAGCCTCCACTCTGAACAAGAGGAAGGCAAGGTGTCAGTACCAAGGAATAAAAGGGGAGTTTTTTTCTCTTTTCTTTATCTGTCGGAGCTTTTTGATGTCACACCTTGCTCACAGGGCCTATATATTCTCAGAGCAGGCGATAAGCTGCGAAATCAGCTTCCAGAGCATATGCTAAAGGGACGGGGAGGGACTCACAAGCATCAACACTATCATATCAAAGCATGTTTGACAAAATATAAAATCTCCGCTTCATGCTATCAGCACATTTTGTAAGTCCCCTTTCTCCTTCTCCACATATACATTGTGTGCGATATGCATTTGCTTACTTGCTCTGTTGAGAATCGGTGTGGACATACTCCCAAAACAGATTTTTACACCATTGAACCCAAGCGCACCCAAACAACAGACGTCATCAATGAACCCTCTGTGGACGGCAGCAGACAGCTGATGTGTTCTCTTCCCAGCAGTGCAACAACAAGAGAGAGTTCACACTTCCTATTTTCTAACCACCTTCTCATTCCAGCGGCTCCCGATGGTGTTCCCTTTTGAAGCAGATTTGATTTCCCACATTCGTACATCTATCTTCCTTAAGAGGGCTGGGTGAGATTGCTTTGATCCCTTTCACATGAGGGGAAAAAAAACATAGACCTGCACAACCAGCCAGCCACCCTGAAGAGAGGGAAGTTAGTTCTTCCATAACTTTTCATCCAAATCTCCCTCTTGGTTGATATGGGAACGCTAACAAATCTCATTTACATATAAGGCTAACAACCATTTTTCCTGCAAAGCCTCTTGAAACCTGGGCTAAAATAGTAAAAAATCAACATATGACACCAGGGTTTGGTGTCCCAAAAACCTTTTTACAAAAATCTGATTGAAAATAAATGCCCATAAGTATTATGAAAGTTAATTATTATTATTTTTCTTTAATGTCTAGACAATTTGACAGGACAGTGTGGGCGTGGCAGTATCAAGCATATCCATAGCAACAGTGTTTGTGTTTATAGATCGTTAAGGCAGAGAACTTCCTTGATTGGTTCAAAATAGCCCGCCCCATCTAAACTGAATATCCGTAAAGTCTATCAAACTTTGGAAATGTGGATGCATACTATCATGCAACTAACTCCCCGAATGACATAGTTAGAGGGTTAGAGTTAGAGAGTCACATCATGAGCCGATATCAGTCATTTTGTCAACAATCCGATGCTATGCTCCAATTTCACTTTGCTCTACCCCAACGCATATCATGTTACCGCAATCCAACCACAACTCCCTCCCTGTGAAGTGGCTCCGCCGAATACAAATGCCTTTAAGTATATACTGTACAGTATCGCTGCTATCATGTCTCTTTGATGAAGGGAGGGAGAGCAATTCCACTTATGAAGCAGGGAGTGGTCAAAAAAATGTAGCGTGTTAAATGATGGGGTGGAGAGAGTTGAATGAAACAATCATATTTATGGATTGCACCGAGAGTGAAGATGCTGTTCTTGATCCCTTAAGTGCAGGGTCTCTGCGCTGCGTGAAAGAAAGAATGAAAAATAAATAAATAAATAAATACACAAGCATATCTCTCTCTTTCTTTCTTTCTTCTCTATGTGGCTTCGATCGCCTCTCATCTGGCATCGAGTTTTTCCTTTCAAGCCATCCTGTTCCTCAGCTCTGGTGTTGACAGACTGTCAGAGGTGTCCCGATAACAGAAATCACAACTTTGTATGAAGGCCAGACATGTTACCATAAGATAATCGATAGTGTACTTCTCCTAGAAAATAGAGAATGAGTAAAATAAATAACAGCTTGAACGCCAAACATACACACTGACACTACAAAATCACTCGAGATTTAAATAAATATATTAATGCAATACAAATCCATCACTAATTTGTATAGGTCATTTACCGATGTGCAGCATATAGAACACCCTGAACAAAACGTTTGATTTAATATGAATCATTAGCAAGGCAAGAGCTTATATAAAAAGACAGACAAAACCCCTTTGGCTTTTCTAAA
The DNA here is from genome assembly GCF_949987685.1 of Ammodytes marinus. Taxonomy (NCBI): domain Eukaryota; kingdom Metazoa; phylum Chordata; class Actinopteri; order Uranoscopiformes; family Ammodytidae; genus Ammodytes; species Ammodytes marinus. The sequence goes on along the minus strand of NC_137215.1, from coordinate 7,939,305 downwards.
GAGTATCTACTGTATATGAAAGACATATCAAAGTTGTGCAGTCACACCCCGGCAGACTGTTTGCATCGGCTTTTCTTGTGGATACGGATGATCAGCAACCACTGATGCCATGTCAGTGTATGAGACAGATGGTTTGCTGTTCCCACTGTTTGAGACAGTGGTGTGTAATTGGGTGGTGGCAACAATTATTGTATTACACCCTTCCATTTCCTTGCAGACTGATCAAAACAAATAAAGCTGTGTATTTGCTGACCTTTATAAGATGTGCAGGTAGGCTAACTTACCTGTTTGAAAGGATGTTTTTAATATGTTTGTTCTTTATTTTCTCCTAAGGCCGTTCAAAACTGGTGGGCGGAGGCTGAAGAAATAAGAATGAAGTTCTCTCAAGAATATACCCAAGCAGCACATTATTTTAATGGAGTACACAATTGTAATTAGAACCAGATCTGCATGATGAGACAGTGATATTGATAAGCCGGTCCACTTAATTTGCCAGCTTCTCTTCCTGCCTTTGGCAGCAGCAACTGTGTTACTTTTACCCTGGATTCTGGATCCTTTTTCAAATTTCTTAATATTTGTTAAATATTTTAGTTTGCTAGTCTTGTCCGTGACTGGTCATATGGTACAAACACTGCCTGTTTATGTTAACACACAGATAGCTACATTAAAAAAAAACAGGGTTGAATTAACGATTCGATAACCCAGCGATGACTCTTCTTATCCTGATTGCAGTTGTCAGGCTTAGTGAAGCCAGCTAATGCAAAGATATCCTGGGTGGGTTGAAATTCAGCACTGTGGCTAGCAGGGTTTTAATCCCCATCCCCATGTCCCTGCCATCAGCAGTGCTACTAGTCTTCCAGGTGAACATAATGGCTTTGACTCACCATGATAAATAAAGTAAGTTATAAATATATATATATATATATATATATATATATATATATATATATATATATATATATATATATATATATATATATATATATATATATATATATATATATATATATATATATATATATATATGATGTTTATGCTGCAGCTTTTGAAACTATAATTTCATTTTGTACACAGTTTAAATCATTTTAAATTTGCACCACAGAGATGTTTTCCTGAGTAAAATACTTGGAAAAGCCTCCCTTAATAGACCACCATCAGCAGCAACATGTTCTTTTCATGCATTGTATCTGCATGACACTGTGTACTGGTGCTTTGTGTCCCTGAATTGTTGGGTCTGTTTACGGTCAAAATGCCTCAATTAAGTTCTACAAAATAGCTCAAATTGCAAGACAGAGAATGTGGGATCTGAAATGCTTGGTGACCCACCGAGCAAGTAATGACAGCTCACTGTTTTGTTGTAGCTCATAAGTGTAGGTGTGGATGCTGCTTCTCTTTGACTGCTGCTGACATTGAAGGATTATTGAGTGGACCAGTTAAATATGTAACAGCACAGCCAACAAATGCAGCTGATTGAAATGGACTAGAAGCAGAAAAGCCATGATTAACTGACATTAATCTGAATAATGTACCACCCAAGCAATGTACAATCGTACATATTTCACTACAGTCTAAATAATATAAGAACTGGGGATACGGTTGAAATAATTATCCCTATTTACAAGGATACATAAATATTGATATACCTTATAATATTGCAAATGTTTCATACTGATAATCGAAGTGAGGAATCGTGTTCCATTGTTATGCATAACATGATATTCTCACAACAACTTCAGTGATTATTTTTGTGCGTTTGCTAAAAAAAATACCAGTTTAGACGACAGATACAACAATAATTTGATGCATTGTCCAGTCTTGCTAAATACCGCAAATGACACAAGCATAATTCCCACTAACAGGATTTGACAAATTAATGAAATGAAATTTCATCACGGTACAATAGGCTTATCCAGGTTTGCGGAAAGCTGTGGGTGATAATTAATTCCTCGGAATCCCCAACGGAGCTAAGCATCCAGCGACATAGTGCCTCGGATGCTAACTCCGTAATTTCTCAAGAGATTTGACGTCCTCATCAATCTCATATCGGCCTCCTCCCATTGGTACAGGTAATGAAAATTGCAAAGTCCTCAGCGAAACAAAAGAACCGCATTACAACCTCGAGCGGCTCCTCCCCATCCTCATTTACAGTAGAGCCGTGTCATTCGATTGATCAATAGACTACAATTAAACGCAACGCACAATTAATCATGCAAAGATTTAAGTCAAAGAAAACCTGAGAGACGCCCGTGACACATGGGTTCATAAATTAAATATCAGCAGGCGCATTTTACCCATAATGCAGAGTGCTCATACAAACTGTGACACAAGGAGTATGTGTTATACACGATGTTTACAACGTATCACTTCCCAATTAGAATTGTAAAGCAGCAGATTGTCCTGTCATATTTATATTTGAAACACCCACAGGCGACACTCGCCTTGTACAAGAACCCAGGGAACAGTATGTTACAATCAACAATGCATGGCAAATGGAGGTTTATATAGTGATATTGATCTCTTAACAATGCTTTGACATATTGGGAGACAACATAAAAGATTGTCAGATACATAATGGGGTCAGGTCAGGAATGAAAGTAAGTGCTTTGTTAATAATTGAGTGAGATTTCCATACAGATACAGAAAGCAGACTTATCATTTGTGTGTGTGTTTGCTTTTTCATGTTTTAATTTAATTCCTTGTGGGTGCCTTCTTCTCACAGCCAAAGACCTGCAGCCCAGGTGAAGTAGAAACCTCCATCGTGAGGGAGAGTGCATACGTCAGCCATTTAACAGTCCTGCTAACATGGCCAATTGACAGGTAACGTCAGCTTGCTGTGTAACATTTGATGTAAAAAGAACATCTTATCACCACGCTTGTCAACCCACTTGGCATTCCCAGGAGATACTGCACTGAATATACCCAGTGCCCAAACATGTGGCACATCCGAAATAGTCCTCCCATTACCAACTGCATTCATTAAATAAAAAAATATATATACGGACAGCTCAGGAAAATATGAGCAAACACATTTCATGTAACCACAGTCATACAGCTGCAAAACATGTTCAGACTCTCAGCTGTCCAGACGGACTGAGCTGGCAAAGCACCAGAGGGGAAATATTATTCAAAGCCATCCTGGAAAGAAGAATGTCCTTTGCCAACATACTGTGTTGTACCTTATGTAAGATATGCTCGTATTATATTGTGTGTGTTGTTGTTGTAACAGATGATATGACTTCTGATAAACATATGGGAATGACTTATAAAATATCACCTAATACAGCTTTGGCAGGCTTTGAGCTGGGCAAAGGCAGGACTGATGCAGTCTAGTACACTCAGGTGATGTTAGTTTTCAAACATATTTTACTTTCAACAACAAGCTACCTCCTACTATAAACTGCATAAAAGCAGTTGTCATACTGTCATTTTGTAGTTATACATGAAAATGTATCACCATGGGCCAGGTTTGATCCCTTAATTACATCATTGTTAATAGAGCATATATCCAAAGTATTATATAACAACATCAAAACAATTTGAATAAAAAAAAAATCAGTACATTTATTTTGAATATTAATATACCGATTTTTTTTTTATTAATCAACAAATTGCTTGCTGTACAAATTGAGACACAGTAGAACAATGGTCCATGCACCTCCAATATTTTCTATTTCCAACAACACAAAGCACAGAAAACAGCACATCTTCAGATTGAGGGAGCCAGCACCAGACAATTGTTGGCATTCTTGTATAAAAATGTCCAAACAGGTTGCTTCACATAATATAGCCTATAATGTCTCCAAATTGACCTCACCTTGGCAACAGCCTCAAAATCTAACACGTACCATACCTGTCACTGTAACGCAACACCTGCTGCTCAACTCTCCCGTGTAACTCTAGACTATGAGAATTAACCCGATACTTACTTTACGCAAGGTCCCACACAGACACACACGCGCACGAAGCAAGTCAACAAAAATCATGAATAATTAAAGCAAAATGTTCGGTCAGTTTGGTTAGGTGTTCCAGACCAATGCAGAGCGATTCACCTACTCTGAGATGTAATCAACGGTAGCAAGGGAGCCCCGGTACCCTAATGACAAGAGTAAATGGCCCAGGCTAACAGACTGGCCTGCACATTGCTCACACCCAGCGAGAGATAGCACTGAAACAACAAACAGAAAGAGAACAGACTACACATCCAAGCAAACAGCTGTTTATCTCTCTCCTCCTCTGCCTTTATCTATGCAACCCACCAACACCAGTTTATATAGACCAAGGCAAAGCATTAACTGATTACTGTAAGACTAGTCTCGCAAAGCCAGACCAAACTACAGCAAGTAGTAGGGTCTGGAAGCACTCTGTTTAGAGCCGTCTATTCGGGTGGGGAAACCGGGGGAAACTGGGCTAGCCTGTTTGTATTTGTTTAAACCAATCACAATCATCTAGGGCGGGGCTAACCCCGGGAAGCAGCAGCGGTGTCCTGCAAAATAGTGCCGGGGGGGGACTTATTTTGATGGAACGTCTTCACGTCCAGAGACTGTCAGATAAATGGCTAAACCCGCAAACGCCACACAAAAACTATTAAAGACAAAAGGAATATACATAGTGTGTTGCTTTCTAACCAGCATGTCAAGACACCATACACTTTAGCCCCCGAGGAGCTCACGGGATAACTTAACCGGAGTTAACTAGCCACCCACGTAGTGTTATCTCTGGTAACATTATCATCGGCGGTTGAGAGGACGGCTACGGCGGTCGAGTACAATTTTTAGCATTCGAGAACTTATGTCACCACCTCCTATCGCTGTAGTCAGAGCCGTAGTCCATCTGTTTACAGGCAGAACAGGGTTTTGACGTTGTGAGCGCTACACCAACTGCAGCAAGTAGCCGTAAGAGTTGCTAGGTGATAGTGGAAGCCGTTGGAATCTTTCCCCGTCGCTAAAACACCGCTGCATAGTCCCTAATTCACCAAAGAAAGGGAACGGCGGATCTTAATCTAGCTGGTTATAAGGTCCGGTGCTCAATTCAAACCCCCACGCTTCATTTTCCAGAGTTTATGAGGGTATTTCTGCCCGGGGGTAGTTGTACAATGAAGTTGGACAGCTAGGCTAAGCTAGGATGCATCCCGGACCGCCGCCGCCAATATTATTATCCCGAAGTATCGCCACACTTTATTTCTGTCTACAGTAATGTGACTTCTCACACCCTGTGTGTGTGTGTGTGTGTGTGTGTGTGAGAGAGAGCGCTGCACATAAGCACACGGGTTGACTGAGCGAATTGTTTCCGAATTTGAGGGGGATCACAATAGGGGAAAGCCAGCAACCGGAATAGGAGGGGGCTGCGTCAGGGCTGCGTAGCTTTTCGACGCAAGCGAATAGACGCTGGCGGAAGTGGTCATGCCAGACTACTGTAAGACACTTGATCAATAAGAAAAACAGAATGTTGAGAGGACACTGTAACTTCCCACAATGCCAGGTTCCACCAGGCAACTTTGAGTCTACCATGAAAAACAAATTGTTTGAGCTAGACTTAAAGCTGGGGTATATGATTTCTGATTGGTCAAAGTTAACATGAGCTGACACTTTGACCAATCAGAGCGAGGCTCCGATTCTCTGTTCTTATTGGCTGTTGTTGGGACTGTCCATTCACTTTGGCACGACTTTGTTGGTGTGTAGAGCGTCAGGGAGGGACCATAGGGGAGGGACCAAAGAGAAAAAGTGGAGCGGTTGAGGTATTTGGATTTGAATCTCTATCCCAACTGCCATTTTCTCCCCAAATGCTCCACTTTAACATTGATAAACTGCACACATCATGCTCATGTTTACTAATCCAGATGGACAGTGTTTGAATTTTCCCTTTAAAAAATGGAGCGATTATGCTTCCTGCCGTTTAGGGGTACAGATTTTTAATTTGCTCTTCACAGTCACAGTGAAAATGAAAAATGGCTTTTACAACTAATTAGTTTTTTTTGTTCATGCCATGATACACACCAACTGAGCAGTAAATGCCAAAAAGGGACTCCTTCACACAAATCATATGGCACAAAAGAAGTTCCAAAAAATTCAAATCACTAAGGTCTTTTGGAGAATGTATTTATTAAACCCCAATTGAATTATCTCCCTAACATACTCTATGTATCAGATTGTTTAAAGCTTTTGAAAGATCACTCCCTGCATTACAGCCTTCCATGATCTTCCCTTACAGTTTGACAAATAATGGAATTAAAATGCTGTTTACTGACAATGACAGAAGTAAATTGCTATAATCGACCTAATAACATCATATAGGGCTGCAGAAAGGAGCAACAATATAAAATTATTCAAACTGTTTTATCTACTATCTACCAACAAACCGTTTTTAAAATAAAGACACTTTTTTAAAATTAAATCATTAAATCAAATCAGGAAATAATAACCCTGACCCACAAGCAGCAGAATCAAATATGCATACGTCTGAGTAGTGCAACGAAAACAGCACTCTTGTAAGGTGAAAGCCAAGAGCAGGTAATTACAGTGTGTTCAAAACAAAGACCTACAATTGGTCAGACATTTAACCTATGAGTTCACAGCGCTTGATTGGATACACCAAAGGCGAACTACAGATACAAAGAACAAGTGTATTCACCTATCAAGCTTAATTAGTTGTGTGGGTGGTAAACAACCTGTGCAGCCCTATGTTATCCTGATACAACAGCACACATGCTATGTTGTAATGTATTTAAGGGTGTTAAGGATGCAATACAATTAATAAGACCTTTAAGGCACCATTGTGTGTGCAATATATCTTACTAAAGCATCAGTATTCACATTATCAATACTATTTGTATCCAGGGTTTGGGAAATGGGTTGAAGTACAACCCCCGTTGTGTTGCTCTAAAATCTAATTTACTTGCTTGTCCTCAATCACTTACACTGCAGGAGCCTCCATCTCTTGAAAGATGTTACTGCTATTATGACATGAGTGATTCCTAACAGCTCATTGTATGCAAAGGAGGAACTGTGGGAGCAGTGATCTCAATGTGCACTTGACACGTAAGTGAAAAGCTATTATGCAGTTAAGGTTCATTCAGTTTGTCTAATTATGTAACTTTTGTTTTTTATCCCACCTCTGCTACGACCTGTATTTCATCATATTTCCTATGGGCGAATCGTGCTGAGCTGACTGGTGCTTATGTGGAAAAAAACAGACATTAACAGGTTGCGGTGGTTAGCCTGGGTATTTCAGCTCGAAAGACTGACTCTAATGGGAAAATGCATAAAAAAACATTATGTGCTTTTGCGCTTCTGCACCCAATGAAAGATTTAATGCAGGTCTCAAGTGCTCTCATGATTATTGTGATGGGCTGGGATGGTGTTGAACATGATAAACCCTGTGCACCTGTTTATGCAATGTACTTACAAAAATAATGCTTGTTCAAAAGTACAGGCACTAAAGGGGAAAGGATGGCTCCAGTGTGTGCCACGACCACTGAATATCCTTAGCCGCGTGATACAGAGGTATCCTAGATTAACGGCAACGATGACACACTCAATAAATGAGTTAACGTGATGACAATGGAAACTATCCAAGAAGGTATCGTAAAAGTTAAGTATGATAGTTAGCCACACAGATAAAATCATCTTATTGTGCTCTGACTGTTTCAACCATCCTGCAATATTCAAAAGCTGATCAAATATGTATAATACTGCTAACAAAGCGTTCCTTCATCCTGCTAGAAAGACACACAAGGCATCAAACATATGAATTCCTTTCTAAACAGGAGTTTTCTACTCAGGTCACCAGAACAGCAGCACATGTATTCTGCCAGACATATTTGGTTTAAAAGAGGAAACTGGTCCATATAGCGTGGAACGGTTATGTGAAAACGCATGTATTCACTGCTTCGTGCGGCACACATTTACTATGGTGGGCTATACCCAGCCTCTGGAAATACAGCCAGAGTAATGAGCAAGTATCCCTGATAGTGATAAGGTCAGACCAGCTGAAAAATGTACAGCCCCAATCATCACATAAAGAGGACGTATTCTGCATTACTTTGATTTAATGAGTGGAATATAGGTAAAGGGTTAAGTTAAAGCTGCAATCAAAGAAAGGTTGCAATCATATATTATTGCACATTCTACAGGCAATTGCATACCATAAAGTATAGCAGGATACCATATGATAAGCAGTAATGGGCTGTTGGCTTTTATGCCAGCATATTATCTTGTGTCATGAAAAAGAGCTGGCTACAGGGCGTGAAGCAGCTGTGAAGCGGACAGGATAAAGTCAGGACCACACGGATAAAAAGCAGCAAGGTGCACTGCTGAACTCAAGAATGTATTTTTATTGTTGTTTTGTTGAAGACATTTAAAAACACAGTAGTACAAAACAAAATAAGCACACAGAAAGTACAACACACTCAGGACTAGTTCATCATCAGAAACAGGCTAATTGAACCCCACAGTATCTCTGTGATACATGAATCATTTTCTATTCTGTTGAATAACCATAATAACAAGCTGAAAAGTAAACCTGCATGCAGTGCAGTGAAAGTATAATGTATTCAGCTGCATCTGGTGTCAACAGAGCCCGGTGGTCCACTAAACCCTCTCATTTTCCCTTAATTCATAGCGAGTGAGGCGCGGATCTCTGAGGTTCTAATCCCTCTGCCTTAGTCATCTCATGACCACACTCTAAATCTCTAAACCCTCACTGAGCTCAGTCCACGTGGGTGCCACGGCCACTCTGCGCTGTCTGCTTAGCATCAACAATGTCCTGTCCATGTCACAAGGCCCACTGCTCCGCACAATAGGAACCACTTAGCCATATAGACTTAAATATATGCAGCTGAGGCCGAACAAAAGGAGGTTTTGACTTTTTGTAAATCTCTTACCTCAGTGGGTGACTTTTCCCCCTGCTAATCGCAGCATGGCTGCAATTGTCAAAGGGTTTGTCTCCAAGCTTCAACACATAGTGGTATGACTAATCCTCCCACTGAAACCAAAATCCAAAAGGGAGTGTTTCGAATTAAAAAGCATGTGGTCATTTTGGTGTATGTATCTAGATGAGCAAAATTGTCCAGAAAAAAAAGGATAAATAGGCTCCCACATATTGTATCAGGCTAATGCATTTACTAATATTAGCTTATCGCAGATGTATCTGTGTGTACGTTGGGCAATTTATTGCATTTATATGCATTGCCATCTGCTACTTTATCAACTGATTAAAATATATCTCTATCTGGTCTTCCAAGGTCAGGACAAACATATATTTGGCAGCTGCATTATGACGTATGGATATGTAAAATAGTCTCTGAGATTAGCCATCTTAATTATGTTTCACATACCATACATTACGGCCCAAATTCACAAAGGTTTTGCACTGCTACTTGCTTTCACCACCGATAAACCAATGCAAATGAGGGAAAAGTGTGCAATTCACAAAGCAGGTCAGGAGCAAAATATCCAGCTGCTTAATGCGCCATATGCAGGACCTTGCGTAAAAGCCAAGCCCCAATCACTGCGAGTACTAACACCATCCAATGCCGAAGTGACACAAATTGCAGTTAATCGAGTGGCCACTAAGAGGTGGTATCAAAACAGAGCAATTTCTCATTGACCCCCAATTTAAATAGGCCGTTTTCACAGCATTATTAAACCTATTTAAGGCCTGGTACAAAAACACTTTCTAGTCTGTATCTTTAGGTTATATCTCCATGACAACACTGAGGGGGTGGGGGGGATTCTTCAGTGCACACAGTAGCCCACTGAAACACCACACAATATACAGTGCTGCTCTCACATCTTTCGCCAAAACACAAGACTCTCTTCACTTTTGCCGAGGTGACTACACAAGGCGGAAATTATTCTTTGGACCATTCAACGGACGGCAGTGTGTAGCTCCACCTTTTCGGCACCCTTTCAGGCGGCTGGTACCCCAATGGAGGAGTACTGAAAATGGGAGCGGCTTAGAGCGGTTAGGTACGCTTATATCCGTACCCTACCCAACTTTTGGCAACTGGAAAGCCAAAATAACCGGACAGAACCGCTCCGAACCAACCTGCTCTACTTAGTGGAAACGAGGCATTACTTAATTTGATGCTGAAACTAGCTTCACAGCACACAACCAACTTTGGACAAACAAACAAACAAACAAACATGACGCTTTCTGAAAAATTTGGTGCGGGAGAAAAGCCTGAACACTAGGAAGAGATCCTTTCTCTCATTTATATGCATTAGGACGGCAACTGCGCTCAGCTGCCAAACTTTGTGGCCGGGCTAGGGGTGTGAACGTTTACAAAAATGTCTAAACGGTTACCCGGCTGCAATTGCCGATGCTGTTGGAGTGACATTGTGCAGTGAGAAAGTCAGGCAGACAGATAGACAGAGAGAGGCAGAGAGGCCTTTATTTCATAATTTTGCTTTTTGACTTCGAAGTGATCATAACCAGCCTAGTGATAATCTATCATTATAGACTGACTCTGTCCGCTGTCGGGGCCTTTGTCGCTCGCGAGCAGACCAGCTGATCGGACCATCTGAGACGGAGATGAAAAGGAAAGTGAAACTGAAGCTAGAGCAGTTAAATAGTTCAATGAATAAATAATTGTGATTGTGTTATTTGCTTTAGTAGCCTACAGTAGCTCACATCGACCACCACTCGTTTAGGCCTATTGATTTTTCTTAGACGGTTATGATTTACCAAACGGTTACACATGTACACGTGCACACACAGTTAGCGGCGGCATACAATTGATACAGATTCCTTTGAGGATAGGGTGCTAAAATGGAAAGATTGCCGGGCAAATTATACACAAATCACGGTGCTATTAGCGGGAGCAATCCGTTTTTTGTGGATCTGGCCCTATGTGCGTAAAAACAGTAAGTGCAATTAAACTTACATTGCCATTTAAAAAAAAGCATGCTTAAGTGGTATGCATGTCAGCCACCACACAATGCTATTCACTCACATCAGTAACTTCATCTGCCTCAAAGGGCTCTGTAACAGCGGGTATAAAAGACAGTGTACTCATTTGAATTGCAACGTCTCATTTATGTGTCAACACAGTCAAGTGAGTACATTCAAGCAATATATGTCATGGTGATTCTTTAAGAGTGCAGTAGAAGCACAGTAAGGCACTTCATGGAAGCTGAAATCCAAAGGACATTGATGTCACCTCAGTCTTGTGTGTTTAAGATACACCAAAGTGAATAAAATAAGACCAAACTAACCATTACCCAATAAGACTTAAACCAATTAATACCATCAGTTAGACGACGTTATAAATGTCAATTAACTCATGGGTCCATGTCAACAATGCCAACCAATCACACGTGCATGTTGAACAGGTGTGGTGACAAAGTTTTTGTTTTGGCTTTTCACTTGGGAAGGTTTGCATACAAACAGTGACTACCAGTGTAGTTCACGTCAACTCGGATACATTTAATCTTCAGGTTATCTTTCACAAGGACAACATTCAGAAAGGTCAGCATATGCAGAGGCATAGCTAATGGGAATTTCTGCAGTGGTGACAAGCACCTAATTATAAATATTCCGCCATGCAAAAACCTGTGAAAACATCCATAATTGACCATAATGGATACAGCAGTAGCAGGGTTAAAACGTGAGAAAGAAAAATGATAAGGGAGAGATGCGGACAGTTTAAAAACTGATGGTCGAGAAAGAAAAAAAATACACCACTCAAGAAAGGATTATATTCAAATGGATGTCTTCAAACTGCATAGACTCTATTCGAGAGATCGGATCACCTGTCAATCTCCTGCACCACAACTGTGTCTCTGACTCAATGTGCCCGTCGCAGGCCATTGTAATGGTCTAGTACCGATGGTTCCCATTTGCACATTTCATTCCACTACAGGTGGCTTTGATGAAATAGACTTTACTACCTCTGATATCTGACATGGCGAGCTGATCTGATAATGGTATCCGTGCTATGCAGTATACCTGCCCTTCCCAACATGGAAACAGGGGAGGGAGGCGGTGGTAAATCACAACGCAGGCTTCGAAAACCACATCATCTACTCTGAATCTGTGAAAGAACATCATTGGAAATTGAAACACCGGGAGTAGGAAGGTGAAAAGGTAGAAAAAGCATTTCACAATTGCTACTGTAGCCTCTTCCTCCAGCTATGCACTTGGGCCCCAAATCATTTCAGGCATCACTACCCACGAGTCTCTTATCAAATAATATTGAAATGGTTACCCCGAGGTGTCCATTGTGCATATGAATAATGTCATATTTGCTGAATGATAAGTAAGTTATGATAGTAATGCACTACAGGTAAGATTCTTTATCCCGAGATGAAACCCTATTTTAAATCTCCTCCTGTTTCTTCACTGTGGGAAATCTGAGAGCCAACAATGATAAACTGAGAATCACATATTGTATATTGAAATACCAAATCCAGGCGCCGACCCTTAACCATTCACCTAATTATTTCCTTAAATTAGAATTTCTAGTTGTGTTTACCAGATCAGGACAATATCTGACCAAACTTGAAGCCCTAAGAAATATCTCTATTGTTAATATAATAATATATACTAGCTCTATTGTTTCCCAATTTCTGATGCCAAACATTAAACATTACTATTTTAGTTCACTCTCACTGCTCTCTGATCAGTGCTGCTTGTAGACGCAGGATGCAGCTAATGTTGGGCTGTGTCAGTTAGTTATTCTCCATAGCACCTTCCAGAAGTCAAAATATGCCAACTCTTTAGTTACAGCTTGTTATGCAGCCCCAAAAAAGAGAACATTCTATATGGTTGGAGGTTAAAACAATTCCCCTGATGTACGCATTACTTATTTCATGACAAATTATGCACCACATACAATAGTAAAAACAACATGAATGCACCATTTAAATGTGCACAGGCAATACCTGTTTGAGTAATGTTTACTGAACTTAGCACCTATAAGTCAGGCAGCGGAGGCAAACTAACCTATTGTAGGTAATGGTCGACGGGATTTTTCTTTAATCACCAAAATACAGAATAATGCAGGTCTCAAACTTTACCAAGCAGAGCCTTGTGTTACACATTTAAGCATGAAAGACAATGCTAAAAGCCTAAAATTAGAACAATTAGACTAACTCTCAAAATTCTTTCCTGCCTTCAGTGCTCAAGGGCAGCAAAAATAGTGTGAGATTATTTGTTTCAGCACCAGAATGCATTCTGTGTAAAGCGCTGATGCAACAGACAAGATGATATCATTAGGCGGTCATGGGACTGTTGCAGCCCTAGTTAATTACTGCTTTAACTAACACACACACACACACACACACACACGCACACACGCACACACGCACACACGCACACCTGGTGTGAGTGCATGTAATGAAGAGGACTAAATGAAAGCAAACTGCTCACCCACAGCGATACAAACATTTGGTGCCTTGTGCTGTGTAACTATGGGACTTGCTGGCCACTCTATATCAATATTAGAAGATAATGCTGAGATGAAGTAGCATGACACTTTTACACCATCCAGTTTTTCTAACAAGCTGCTCCATCTGAAATGCTCCCGCATCATCTACAGTATAGTGGAGGACGACCAACCAGTGAAACAATTAGTCTCATTGTGACTTCCACCGGTACGAGCCAAACCCTGAAGGCTCTTCTCTCTGCGTCCTTTGGTATGAACGAGACACTCCATTACATCTAAGGATAATTTACCACTGTCTCATTTATCCCCTCTGGTTCACTCCAGTTACCGGAGTATTTCATAACCTCTTTAGTTCACCCTATTAATACTTAAAGACCGCCTTGAGGTTCGTTTCATCCATCACGACAATAAAAAGCTTACCTTTTACCAGACCTGAAGCTCATGGCAGAGGTAGACAACCCATATCAATCATGCAACAACCGCAAAAGCTGAAGCGCACAGGTACCTTAAATGTGCAGTTCCTTCAATGGCCACTAAACACTGGCTCCAAGAAACCCCCCTCTAGTTTAGAGCATTCGTTTCAATTCCACACGGTCTTATTAATGACTTGGCAGGCATTTTGGGCAACGACTTTGAACCCACTTCCAAGTTTTTAAACCTCCACTAACAAAAATCGAACAGATGTCAACAGATACTACCTCCATATTTGTTGTGCAGTCTGAAGTTTCTGTACTGCATTGTAACAGGGAGGTTAAGCCACCATGGATAATGTTTTCTTTCATGGTCATTTAACAGAAAATAACACAACTATTCTGTTAATGGAATTGATACATTTAAACTGTTTTTATATCAGATTGACCCTCTCGAGTCATTTAAAAAGTAAACAAGTAGAAATGCCAAACATTCCTTAGTTCAACCTTCTACAGCTTGTGAGAATGTGCCATTTACTTTCTCTTTTGCATCATAAATTGCATGTCAGTGGGTTTTATAATGCCGTCGTAAACGAGAAGCAATTTGAAGACTTAACTTTGGGCTTTGTGACATTATGATGTGCATTTTTTTAACACATTGAATGACAATATAAATTGCTGTAAGTTGCAGCCTGAGCCATGCATGGTATCACATACTGTATGTCTTTATAGTAAGAATGTTTCTTTTGGGACATTTCAGTGAATTATATATGTGACAAATCACTGTGCGTCAGTGTTGATGCAAAATCTTGTATATTCAATATATGATCGTAACATACAGGTACAGACACTGTAAACAAAATTGTTTTCAATACCACATATGAACATGATCACACATTTGAATTTCTGTCTTAATACACACTCTCTGGAGATTGCAGAACAGCATACATGGCCTTGGATGTCTATATCTGGTGTGCACATGCTCACCATTTTGTTCCCTCTCAGGCAGGGCTCTTAGCTTCATACAGTGCACACTATGGTTCCCAGTAGGCACAGTCTACTGCAAGGAACAGCACATACAAGTGCTGCTATAAAAAACCTGCAGGGCCTTATCATGCTCCTCTCAGGCACTTAATAAATGTCTCCTCCTCTGGTACCCCCGCAGACATTTTGCACAAGAACTTGTCACATCATTGTTATAATAAATGCCAAGGTGTGCAGGAAGAAAAAAAAAATGTTGCACACGCGCGCTCCCACACACACAAACCAGGTGAACAGTTCACAGAGGCCATTTGAAATTGATTGTCGAACATGCAGGGGAAGGTTTAATTATGCAGCATACGGCTTAGAATTGCCTGTTAATTATGGACCGTAGATTACACTATAAATGAAAAAGCATCAGCTCATCTGTGGTTTCGGACGGATGAGATTTGTTTTCTACCACGGTGTTCATTGCTCAAAACGGCACTCTTGGAAAGCATTTTTCAAGAGTAAAAATTAAATTAGTGAAACCTTTATTTTCATTTTATTTTAAATAGCGCTGGATAGAATGACACTGTCTCATCATAGCAAACACATTGGGTTGCCATAGCAAGAACAGCCCATGTACAATTAAGAACATTAATGAGGTGTGTTCCATTTAAAAGTCACAGTAGGACAAGCCACTAGAACATGGCACACCACAATGGACCCTTGGCTGTCATTACTGTTACTAATTGCACCTGTGCTTTTGCTGCTATAAATATCTCTCAAGAAAAGGTCTAAATAGGCCTCAGCAGTAGTATAGGGTCCAATCCCATATGAATTTGGCTTTACAATTGTGCAAACTTTGACAAACGAGAGGCCATAATTGTTCAGGATGGCTGGACTGCAAGAGTCTTCAACTTCAACGTTGCTTTGTCGATGGGAACATGAGGTCCCAAGATGATTTGGACTTCTAGAGAGTCATAAGAGTCGAGTTAGATTTCCTCATGCATTATTTAGGCTAGGGCTAGGCTGCTGTTTGTTGAGTGTGTGTTTGGAGTTTACGGCTTCACTGGAGTGGAATTTGACAACAAGAAAAAGTACACTGTAGTCTACAACTCTACAATATTATCTGTACAGCTATTTTTGTTTAACATGCAAGATAAATGAATCTTATTGCATCCAATGTATCACAACCTGTGAACCTTACACGGCTCTTTTAGTCTTGTGCAGGTTAGTTGGTGGTGTGTGATCAATAACCTTCAGCAGGAGACACAATGCTTTGTACTGTATTATTTATTCGTTTTACTCCTAACCATTCCTGTGAGCCTGTGAGTAGGCTGTATGAGTCAAAGAAGTTCTGAAGGGAGGAAGGCAGAACTCACACTCGCAGGGACAGTTATTGCACGCGCATGGTGTTCTCTATAATTATTGCAATTGCTGTTATGCGCATGAATTGATATACTTTTTTTAGTCCAGTAATCAGGAATGAAGCTGCCGACGCTCACATGGCGACTTTACACACACACACACACACACACACACACACACACACACACACACACACACACACACACACACACACACACACACACACACACACACACACACACAGGTTTTCAACATTAAAGGTGAAAAAAAAACTTCAGTAATCACTCTTATGTGAAATATTGAGATTAAAAAATCAGCAGCAGTCAGCGTTAGCCCCTGCACGATTTGTCAAATATTTGACTTCATGTTACAGTCGGCCACGGCGCATTAATGGGATAGAAACCTTCTGATAATCCAAAGTGAAACGCTGATGCGCTCAGGCAGTCTGCATTTGAAAACTTCCCCATCCAGAGATTATGGGGCTCAGATCTGGGCAGAGTTAAGGTGAACGACTGCGCCTTTGCCAACGGATTACTCATTTCACGGCGGGGAATCGACATGATACGCTTAAAATATTGGCAATGCAAAAGCCTGACCCCCCGAACGAGCTGATATAGTCTGCGGTTAAAGAGACAATTACGCGGTGGGAACAATAATTGGTTTGCGTGCGTTTCGTGACGCCCATGTGGGCGAATAATGCGCCCGAAACATAATGACAGCCGCATGGGAAATGAAAGAAAAAGGTCTTACCATGTTTTGACTCCAGGAGTGTTTCACAAAAATTCCCTTGGGACTAATACCGGCCGTGGTGGGGCAGCTCCAGCCTCCTCACACCGGCACATCAGCGCACTGCTATAGCCCGACACAGCAAGAGGCAGCAGCACTTCACCGGAGGGGTGTATCCTGTGTCTAGTGCGAGCAAACTACATGTAGCAGCCCTGTGTGTTTCTCTCTCTCTCCCTCTCTATCTCTACCTCACTCTCCCTCCCTCTCTCTCTCTCTCTCTGTGGACATGACGTGAGTAGCAGGTAATCTTATTACAGCCGGTCAGTAAAGGTGATCCGGGCTAAAGCTCCCGTGCCACTCCTCCCACGCCGTATATCTACTATATGCACCTGCCTAATACAGGTATATAGGCTAAATGCCCACTGAGACCTATACATTATATTAAACAGGATATATTTCCTATGTGCTATAGCCTACAAGAAGGGGGAAACAAGGTCTCCAAACCCACTCACACAAGGTCAAACTGATCTATAAGTTATTACAGTGGGCCAGCTGCAGGGGGCTCAGTGCACACTTTAGTTTGTGACTGAAGTTTAGGTTAACTGAAGCCATTTACTGTCAGCTGTCAATTATTTCAGAGTTAAATCATCTGTTTGGGATGGGAGTGGAGCTGAGAAGAAGAAAGAAATACCAGCACAGTTAGTTATCTAGGATTCACCTGTCACTTTGCACCAAATCACCGGCCTTTTCTTCCCTCCAACAAGAAAAAGCTTCCCATCAATATTCTCTAATTAGATACTGTGTTGCTGAACGAGTCCCAACTGAAAGGTTGCATGGGGAATGTTCAATAGAACAACTTTAAAACAACAGAGGCACCTGGGGGTATGAAAAAGAAGGGATGGTAGATAGGAGGGAGGCTTTCCAGATGCAGGTACGCAGCAACCCATTGTCTCCGTGCACCTTGGAACAACTTCAGGCAATTCCTCTGAAAATATATGAAATTACCCTGCTCAAACAGCGTATGGAATTTGGGGAGATATAGCCACTTTGCAGTTGCAATCTAGAAGACTATCAGAGAACAAAAGCGGACACCCACAGAGGAAGTTATGATAAACTAAAAAAATTAAAAGTTACGGGTAAAAAAGGAGAGTATCACATCCATCCGCGCTCAAATCCATGCATGATCAAAATCAATGTTAAGAAAACAGCAGCTGATTTACATATCATAGATTATTGATCCCCAAACCGTTGTAGGCAGCATTTCGGATTCTGGTGTAGCTGAGCTAATTTGAAATATGGTAATCAAAAAACTAAAAGTTCAGTTTTCATCTGCACTTCAGATTTTTAGGTCAACCTGCAAAATGTCACTCAAAAGATAAATGAAACAAATATGAGCAAAACAACATGTTGCGGCTGGTAGAGGGTGCCCATTGTCCCATATCTATGTGTGACTGTCATGGCTGTGAGTTTGAATTGTAATGGCAGCATGCTAACATGCTCACAATGACGATGCCAACATGTTGATGTTTAACCAATCCGGGGGGGCTGCCAAAGTCATTGTGATTCCTCCTCTGGGAACCACAGAGGTTTGCACAAAAAAATTAATGGCAATCTACATAGAAGTTAATGAGATATTTCAGCCTGGAGCAATGAAGTGGACAGACTAACAATCAGACCCAATTCCAGGGTCACAGTATTTGTTTTTCTTCTATTAACAGTGGTAAATAACAGGGGCTGTATACCCCAGACCAAAAAAAGGTTGGGAGCTCCTGCTCTAAAATGCTTATAATTGTACCTTAGGAACCATATAAGAATATAAAGCACAACAGTTCACCTTGGACATACTAGCATTTGAACGTTTAAACTATGTCTCTGTTTTCATTGAGGAAGTGTGCTCAGATTCTCTTCACCATGTACTGTATAATGCAGGACCATGAGCTCCTTAGAGAGCACGTCATGTCAGGTTGTGTTTGAGATTGGCAGAGGTATAAGCAACCACCTTTGCAAAAGAGTAGGCTGTATTTTCTTTTTTCAATTATTGTGGAGGGGATTTGCAATTCCAAAGACATGCAGCACATTCCCAAAATGATACATCACACATCTTCTTAGGATGCAAGACAAGACCATTGCATATTTCGCCCTACAATTATTCCCTGAAAAATGCCCCACATTTAATTTGTATACAAATAGCCTTCTAGCTGGCATACACATAGCCCCTGGATGAGCATGAAGAGCTTATCCAGGTTAAGCCACCACTACCTCCACTTGGCCAGGCTTGTTTTTTGGTAGGAGGAAAGCTTTGAGCAGAAGCTCTCCAATAATCAGCCCCTGCCACTGAACTAATTCTCCCTCTCATCTCGTCCTCCGTCGCTGCAACCGCAAAACGAGGGGGCCATGGTTCAGGCAGGAGTGAAGACACTCCACAGAGAAGGGTGATTAAGGGGATATGCTGCTGCTCACTGAGGAGAAAGTCTCATCTCAGCAGCCCAAAGATGTCTTATTAGTGGGATGTCACCACACAGACATCAAACATGGAAAGGTTAGATTGTCTGCGCATGTACAGGTATGTGGGTTGTGTGTATTAATTAAAGAGTTTTTTTAATGAATGCAGTAATGCACGTGCTAGTTTGTCAGTTAATCAGCAAAGATGAGGAAGGAATAATGGGGAAACAAGAAGTGTAAAAATAACTATAGTTACTTATCTAACAAAGTGTATTATACATTAAAGGTGGAGTTAGTGATTCTGGAGAATGCTTGGTGTCAAAATCAGTTTGTCAAAATCAATGAATATCTCCTCACAACCCGCTTCCTGTACCTGTGTGCGCGCGTTAAAATCAAACGCGAATACACAGACTTTGCTCTGTAAACAGGCAGGTTGCTAGCTACTGTGAGCCGCCTTTGTTTTTAACATTCCCTTTGTTCACATACTAGTTTGCATTGCCTAGGCTGCGTATCAACAACAGATGTATGTTTGGTGCACACACAGTACAGACAGGTAGCAGATTGGAGGAGATATTCACTGATTTAGAAAAAAAAAATATTTTGACAAGTGTGCCAAGAATTGCTGGTTCCACCTTTAAGAGGCCTTTTCTACTATTGATAATATTATTTACATACTGTATATGCATTGTGTGTTACATTCCCAATAATGTTTATTTAAAAAAAGGAACATGGAAACAATCTAACCCTATATTAGAAAGGGTCTGCTTCAGTGGCTTGCGTCGAATAAGTGATACATAATTCAACTCAAATTTCAAAGCTTTCTTGAAACATATTTTTTGCAGGCGGAAAATACGTTTCAGCAGGAGCAGTTTTGTTGTCTTTGAGGTTATACTCTTCTGAGAATGCTCTCATTTGTATTGACGTTTGTGCCTCTTTTTTTTGTTGCTGTGCATCCACTGAAGCCTGAGGGTCCCTTTATGAATGGTGTACAATGCTAATTCCTATTCAGTTGAGGGTTCAATCACTCAGCAGGCAGGTCTTTGTCAGGGGGAAATAATTCCTATAAGGGACGTTGCATTGATGCAGCACCTTCAGTCATTTCATCAGAGCTCAAGATACTGATTTTGCCTTCCAGATGTTAACTTACTCCCCACTGTGCCAGACAACAACATTTTACTTATTCACAATGAATGCCTTCTCGTCTCACTTTTTTGGGGCTGCAGACAGTGTTTATTTATTCATTTGTTTTGGGTGGAAGGTGCGTGGCTAACCTACTGAATTTTTGCAGACCAATAAAATAGTTTTGGGGGTCATTAAAAAGGTTTTAAAAATTACTTATTTTCTAAGAGTGGCAGGATGTTTTCAGACTCGGATAGACACTGCTTGCCCATCATCTGCAGCATCATATAGCACTATCAATGTTTTCCACCCATGCAATATTTAAAACACCAGTACAGTCAACATGTATCCGCAAATGGAAGTGCAAGTGAACTGTTGCTTCTTCCCTATTACAGAATGATTGAGAATGAAGTGGTGTGTGCTTCTGTTCGAGCTCTTTGAGTGATGCCTCTGATTCTGATACAGCAAGGTCTTACTTGGATGAGCAGAACATTAACATGATTCCTTGGATTCGTTCTTTCTAAAACAAAATCCTTTTCATATTGCATTGCCACTTAAAAAAGGTGAGCTCTCAAAACATATTGTCAACAAACTCCTCAAAGCAGCACCAGACACTAAGAGACTTGCAATGGCACTATACAAAAGTGTGCTTCATCTTGAATATTGTTTTTCAGTCAGGACAAATTGAACAATTCTTCTTGTTGAAGCATCATTTGCCTGGACTGTGTGTATGCACTCAGCTGTTCAGTTACAGGATCGTGTACCTGTGAGCCTCTTGTGGGCAATCCCAAAGGAGTGTGTATGCACCCATTGAATTGCATGTGTGCACCCACCCACACACAAAGACACACGCACAGCTACAAAACAGCTCTGAGGCTCGAATCTTGACAATTGCAATTGGTCAGCAATTTAAAACAAGTGGTCAATCAGATCTTCTGTGATTTTATGTGCCGATATAAAAAAATAATGAACAACGAAAAAAACAATGAAAGTGCCGAAGGTTTCCTGTCTCTGTACCATCTGTACCGTGCCAAGTGCTACAGGTGGTGAGATGACAGGACAGCTTCCAGACGGGCTGATGTGTGACACCAAGTGTGAAGAAAAACGGAGAGTGAAGAGTAGGATAGGAATAGCCTCGCTTTTTGAGCACAGCACGGTGCACTGACACACTCTCCCTCATCCTCTCCATGTACACTTTCTGGAGGAATGTGAGTTGGACTTCATAATGCGGCCCCCAAAAAGAGCAGCACCCCTGCATTCACAGAAGACATAGCCCCATTTGTAATTGTATATTCCTTTATTACTTTTAGAACACTACTATTCACAAGACCCAGGATTGAGTCCAAAGCTTGTACAACAAGTGTTCCCAACCAAAATTATAATTTAAATTGTGTGTGTGTGTGAGTGTGTGTCTCTGTGTGTGTGTGTGTGTGTGTGTGTGTGTGTGTCTGGTAATTAGCTCTCTCTATGGTTACACCAATTTGGGCAGCAGGCACTCACCTTACACAGATGTAAGTGTGTGGTGCTGTCCATGGTGCTGAAAGAAAGTCCACTCTGTAGCATAAAGGCACTATGTCTAGTTGTCTGCCATGAGTCATCATGTACATGCTAATTATCTTGTCAGCAGTTTATTGTCTTAAATGAGGCCGATTTATCAAAGCAAAGTAACAACAGTACCCATGGGATAATAGATGATAGTCTTTGTATTGTCAAGCTATTTAAAAAAGGACAGTGGGTAGTTAGTTCCGATGGTAGCATTGCCAAAAGGTTGGTTTAGATAACCTCCCTGGTTGAGTGAGCTCCCCTTTGCAAGGAAACAAACAAAGACACGCACAAAAGAACACAAATAGTTCTGCTTAGAGCGCCTGTTACCGTGTCCCCAACTTTGGCTTATTCTGACTGCAGGCTGCTCAGTACTTGCCCAGAGCGCACTGTAAAAATTGAAATTGGCTCTGTGCAAATGGAAATGCCGAAGGGAATCCGAGTCGAATAAGTGTCAAGGGACATTTATAGTGTGGCACTGACAGCTAGTGTGATATTGAGAGGTCAGAGCAACTCTGACAGCGAGAAAGAAAGAGGTAGAGAGAGCGAAAGGGAAGAAGGGAGGTCAGGGAAAGCCAACACGTGTGAGAGAGAGTGTGTGTGTGTGTGTGTGTGTGTGTGTGTGTGTGTGTGTGTGTGTGTGTGAGAGAGCAAGAGGGAAAAAGAGGTCGAATACATGAAGTTAACAGATGAGACTTAAACATCCTTAGTTACTAGAAGCACAAACAGATCAATACAGACACTTCTGTGTTGTTGTAACCTGTAAAAAAAATAACAACCTCAAAAGGTTAGAGTAAATTAGTCAACTGTTGTTCTATGACCGAAATGTAAAGGTTGAGGCCATAGTAATGCAACTGACTATCCAGTTGAGCGCTGAATATCCATGGGCATAATGTCGATTTAAAAATAACCACGGCTACTTAATTCAAAACATCAAGTTGTGGTGTTTCCCTATTACTTATTGAGGTCGGGGAAAATGCTATGCGAGAATGTGAATTTGCATCCAAGAGCTAATCTGACAATGGCCTATTCAATTGAGTCTGAAGTGCATAACTATGCAAAATAACTGCTCCCGTTTTTTAAACCATGGTGCGAGAATTCATAGTAGGGACCTGGAGTCAATTTGTATTTTTTTTTTTTGCCGTCTTCTGCATGAGAAAAAAAATCCTCCTTGGTTTGAAAATGGCTTTCAGTGTGGTAAATCCTACAGTGTGGATATTCATGCACATGTATATTAGGTCAGTCATCACAATATAACACAACATAAGCAAAAGCTCTCCGTGGGCAGCCGTTAGCCTTGCAGACAAGCTATACAGTATGTGTTTTGAAAATGTAAATGTTCCATAACAGATAGTTGTCGGTCAGGTGGGAACAGTGGAAAGAAGCTGTGAACAAACCATTGATATGATGTCACACTTTGAGTTAATCCGGCCAAATCCTTTACCACACATTGACACATGGGCAGCAGTTAAAGAACAGCTGTCTGCTAAGTTTAAGTGCAACATTCACTCTCCTTTGTGTTAGCCTACACCATCTTCCAGAGTGAAATATCTGGGTCTTTAAATTCCATAAGCACAGAATGCTTCTCTGTGTTTGACACCAACCCAACAGGTAGCATACGGTTGATTTCTCAGATCCTGTCTGCTTTAAAGAAATCTTCCTGTTGCAGGCTAAAAAAAGCAACGCTTTGAGAGTGGGGGGAGTGAACCAAAACCGAAACGCTCCAAAGAGCTTAATGGAACTGCACAAGCTGGGGGGATAATTCCCTGAGATCATCGCACAAGTGAAACCTTTTACATACATAGGAATCATGTGATCCGTCATTGCTAAAAATATCAACTATATCAGCTTGGAGGAAAAACATCTGCAAGTCATTAGTAAACTGGTGGCAACCTATTCATTTGTAATACACGGTAGTGCTGTGTCATTTCCCCTTCTTCCTCCTGTTGCTTTTATGTGGGCCTTTCTGACTGTACAGTATGTTTAGTTGTAGTGGCTCCATGATGTAAAGCACTTTGGATACCTGCTGGTTGTTGTAAAGGGCAATACAAATACATGTTGATTGATTGATTGGTGGCAACTGAATTAAAATAATGGTGTTGGTTATTTCTGTCAAACATATTGTACTGCTTTCTTTCAGTTGACCCCATAGCATGAGTGACAGAGCACACTCTTGAGGCATGATGTCTTATGAGCTGCTCTCATGGGCATAGAAGCGACAGGAATGAGATAATTGGAACACATGGGGACCAGACCACGAGTAACCGATCGGTTACTCTGGAGTCCCAGAGGCTATAGAAACCAACACTGAGGGCCGTAATGAAAATGTTATTTCTTACTGTTTTTTTTTACCCCCCCCCCCCCCCCCCCCCCCCCCCCCCTTCCCTGACTTTTTATTTTCCTCTTCAGAGTGCACCTTGGCAACCTTGGGGAGAGAGTTCTTTTGACAGCTACCACAGGTTATTACTTTTGTGACCAGGGGCAACCTCCAGAGATTCCATTAGCACCTAGAAGAGCAGTTGACTTCTTCAACTGGCTAGCAGAGACTTTCAACTCCAAAACGGGGATGGCTTTTTATCCATCAAAAGCAAACAGTTTGCT
The DNA here is from genome assembly GCF_949987685.1 of Ammodytes marinus. Taxonomy (NCBI): domain Eukaryota; kingdom Metazoa; phylum Chordata; class Actinopteri; order Uranoscopiformes; family Ammodytidae; genus Ammodytes; species Ammodytes marinus. Next base: position 7,914,747 of record NC_137215.1, on the reverse strand, counting down.
ACAGTGGAACAATTGATTTTGTGAGGACACTGATTGGTGTCAGAGGTCGTGCAAAGGAACCAGGATTGGATCTTTTTTTTTTAAAATCACTCAGTGCAAATCAATATATTCCCGAAAACAACACAGTGGAGATGCATTGGATTTTGTCAAAGAAAGGCTTTTTTGGGCTTTCTATGAAAAAAGAACATTCAAAAAAACCTATTGAAACATTTAAATGCCGATGGAATTTGACGTGATCCAGGTGATATAAAAAAACAAAGGTTTTTTTTATGTACTTTTCTTAAGCAAAGAGCGAAATAGTAGATACGGAAAAACCTTTTACATCTTTTCCTCACTCTTTAACACCACTTATTCTCAATCACTCCCCTTCTCCTTAATTCTGTGAGTCCCATTCTCCCTTTATTGCTCACTCTCTTTTGAAATTGCATTTGCTTGTGTCTGGCACCAGCGATAAGATGCCAGAGATAATGGATGTAGATGCTATCCGAAGATAAGACTGAGATGAGGCTCAGATAAAGAAAAAAAAAACCCTGCAAGTAAAGAGAGGGGGATGAGAAGAGGGAGAGCAAAAGCTATAACACTTTCCTTCACTGAAAAATGCCTTTGACCTCTGTACACGGTATGCAGACAGCTAAATGTGCCTCGCTGTTAGCGTTCATGTGAGACAGAAAGACTGTCTAGTCGAACGGCCCCCTGACAAATCGAAAGAAAACTCCGGTTTAACTGAATTCAGCCAAATGTGCTTGGCCTACATTGTTCTCACTCTACACTTTAGTTGGGCCATTTTATTTCCAGCAGCATAATAGCCGTGCCTCTCAGAAAGCAACACATCCCATCTATAAAAATCAGCCATTTCCACCTGCAAACAGCCCGAGTGGCAGCTGCAAGTTCATTGACGTGCTCACTTCTTTCCTGCCTCCTGAGTGTAAGCGTATGTGTGTACCTATGAGTGTGTGTGTGTTTGTGTGTGTGTGTGTGTGTGTGTGTGTGCGATGAATAATATGCAATTTCAGACATTTATAAATGCCTTTCACACACGCGAATCAGACGGAGTTGACATGACAGAGATTGGATTTGAAGGTGGTTGGGCGAACCAATTTTCAAAAACTTCACAGCCGCAGCATCTAGCAAACACTGAAGGTATAGAACAGGAGCGGAAAGAGAGACAGCTGTCAGACAAACAGAAAATGAAGTGCATTATAATTTGGCCCTAATCATAGCTCTGGGCTTAGCGGCAAGGACTCCATTTTATTACCTGTCAGAAGCTGCCTCTCATGAATATGCCTTTTCATCACACCGGCTAATGCGCACACATGGACTACCTAACATATACTTCCTTTTGTTGTAAAAACTTGTGAATGCAACTAGGTTGAATTACTCTGTGCATGGTCATGACTGTAAACTTAAAACGGATAACCTTAAAAACAAAAGTATTTCCTGCACATTCGAACAACAGCAAATATGACACAACATCCAGTTTCACTTATGTGAGGTTTTGTTTTTTGTGGTAGTAATGTAAATGATTAACCAGGTAACATCAATGCAAATGTGATATTGATGACTGACCGATACAATAATCATTAGGCCCCTATTAAAAGGTGCTCTTTGTAACTTTGTGTGTGTCAGAGAAGTGGACATTTTCGAAGATATGTTCTCATAACTGAATAAACAAACGTCTTTCCTCACAGGAAAATTGGATTCATGGAATACTGTTTGAAGTAAGAAAGACCTCGCTGTTGTTTTAAATAGCAGGGCAGCCCCACATTTTTGTTTACATACATGTTCTAGTTTTCCTTTTGGTTCCAAGTCCCTCAAAATAATGTAGTTTTGCTTTATGATGATACAACTATTTGATAATAAGAGTTACATGTAGAGAAAATATGTTTTGTAAACAAACAGCAATCTACAGCAGTATCTACAAATGTAAATAAGATTACCCTCCCCTTAAACTGCATAGTGCACCTTTAAACATTACTCAAATCATATGGTGTGTTAAAATACACCTGCTGTACCACTCTCCACCAACCAGACAGATACAACAATGTATTAGTAGATTCACAACAACGCAGTGTGTTACAGGCCTCTGCCGATATTCACTGTTTCTCAAATTCTACTCGACATGCAAACACAACTTGAGCACAATATAAAACCTAAGATACAGTGCTGTTTTACAGTAACATCTATGAGAAGTAAGCACAGACATTTTCTGAATACAAGAAGATGACTGGGCGACCTTCACTGCAAAATACACCAAGACATTCTTCTGGTGTGTCACAATGATGTGGGCTCTGCACCCACACACTGCTTAGTTGTACAGTATGTTTCTTTACCCAGTTAAAGCAAACTTCCATGTGCGGACACGGACACGGACACACACACACACACACACACACCCCCCCACACCCCTGAATTGCTGTTTGTGTTCTGCCTACTGGAAAAAATCTAAATGAAATTGGGGATGAGTGAAACAACAGTCATTAAAATGGCGCAGTTTTTAAGATCCCATTAAGGGATGTGAGGCAGAGGAAACTATGCACTGATTACCGTTTTGTCAGGGAGATGCATTCGAGTCTTGAGTGAGGAGGGAGATTATATTAGTGTTACAGTAAAGCAGTGGAAGAGCGCTGAACTGCATTGTCGAATCCCAAGATGTGGCAGGAACTGTTGTTGAAAGACAACAGTGATACATACTGTATGTTTAGTCATGAGATGATCAAGGCAATGTCTCTGCTTTGGCTATAGCCCATAACAAGTACTCCCTTCACTAACGCTTTGTCAATGTAGTGCAGGTAACTGTTCTTTAATGTGTAGACCAATGAGAAGCGGACACTGATGCATCCTCAGCTATGACTTCACTTACTTCTACATATAAGTTGAACTTATATGTAGAAGTTGAACTTATATGTAGAAGTGACCCTGAACTCCATCATTGTCCCATGTGTGCCTGATGTCTGTGAATGTGCTTGACCAAACACGCTTCAGGTATTAAACCACCGGTCCCCCATCATCCCCTTTACGCTCCAACACCTTGCTCAGTATATCCCCTACGCTGTGGTACATGCACCACCTCCTGCACCACCGACTCCTTCTTCCTTGTCCTTTACTTCACACAGAAGCCCTGAACCTGTCACACAGTATGTGTATTGAAAAGATGTGTACATAGTCTTTCTGTGTGTGTGTGTGTGTGTGTGTGTGTGTGTGGGGAGAGGGGGGTGGGGGGAGGGGGGTGGGAGGGTGTGTGTGGGTGCACGTGCGCGCGTGCGTAAGTTACAAGGCCAGTTTCCTTTAAAAGTGGGGAGCCACAAAAAAAACGACTATTCCAGTTGACAGGAAATGAAGGGGAAAAACAGTGAAAGGAAACACACAGATAGAGAGATGGTGGGTTAGATAGATAGATAGAGAGAGAGATGGTGGGTTAGATAGATAGATAGAGAGAGAGATGGTGGGTTAGATAGAGATAGAGATAGAGATAGATATAAATAATTGTTTCCCCAGGAGAAAAAAATACAGATCCAACATTAATTACAGTATTACAAGGACCTTACACAATTCAGATATCAGCTAGAACCCAAGTGTAAACATGCTTTTTTCAACAAAAAAATATATCAATAATAACACAAATCTCATTTTAAGTGTGGTACCCTCAAGCAAAGGCATATGTATGCTCTACTGAGCTGCTCAAACTATGCAGATGATCACAATCTGATGATTTCTGATGAGTAGCTTCTGTTTCTGTGTAGCACGGAGTGACACTAATAACTTGTCAGTTGCATCATACTGGTTTATAATAAATGTGAATGTTGTAACAAAAACACAATGTTTCCAAATGAGATTGTTCACGTGCAGCAAACATTTCCTGCTGAATCAACTGCTTTGTCTTATAAATGTATCTTTCTCAACCAATCAGTATACAGATATTGACTATCAAGATGTGCTGCTGGGTTCGCCCTTTGAGCTACAAAAAAGCAAATGGCAGCGAGTGAATGATCATGGTGAAACCTTACAGAGAGAAATGTGAAGAGCCTTTAGGCTAAACACAAAGGTTCAGCTCAATTTAGCAATATTTTGAAACTTTATACAATAATTCCATCAAATATGAAATGATTGCTTGTGGATCCCGGTGGAAATAAACTCCACAGACTTCAATTCTATGTGGCTCTTACTTTCAACTTATTTTTTGTGCCAGACTGTGTGTTACGATGGCTCAAATATCAGTGAGGCCGTGTTTTATCTATAGCCTCAAAGGTAAGGGTAATCCCCGATAACATTACAACTCTAAAAGAAAACACATCCCAAGCCCTGGATGCTGACTATCGAGGAAAAGGTCAACACGGATGGGAAGACCCGTTAAATATTTACTAAATGGACCTTCGACAAGCAGTCTAAGGAAGCCAAGAGTTTCGCTTGAGACAGAGAGCATCAGCAAATGTCAGGGCGAATCATCTTAGGCACATCAATAAAATATGGCAAAGCATTGCTTTAAAAACCTCAACGGTCCACCCTGTCTGATTCAGTATGTCTCTCGGATGTCCCACTGAAGACCACTAGAATAAAAATGACAGCGCAAGTAACTGACCAAGTAGAAGATAGAAAGGACACTAAAGCACACATGCACAACAACAACAATGGAAACTCTGAGAGACAAATAGACAAACCTGATTTGAGTTCCCGTGATGAAACCACATCTCGCCCTGAAGTCAAATACACACACACCTATAGAGCAAACAGAAGGAAAGTGTTAGCCATGTACCATGATGTACCATATACCATCCCGCCATGTACAATCTGCTCACTTATTTGTGAATACGAGCGTTATTCATAATGTCTTTCTCAGATTGTATCCCTTCATCCTCCCACATACCCCCGTCAGTCTCCATTATACTGTGCAGTCATGCATACAATAATTGCACAGTAGACACCTGAGTCAGTCTCATGCAAAGATGGAGAACAGTCCTGTTCTGTACAAGCCTATGTGTTAAGACACTGTGGCACTGTGCACTTGACACAGAGGGAAACTGTACATGTAAAAGTCACTGCAGTATCAGATAAAACAATCTTCTGAAAGGTCGCATATTTTTGTGGCATTCAGCAATTGTAATGAAAAATCCCCATAGTTTGAATTGACTGAGCTATGCACCTCCACAATGATTGCAAAACACTAGTAAATACCAACCAGATTGTGTCCATCCAAGACTGCACTAATAGCTAGCATGCATATCATGACTTTTTTTTAATATATGCATTTACATTCCGTATAAGCCAGATACAGTCACTAAGTCGTAACCTTCTCATATGACAGACGGTAAGCTAATTTGGCAAATACGTTATTTTTTAGCAGGGGAAACACATTCCGGCAACTATTAATGTCTCAGATACGTTATACGTTTCACATAAATATTCTGTGATGTCAAAACCGTTATGTTGAAATAAAAATATCATTATCACTTTTTAAATTATCAATGAATATAGGCTACTGAGAAACCACACTCTGAGACCTTCTTCACATCATTTAAGTATATTCTCTGCAAATATCAAATGACATCTAATGGAGTGAAATGACCTGTAGATAGCTTAAAAATAATTCAGACAGTACTAGCGGCATGGAGAGACCCTCAGAATGACTCCCTATGTCTGAGAGAAATCAAACAAATTAAACCGTAATTAGACGAGAATGAGGCAATCTTCTACCCACGCTTCACAAAGTTAGGGGTAGAGCAGAAGCAAATGTGATTCCTACACAGTTTCTTACGTCATTAAAACAGAAATAAATTGTCAAGATCTCCTCAACAATCCTTATGTGGCATCAGTGAGGTCATGAAAAGGGGAAAGGCATTTGCTTGCATTAAGGTTGGTTGGTTGAGCCTCCTCTATGAGACGGATCGTCTCAAGAAATATATAAATTGCCACATAAAAGAACATCATGCGATTTTGGCATTAGCGTGAATGAACATGAGACAAAAAGACAGAGACAGAAAAGAGGAAATTGGAGAGGAGAGAGGGCTGAATCAGATGTTCAAAGGGAGAAGTGCACACCGCATAATGTGAGTAACTGTGAGATACGCCGCCAAGGAAACCTGTGGGAGTGGATAAACACATGTCTCAGATGCTTCAATAGATGATAGTATATGCCCAAGTCGCGGATTGCTTCCCGAAGCACTCATTTTGCTTCATTTCCCGTTCCATCCTTTAGTAATGAGTAGCATTTATCACTATGTGGATGTGTCTGTGGCTACAAAGGCAAGGAGAGAAAGGGGAAGACAAAGACAATGATGACATGGGGTGGGCTAATGAAATGCTCTAAGTCAATCATTAAAGTCAATAGGTTTAGATCTTCTGGTCCCCATAACAACCACCACCCTGATAGCCTCACACGCATCGTGTCAAGAAATGGGACTGTTGTCAAGGTTCAACGGTCACAGCGAGACACACACACACAGATAGCAAATGTTCTGTGGAAATGAGTCATAGCGCTGATTTCGTCTGATGACAGTGTTGGTGGATAAATGCTCTCTGCAGTCATTGGCATTGTCACCACATGCTGACCATAGTTCTGATGCTGCCTCCTCCCCTCCCTCCCCTTCTGATCCTTGTGGTCCCCGGGACAAGAATCTGCTGTGCTGCACTGTGCCATGCAGTTTTCTGCCTGGATTTCCCTACGAGCTTAACAGGGGAGTGTTGCCCTCTCGTTGTTTAGCACTTCAAAGGAAACAAGTGAAAAGAGAGAGGAGCAAGAGAGAGAGAGAGAGAGAAAGAGAATGAAATGATAGGCACAGTGTGAGAAAGGGGAAACAGGGAAAGGCATGGGTAGGGGAGTGGGAGGGAAAGAGATATAAGAAGTGAAGAGGTGTACAGTGTTTGAATTCATGTATTTGCTTTCACAGCATCTAAACTGCAAGGTGCTACATGCAGTATGTCTGTCCAGAAAAAAAAGGAAAAAAAAAATCATGGACAGATGCAGTCCCAGGCCGGTAGCCAAATCCAAATCAACTGCTCAGGTTTAAGTTCTGAAAACATTTTGCCAAATGACAAGGACATAGAAATCCCATTTGCCTTTTTTTTTTTTTTTTGCCATCTTGCGCGTGAATTGGCAATATCCAAAGTGCACAGACTTTCTGTTGAGGCCATATGGTACTTTTTCACGTTCTTCAAAATGGCTTCTCCCTGTGGCACTGTTATACCACTGCAACAGCCTTTTGACATTTAGCAATCTTATCCAAAAGCCAATATGCCCTCAAACCTAACAAAATTAAGGGTTTATCAGTGCATTAGAAAAACGTGTGAGGGTTTTGTAAACTGTACAAACCCTACAATGGTTATGGTAGTATTGTTAGTTGTACATGGTTAGGGAAAAACTGAGTCAGTCCAATATATTGTCGATACATTTTTGTTTGACTTTTTAGTTAGAACACGCTTTTACATTTCTTGCCTAGAGTGAAATGAGCGGATCAATAGCACTCTCTTAGCTTTACATTCAATATGAAACTGTAGTCTGGATACAAACGGCTAAGCCTAACATAAAGCAGGGAGAAGTCTAACAGTCTCAAAAGAGTCAAGGGTACAGGAGGTATATGCAGCCATCCAAGAGATGATATTTCTGCACATAACCCCCGAAAAACCCCAATTTGTATTTTTCACACTTTCACCCTGATAATTTTAACCTATGATCAGAGCCGGGCATTCCATTGCCCCCATCCTCCAGTCTTGATGCTAAGTTAAGATGAATTTATGCACACTGCATTATCCATCGGTCACAACACTAAACGTGTCTCAGTTTCAGTGTTGAGAATATAAGAAAAACCGCCATGCTTAAGTAGAGAAAGGTAATTCTTCGCAAACCATCTGCCCTGTGAAGATAATGAAGAATTAAAAAGGTGCATGAAGTTCAACGCCCAACTGCTTCGCCACATTCTTAATTACCTGTCACAGAGTCAAACTGTTATGACAAGGAGAGGGCATTGGTTAATCCATGTCGCATTAAAAAAAAAGACCAGCACGTCTGCATAAAGTCATAATTTAATGAGGACTTTCACATCCAAAATCCAACCTGGAATAGTTGGCTTTCTAGTGGTCATTTGATCATGTATATACGTTGCATTTTCATGAAATCTAGTTTTGAAGGTAAAGGCATTTCTTTTTAACATTGGGACAACCAATTAATAGCATTCATTGAAATGTCAGCAGATATTTAATAATGACATCTTTGTCTATGATAATGAGGCAGATCTTTGAGGAGCCTCCTTGTGTACTGTGTTAAGCACCACCTTAAAACACCTAAATGACAGCAGAACTTAAGTTTGCACATTTTTGCATTACTCTTTCCACATCAAATCCATCAGAAAGAAAATAATTACCTCTAAGAACAAGGCATGTTGGTTTGAATACTTTTTGGGAGCAGGAGGGGCATCTGTACAACTTAGGCTATGCGTATGTGTATGTCTTCAGGTCTAACACTTTGTAATATAGTTTACTGTATTTACAGTATGCAGTTAACTGCCTTGGCACCTAAGAGCCCTGCATGAGGTAAACACTGGAGATTAAAAGTCACAAGCATAAATCATTAGCATCAAGAAGCTGCTGTGCTGAATTTCCTCAAGAAAGAGGTCAACGATGTTTCTAAACGTAAAGGCTCAGTTAGCGCATGAATTAGATATTGTGTTCAGTCATAGTGTCTAGTGTTACAAAGCATTGCACTACCAGCGGTCTGGTGTAAAACTAGAGTTGTTCATGTCAATAATCCACTCAATCCATCCATGCATATTATCCCTCTACCTGAGCACTTAGAGCCCACAGAGAATGAAACTTGATGATGTAGTATTCTCCAACATATATGTTATATTAAAGAGAAGTTAATACAGAACTCCCAGAGTTAAGCAATAACTGCACCACACCACATAGGTCATACAGTGACCTTTATAGGCCACAAGCACACAGCTCACAAGTTGCAGACAGAGCGGAAAGCACACACCGGTGCCCATGTGGAAAGACCTGGCTACGAATAAGACTATCATCTGATTCTATTAAAGGCACACTATTGCTAATAAGGCTTGATATGAGATCTGTCCCACACACACTCACACAAACACACACTCATACACACACACACACATGCACCCTCTTACACACACACACAAACACATGCACACACATGCACACACACACACACATACACACACCCACACACACAGACCCACAGAAACACATGCACAGAAACACACGCACACACACACATGCACACACACCCACATACACACACGCACACACAGACACACACACACACACACAGATAGTATAAGAGGTAAGAACTTTCACTAGAAACGCGCCTTTACGCCCGAGGAAGAAAGACTGAGGTAGGGCCGCCCCTTTTCAGAGTTCCGGGAGAGTAGGTTAATTGAGATGAGATCTGAACTATTGTAATGAATAAGTACATTTGTGTTGAATAATAGAAGTTGTCTATTAAGCTGTAACCTCCGATGTCAACCTTTAATAAAGAATCCTGTTAGACCAACTCTCCTGCTCCCGTGTCTACCTTGCCTGAAGATGCCTGTCTCCTTATAGAAGTAACTATTATGTTAGTGGAACAAATAATGCCCACTCGGCCACGGATAACAACACATTGTTTCACTACAATGACTTTTGCATTAACATACCAGATTTTTTTTCGCAGGTAAAATTTGTCTAGCAGTGTTCCCACTCATACTCTTGGGCAAGGCAACAGTGTCAAACCTTGATAACCCGAACCTAACAAATATTTGGTTGGTGGACATTGTTGGGGTGGGTCTGTCTGTGAGGGGCTGTTACAGAGGAACTGTTATCCTATCCTATCCTTAACCTTTTTAGGATTTGGAAACTTTTCCGGTCCTGGTAGGGTACATTGCTCCTCAAGACAGTAAAGGATTTATTAAATCTGGGTTATGCCAAGAAATGCTTTAGACAGCCATGCTAGCTGCATGGCAATTCAGCAGCAGTGTGCATCTGTTCTTCTTGACAATATACTGAGTGAACTTTTCTCGGACTATAGCAACCTCAATTACAAATCCAGCTGATGCGGCACAACTGGGACTGAACAACATCTGTTCTGTGTGTGAACTTGTTCACCTATATAATAACTCCATGTTACCAAGAAGCAAAGCAGGGCCTGTGTAAAAGAAAACAGAAAAAGATAATTCTATGCCATCATTAATAGCAGTCACTCAGGCTTGGTTATGCATTCCAACAATGGTGCATTAGCTGTATCAATACAGGTTTTTTGACCTTTTGAGTGCCTTGGTTATCATACTGTTTTGCAAACATTGTCAGTATTTTTGAGTTGGGAAGCCAGTAAGGGATTAAGTCCTTACCAATATAAATACTAAACATCACATTATAAAATAAATATTGTTTTTCACAAAGAATATATCTGTCCTATGTGTGATGCAATACAAATAGGAAATGTAACGTGAAGGGTATTTTAAGTTTTAGAACCATTTACAGAGTTTAAGAATAATTTAAGGATTATGGGGATAATATTATGAATCTCAGTTACTTTGGCCAGCGTAACCGTGACATGAAGTTTTCATATGGTCCCCTGCCTGCACTTGACATCAGGGGATCATTCATCAGCACCGTCAGCATGGTGCTAAAAGCAGCTCTACGTTATGAATTCATTCAGCATGCGACACTCATAATTCCATCAGCCCTAGACCTGCCGTGGTAGCCATTAAGCCGAGATGTTGCCCTCTAATAACATGTGTCATGGCTGATGTGCTTTAATGGAAAGTAGAAGCCGTCAAAACATTCTTTAGTGGAAAAAAAACAGCCACACTCAACCTTCCACTCTGGATAACAAGTGTGGACAGACTGAGGGACAGAGTGAGACAGAGACAGGGAAATACGGTAAATGCCATTGAACCTTATATAGTCAAGTAAAAAGAAAACACTAATGTAATTTATTCAGTTTTATCACATCTTTCTCAGAACAGCGATGATCAATGGTGGCTGTGTTCCAGGGTCCAGAGAACACATTTGGAGGGCTCCGGTTTGAGCCGATGGTCTCAGTTACTTGCTGCCTTCAAGATTAGATCAAGGCATTGACAGAGTGTCGAGGAAGCAACTGCAATACAATGTGTGAGCTTTCAATTTCAAGAAAAAAACTCTTCAGTTAAGGTGTTATACATATTTTTCTATTTATTCACTCCCAGGTTCAGCACTAACACTAGTTTATACTGTATGATTTGCCTGATAAAACACATAATGTACATTTAAAAAGGATGTGTGGTAAGGCTTGCAAAGAAGAGTAGGAATCAAGAGGGAAATTCATTGATATTCATTGTTTTTCACTGGAAGGCTAGGCTATTTTACTGGAAGTCATGCTGCTTTGCTTCCCTGCATCCAGTACACATGATGACCTCTGTGGCACATGTGCAGAAACAAAACGCTGAGAGAAACCAGGCTACGATGTAAACCAAGAGTGATTTGAAAGATAAATGCATGTTATACAGTCTCTCTGTTAGTCCTTTGTGGTGTCTATTTGAACCTTTATGTCCTTTCCACTCAGGCGCACTTGGCCTGTGCTGATTGTGAAACAGGCAGGGAACACAAGGGGTACTAGTGCTGTCTCTTATCTCTGCACCAGGGACCCCCTTTCTTCAGGCTGATACATTTGTTTGGGAAGATGGCACTTGTAGTGTTGTGTTTGTGGCTTTTTGTCCAACCTGTTTATTATTAGAGGCACAGATCTGGGAAAAGCTATGTCTGTCAGCAGTCCATAACTTTTGCCCAGATTGATGTACAGTATCTAAACAACTACTGAATGCCCTGTATTGAAATATTAAACAGACATTCATGGTCTTTATTCTATAGCACCACTATGAGCTTTACATATTTTGTAGTTTGAGGGTGCAATATCTCAGTTATCAGGTCAATATTTTACTTTTTCCAAAACTTGTAACCAAATACCACATTCACATACTTTGTTTTTCGATGCTAATAAGCTTCTTTTTTTAACTGAACACTGATTTGAACATGGTACACATAATGCTTAATAAAACATCAGCATGTTAGAATTGTCATGGCGAGCATTCGCTAAAAACAACTGTGCTTTACTATAGCGTCTCAAAGTTAGTGTGGCTTTCAAATCTTAAATCTCTCAAATGCTAAAATAAATATAATTGTTCACTATTGAAAAACATTTGAAAAGGATCACTTGGTGAAGATAATATGGCAGCTGCAATAGTCGCTGTAGGCATCGCCTTACATTGGGTATAATTTCACTATTAGAGAGTGCATTGAATATCCCTTTCATGAACAGATGAATGGTCATTTGAATTGCATGCGTGGCCATTTGAAATGCATAATAAGGGGATTTCAATAACCATAGGACCAAAATTATCACTTACTGGGCAGTGATTATGTCATTAGTAATTATCGTTGACCTTATTTTGCTGTGAAATGAAAGACCACGACTGTTTCGAAAAAAAGGCTTCATCCAACTATTACAAAGCCAGCAGCACTGTGAGGTGTCCATATGCCGGTGTACCCATTTTATGATTACAGCTTGTACGTACATGCTATAACAAGAGCTTGATTTGATGTACATCTATTAAATGTGGTGCTGTGCCCTATTCTGGTCAACTCTAGAATAAAACTGGTGCTTTATGTGAATCGCGTATGACATTTAACATAGAGAGCATGTAGAGATTTTTCCCACCAAAAGGACTTCTAGCAACAACAAAAAATAACGCTGGCTATTGATTGCTCCTTCAGGCATTGGTGGCCTTTCCCTAGGTGGCCCAGATTTTTTCACTGCAGGTTCTGCAAATGACAATCGATTACAGGAAAACTATGAACATAAAAAAGACCACAGAGATTTGTCTTGCACTGGACTGCTTCTAACCTATGAACTTCATGTCACAAAGGAAAACATGTATAAGCCGGCATATGTCAAATTGTCATACTGAACAATAAAGGCAACAAACACAAGCTGCCAAATGGGGAACACGTTTAGGGGAACAAGAGAACAGAAAATGGACTTTGTGTCGGATACAGAAGAAAAAAAATCTATACTGTATATTTGTAATAGGGTGGACTGGCAATATATTCTGAGAAGGACTCCAGCCTATACAGCAACCCTGAAAAAGGCTGACTCGAGCAGACCAAGTGAATGAATGTGTTGTAATTTTCACTCATACAAATTACTAGTATGATCTATGATTTACCTTCTAATACCAGGGGGGGGGGCTGTCATGCACTATTTGGTTATGTAGAAAAAATAATCTGCGTACATTATTAACCCACCTTGGAAGAGAGGGAAAAGACATCTTCAATTAAAACCTGACATCAGCACAACTCCACATTTCACAGCTAATTTACTTAGATCACAAGGTGTGTATGGCTAGTGCACAATCCTGCTGAGTACCATTAAAAAACTCTGCCGCCCTTTTCACATTCAGACAACCATTAATGAAGCCTCAGGCAGAAAAGGAAGCCTCTTTATCGTCAGCCTTAAAGGTGCAAACAAGTGCAACGTGGCACTTTCTCAAATGCCACTGTCATATGTTTCTTTAATAAAGGCTAATCTCACTATGTATGCTTTGTGGGCTGAATTTTCATCCCTCAGATGAGTAGAAACATAACAAGGTTGTTTCCCCTCTGGGACCTCTTGATCTGGTAAGACAGTATGAAGACAAATAAGAAAGTGTATTGCTTCAGTAGTCAAAGAAATAGACTTCTTATGAAGCTTAGGGGAATAAATATTTTTTCATCAATGTTCCTGTTTAGCTTAAAGAGATCCTGGGATGAGTTAAAAGAGATTTTAAACTAATATACATGCGTGAACCACACTTCAAATTGCACAAAGCCTCCTGCAGTCTGTGCGGTTTCTATGGGCTTTATCTAATTATAAATAATTCCATCAGCAGCACATTGTATGCACACCACCATGAGGCCTGTTTGATACGTGTATGAATGTGTTGACGTCTGTATGCAATCTCTGGAGGTTTGGGGTTGAGCGCTGGCAGGTTGACAGCCTGTGGCATGGAAGCCTGCACTGGCACCAGAATCCCTTATTTTCCACCTAGTTGCTCATCCATCAGCATCATCACTTATCGTTTCTGAATATACTGTACAAGCTATATTCAGGAGCATCCAGTGATAACATTGTTCAAAGGCAGTAGTTTATTTAACAGTATAGGTGCAGCTCTTTTTGCCTGAATGTTAAGTAGGGTGAGGGCCAGCAAAGTTCAGCATGTTTCCAAGAGTAAAAATCCTCAACTTCATCTAGGGCAGCATTGTCAAAACGGTGATGAGAGAGGGAGAGCGTAATTGGTCGTGAAATTGTCATCGCACCTAGAAGACATTCTAACACTGCTCTGGAAAGTGATAACCTTCATGATGGAACGCAAGGTTACTCAGCCATTGGCTCCCCCGGCCCGCCTGCTGAATGAATGCACTGTCCAACTTGAGGAAATATTTGCATGAGGCCCCTGTTGTGGTTGTTATGAGGCCGCCGATGAAGCTCGCCAACTGGCTTTCAGATGCAAACGGCAATTTTGGAGTATAAATAGCCCTCCAGCGTCTGGTGTTATCGGAGTTGTCAGGAGAGAATTCGTAAGGTGCAGTGGGGAAAGGATTAGACCAGAGGAGATCACATTCTGGCAAACGGTTTTGATTTTGTCTCCTCTCTCTAAGGGGACGTGCCTCCTCAGAGCAGAAGTTAGTAATAAGTACAGAAAATACACAGAACAATACACATGAGGCAAAGGCTTATACAATAATGAGATTTATCTACTAATGAAAATGTGGGTTTTTAGTTTAGAAGTAACATGGTCACAATAGGAACACACACAAACACAGACTTAAATGTCTTTTTGGTAATAAACATCCTTGCCTCATCCGGTTAAGTCATAAATGGCAAAAAAGAAAAGTGGGAATGTGACTTCTAGAAGTTTTCACATGAACTACATTGAAAGCAGCAGCGATTGACTACTAACATCAAGAAGTCCACTGCCAAGAGGTTTTTGTTGTTAAAAATGAATCACTGATGCGTAACTCCCAAGAATCAAACAAAATACATGACAAAGCATGGCAGATGTCTTACCGACTTTTGTCATAAAAAACTTTGTTCTTTGTGCTACTACTGGTGATTTAATGAAATACAATGACCAATGAATCACGAATCGTACAAAGTGGAACACTGTGACCCAAATACTTACTGAAATTGAAGCAAAACAAATCTGTCCATAGGTCATTGTTCATATGCTAGAACTTATTGTTAATACACTTTTATTAATCCTATCCAAAGAAAATTCAGCCTTGAGATCAACTGGGAGTATATAGTTTAAATAATCGAGAATTTGCAGAGCACATTATGTCTCTCTGACATTTTTCATCTCCAGTCATCCCCGAACCTTTTTCAGAGTGTGGTCTTGAGTCTGACTCTGCATACACTTACAGAATGTAATACAAAGTATGTGTGTTTCATACAAAGCAGAGATTTCAGTCAACTGCATGACGTACACAAGATATCATTCTGATAGAAATAGAGCTGATGTTTAATTAAATAAATGTATATCGTAACATGTTTTTTTTTCAGGAAAAAGCTTGAGCGGCGATATCTGAAAATATGTCGAGTTATCATGTGGAATCGGGCTGAATCACTGAGTGGGAGCACCTATCGTTAGTCAGAAATACATATATTACTCCCGATTTATTCAACGATGTAAGTTCTCTGCAAATAATACGTTCCCTGAAAAGGATGTGTATCATGTTCTATGCACTTTCATCATGATTTCTGTGAGGTTACCATCTTGTGATCATGTGGGTTTTTAAAATCATATTTTTGGCTTTTGTGGAAAGCATGAAGCAGACTTTTCTGGCAAGCTTCAATTGCAATCCCTGTAGCAAGGAAAAGTGTTTTTCCCTTACATATGGAGAAACAAATTCACTTATTTCACTGAACCAAAAACTAATTTCCTCTATTGAATTTACTGGCACTCACTGGTGAGGTAATGGGCCATGACCATGTCCATTTACACGCTTCTATCAACCAAGAGGGTCATATCCCAAATGCAATAAAAACACCATATTCCTCATCACGCAGAGTGTGAAACAGGTTGCATAAACACTGAAGTCTGGGGCACATGGGAAGGCTCTTTACACCCAAGGTTAAGGATTTCTGCTAAACAGAGCAAAGTGCAGCCCAATTTAATTGAGCCTCTCACATTAACTTCAAAGCGACACAGAAGTAATTCCCACTCTTTGCATGGTGTTCATATTCCCAAGCTAGCAACCTTGTCCTCTTCATTAAAAGCCCGTTCCTTCTCATCCCCTTGAGCCTGTCATGTTCAAACAGTGTTCTCAGCTACTTGCTAGGCTGGATTAATGAAAATATTTGATATAAAATGTCAGAATAAGGGAAAAGAAGTGTGGACTAGTAGGGACCACGGTGATTATCGCTAGCACAGAGAGAAAAATATAATGAGGAAGTGGATATTTTTTCCTTAACTCCAAACTGTACTGCGGTCCTTACAAGTTGAAATACATTTTTCACAAAGAGGAAACCTTGACACATGCTTCAGAATGACAATTACAGAAACGACGAGGAGACAAATCTTCACCTCAGGTTGAATTGCCCTGGTAACAATTTTGAGATTTCTTGCGTCAGCTTTTTTTATTGTGTCTTTTTACCCGTTAATGTCCACGATTTTTCGGCACTTAAATAAATAGCTAAGCTTAGAACACATCCTGTGAACATTTCCAGTGAAAGTTTTTCTTCACATACTTTTTTTTAGTCGTTAGTCACAAGGGGAGACTTGTTCTTTGATTTTCCACAAAAAAACCCTAGGGTAGGAATTTTTAGATCGTCATGAGTTTTGCACATGAATAGTCTGGACTCTACAATAAGAGTTGTCAGTCAGTAGTGTGCTAACCATATTACCGTGAATAGAGAACTGGGGAGACCTTATTCAGTGGAGGGGAGAGCAATGAAGTGGAGGACAGCATGAGAGAAGCAGAGCAGAGAATAGCAACAGAACTAGCTTTTGCAAGCTATATTAGGTACTGCTCTTAATACTGTATGTGTATTAGAATAAAATTACCTCTGCCATCTTTTTTGTAGCTCTAATGGTCATGAAAAAAATCAATAAGAAAAACATTCAGGTCAAACATCCATGTCTTAGCGTGTTTTTCTCCAGACTTAGGTTGTTTTCCAGTGTCAACTCCCCACCCAATAGGGTTCAAAAAGTGTGGCCATCTCCACCACTGATTATAACACAGGCATTGTTAAAATTGCCTATTGACCATAGCCCTTCCTCCACGATAACAAGCACACGTGTGTGTGAAAACATCTTCTGCATTCAGAATAAGTATTGAAGGAGGACTGATTTGAGAGAGTGGTTGTTCCTCACCCATTTGGCCACTGCTAAAAGTTATTCTGATGTGATCTGAATTGGCTTACTTGCTAATACAGATTACAGGAACACGCTTTGCATCATTCACTACTATAGAAGACAACGATTACTATTACTGGGCATTCATTGACCAAGTTTCTCATATCAATGAAGGGTAACAGACAGAAACAGCTAAACAAATTGTTATGTGCCTTGTTTGTCACTTTGTTGAGAAACAATTCTGTGCCATTCCTGCAGACATCGGTCTTCCTCTCCTAGGAAAAAAAGACGATCTAATTATATGTTTCACCAGCGGCCACCTACATTTATGATATTCAAGCTGGAAGGCCTGCAGTGGAGTCTCATCACTAATTGCCGTTCCATGTACCATGGTATTTAAGTCTCTGCAAGTGTCTACCATTATAAAAGTGAGGTTGATTAGGTGAAGGTAGCCCTAATTGACTGGTCTAACCACTCGTGACTCTCTCACTTTCCCACTCAACTCTCCACCAGTTTATTCAGAGGCAAACATGCGAGGGTAATTCAACTATCATATTAGTGAGGTTCAGATATTTCAACTTGCAGCTTCCCAAACACAATACATAGTTGTGTGCCCAGTATGTTTTGTTATGTTAAGTCAAAACATGTATTCAATTATTTCTGGTTGAAAACATCAAGCACGGCGGAAAACTGAAAGTAAGCAGCGGAGGCGTAAGGTTGAAGTGAATGAATGGCAGGGACTAACAACAGGTTAAGAACAAAGTCAAGTTAGTGCCATATCCTTCCAAACATTCTGAAATTAAAATTAAAAAGAATAGATCAAGGTTTCTTCTCAGCAATGTGCTTGACACTTTAATCACCTGCAACCAGACAAAAACACCGCCCCAAAGGATTTCAACAGCACAGGTTTTTTTTTGTGGAAGTTGTATGGTACAATACATGCATTTCACAAGACTGAACTGTCTCTCAAAATGACAGCATTAAGCTATGCGCTGCACGGTCCACTTTATGTAGGGCGATGCATGGAGCATGTGTGTTACAAATGAGGCTCTAGATTGGTTTTGATCAAGTCAAGCTCTATTTCATCTGACCTGATTATCAGCAGACGTCAAAACAATGATGTCCTCTTCTTATGATGAATGGGTTCATTTATTTTAAGGCCACATCAGTCACAAGTATTACTTGATGTATATGCAGGTCTAAGAATGTGCAACATGACATTAACATGGCCTTCTTGCCAAAGAAAAAATAAAGTTTTTGGAAAGGACATATTCTTAAAGGTTATACAAGCATTCCATAGCAACGTGACAGATAAATCATGCAAGGGGCAAAAATCGCTCTTGAATCAATATTCCATATAGTCCAAGGACCCTACAGTGCGAGTCAATCGGCCTCCAAATGGACTCAGTCGCCTGGAATGAGGAGGCGAGCTTCATACATTTAGAAAAAAAAATATTCCTTGTAAAGAGTACACACACAACACAATGAAAACTAGCTGTTGTGATACATCTGACCCCCTTTTACACCTGCAGCTAAACTACCAGCCAATTCTTCTCAGACATTGGTTTCGGGTCAGCCACTCCAGTAGGCGTTCTAACATCGAAAAAAGTGATTTATATAAATAAATAAAAAGAAATGGTGGTCTTTGTATTCAAGGAAAAAATCATTTAAGCATTCAAAGAGATATTACATCTTATACAACAGAGAAAGAATTGGCTGTGTTGCAAACATGCATGCTCCCACTTAATTCGGTATTCAACTGTTTTATGAGTAGAAGGTGGGGCCGGAGTTAAGTCTTACCATTAAGATAGACAAACAAATAGTCTTTATTTGTAGCAGGAGAAAGAGAGATTGCGTGTCAATGTAATGTTATAAAAAGTCAATAGTCTAATGAATTACTACAATGGCCGCGTTTCCCAGAATCGATCGTTCTTTGGGGCCAAAGAAGGGTCGAAAGAAGGGTTCGCCAAAGAACAAGCGTTAAGATACGGGTGTTTCCCAGATGGCTTCTTTGGTGCCTTCTTTGGAGAACGCGTAAGTTGAAGCGAAAGAGCCTCTTTGGTGGGAGCTGTCCACCGCGGTCGTGCTGAAACTGAATAAATCGATGCCAGGCGAATCGATCACCCACCTCTTTATCAGCGCATAAGTCACACACAGCGCCCCGTGGTCTCCCCCACACAGGTGGAATTAGGCTACGCATGTATCGTGTGTGTGTGGGGGTGTGTGGGTGCGGAGGGGGGGGGGGGGGGGGGCAACAAGTGTATCCAAGTAGTAATCAAGCCCATTAGCGCATATATACCCCGTGGATAGGCACACACATGTGAGAGTGGAATAAAGCGGCAGAAAAAGAAACAAGCGGGCACCGTCGTTTACCGCGGAGGAGATGGGCGTTAGTGGACGAGGTCTGGCAGCACCGGGCAGTTTTATTCGGGGGAACAAGGGGCAAAAAGAACATCACGGTGAAGAACCGTGTTAGGCAGGCCATAGCCGAAAATATGTCCC
The DNA here is from genome assembly GCF_949987685.1 of Ammodytes marinus. Lineage (NCBI taxonomy): Eukaryota > Metazoa > Chordata > Actinopteri > Uranoscopiformes > Ammodytidae > Ammodytes > Ammodytes marinus. Next base: position 7,894,882 of record NC_137215.1, on the reverse strand, counting down.
CCTCCATCCCATGTGGCCTGCGTGACTGGCGTGCTGTGAGGAAGAAGTGGCAGGAGTTCCAGAACCAAACAAAAAGGAAGAGTGCGAAGGTTTCACTAATCAATCTCCCTTCGTTGCAGGTGATGCAGACGCCCAGTAAAGACAGCGCAGAGTAACCCCTCCCCCATATGGTTTCAATAAACTACTTTGGTTTCCTTTTCAACCATGTATTGTGTGTATCATTTTGCATTGAAATGAGAGTGTCAAACCTATAGCAACAAAAAGTCCCAGGCAATTTGTAATTTATCTAAGTGTAGGTTAATGACGTGTGCGTATAGTGTGCCCTTTCAACAGCATTCCAGTGCCAGACTTTGAGGTAAAGCACTCGGACACTGCAGCAATACTCATAGTGTGCAGGACGTTACATGTAGCCTACATCTGCTGGTTCTGTTTATTTATTTCAGCCTTCAGGCCTGAGAGTATATGGGTGATGTGGTGGTTGTGGGTTTATGGTTTAGTGATCAGTGCTTGGTGACTGGTGGTAAAGGGGTAGGGGCTGGGGGTTGTTGGACCTCAGAAGAGGTTGATATGTTCTTAAAAACGCAGCGCAGCCAGAAGCTGCATCTCCGGGGGGTTGAAGGAAAAATTGCATGTGTGTGGAGACACCAGAGTGATCAGCCGTTGGATCTCCGCACGGCCGGGGCAGTCGGTACTTTGCCTGAACGGCCCGGTCTGATAGCACGTCCAGTGGGGAGAAGTGCCGACGCACGTATGCATTTATGTAAACCGTCTGGCTTCGCGCACGGCGAGGCTGTTGTAATGCAGCCATGGTTTCTCACACGCGCGGACTTTGGCAACGCCTTTATAGCAGGTGGAGCCGCTCTGGATGAGGTTCAGCTGAGTTCAATTAAATCTGTTTCCTTGATATCTGTCAAATGCCACAGGGTTGTGGATGTTTTTTTATGTGTAGTACTATAAACTCACATGTGTGTGGAAAACGTAAACGTGTAATTCATTAAAACATTTTTTTCTCTACTATTAGTTTATGTTTATTGTGCCAGGTCCGCATTGAACATTGTTTTATTATTTCGAAAAGTGGAGGAAATAAATTTCCCTGACGCAGCATGATCACTGACGATTTGGTCGCTAAGAAAGGTTGAAAGAGTGGGTCAGCGCCGTCGTACAGTTCCATCTTAGTGAAAGTACTACTTTCGCTAAGAAGGAATCTGGGAAACGCATTCTTCTTTCACAGCGTTCTTAAGAGCGCTCCAAAGTAGTACTTAGCCCAAAGAGGCTCTTTGGGATTCTGGGAAACGCGGCCAATATGTGCAACAATGGGGAAATTATTATTTTATTGTAAAAAAAAAAAGAAAATAATAAACGTAAAAAAACATTATGGAAAATATAACGTTATTACGAGGGATACAAATTGCGTGATGTTTCACTCGAGAAGCTTAATGAAGAAAATCCTTAAAGAAAATTGTGCCAAGAAGTCCTTCTCTGCATGCAGTTAGCAGCTGGGTATTGTTTTCATGCAGAGAAATAGACTGAGCCCCTCCAGCTATATGATCCTTTGAGACACCTCTTTCTTTCCAGAAAAAATGACAACACTAGTTAGTTCAAACAGCTTTAAATAATATTTGCACTCAGTGCCAAAGCAAGAAGAAGTGTTTACTTTGCCAAAGGAGGTCTGACAGCCAATCCTCACTATTTAACAGAAGTTTCTCAGGTACATGCTGTATTATAGCATACTGAAAACTTTTTTTATAGCCTACTTTTGCTAAACAAATTTCCCGAAAATCTAATCTGTGAAGAAAATTGAAATCCAAGCGCATTTCCATCTGCTGTCATGCGAATGTTAGGATATGGTTCATTGAGATAAACAGTTAATTTACATTTTCATCACATGATTCATGCATCATTAAGTCCATTTGATTGCACGTTGTTGCATTCTAATTTGATTGATACACCAACTGTTCAATCTCAGCCAATTGTGTGATACTTCACAGATTTTCTGCATTTGTTTCAGGTGAAAAATGAAAATGTACATAGAAATAGGTGGATTGAAAACCACACCGAATGTTGCAACGTATAGGCAGAGAACGTAATGGCTGCTCCGGTTTTAGTAGTTGCGTCATCATCTGGGTAATGAATGTTCAAGTCCACATTTGTATCTCTTTTTAATAGCTTCTGCTTTCTTTGTGTGGATGGTGCTTTGAGGATTATCATGTAGCAGTTGTACCACCTGCTGAAATAACATCAAAATCAAACATCATTACACTAATTTCCAGTGGGCATTACCACAGCTTGTGACTAAACAACACCAAATGTTACCTTTTGAAGATTTTCATAATAAAAAAGACACACAAAGTTCTGGGCACTTGGGTGCTTGGATTATAACATGACTATGACAACATGAAATCTCAAAGAAAATGAGCACATTTGTAACTGTTCATAGGCTATTGAACAGTTGCTCACTCAAACATGATGCATGAACGTCACCCTTGACTGGAGCTGCCACAAATATAATTCCGAAAAGGCTTTAAATTATTTATAATTTAATATCATTGTTGCCTCCGAAAATAAATTTACTATTATAATGCATGTGCATAAAAAGTAAGAGAGCCATTGTATTATTTGTGCAGTGATGAAATAATTGCGAGTATTGCGAGATTGCGGGGGTAAGTATGCCCAGAGCAAACAATACAGTTTATGACAGCCCCCACATTTCTACTTAAATATCCACAAAAAAAAGACAGAATTTATTCAGCCTATATTGCTTATAATCTTGTTTTTTTATTAAGTTTGGCCTCTCCATCCCAACCTCTGTTATATCTGTGGGTCACCTTCCTTCTCTCGCCTCAATAACCAGGAGGACAATTCTGAAGGACAGCAGACTTTAAATAACAATATGCTAAATAAAAGCAATAAAATGCAAATAGTTGTTATTGTTCTTTTATGTTAGTTAATAGAGGTCTTGGAATAACATTTTTTGCAAAGAACCTGCACCCAAGATACTCGGTAACAAATTCATGCTGCATAATGACTTCCCCCTGAAGTCGAATGTCTTTGATGTTTTATGAGCACTGCTCATCTGGACACTAGTTATGAGAATAGAAACAGTACAGTGGATAGAAAAACATGTATTTTTTTTTTTATATAAAAAAACAAAACACTGAAATGCTTATGAACATGGGTGTCTGATGGAGGTTGTTGCATCACCTATAGGATAGATTTCTACAGACAGAATATGAAACGATACCTTATCTTGGTCAAATTGAATTCACATTTTTACTCATATTTGCTTATCACAGCAGCTTTTAATTCAGACCGTAGAACAGTCCTGGCGTTTCCATGTGTTGATTCAGGTATAACCTCCACAGTGACTTGCACACAGTAATGCAGATCAGTTTTTAAGTGTAACTGCATATGATACAATGTTACAATGAAAATCCAGTCTTTCTGACATGTAGCCTGTTTACATGTTCAATTTAACAAATACAGGATACTATATGGGGTCCCATAGATCATTGAACCTCTCTTTCTAAACAGTCTCAATATCAACCCCTTGGAGACAATCTTAAACATTAAGGGAATTAATTTTTATTCATGCTGCCCAATATCACAAATAAGTAATTTGCCTCAAGGGGCTTCACATTAGTTACCGTAGCTATGCTGATGATAAGCAACTTCAATTTCACCACCCACTGATCACATGAATTCCATAAACTCTCCAGTCAACTGCTTAGTTGGCTCAAAACTTTTTAGAGTTGAATAAAGAATCTTTGCCTGGAGCAGACTGGACTCTTGCAATTCCCCATTAATGGGCCTAAAAGCCAAAACAGATCTTCAGCTCATCATTCAGAGAGCTTCTGACCATGCCTAACAAGTACAAAAAATAGCAGACCACTTCAACGTTATCCTCAGAAATCTCCACTGGTTACCCAATGCTTCCACAATACAATATGAGCGGCTCTTCCTCATAGACCAAAAAGCTCTTAATAGCCTTGTTCCACAGTACATTTCAAACATGCTCCCATTTTATAAATCCAGCAGATGTAGCGAAGAACAGCTTTTTTTAAAAGCCCTGGTGAGATTGCATCTTATTTTTTTAGGCACTCAAGGAATTGAACAGCATGTGCTGCTGATTGCAGACTTGTACCAGCAATATGTCCACTTCAAAAACAATCTACAGTCTCTCCTAGCATTGTTGTTATACATTTTTCAATCTATCTTCCATCAAATAGATATATATAAAAAAAATACATATGTATACATTATATGTGTGGGCTTGCAGTTGCTTCAAATGCTGCTGCCCAAGGTGTGAATCTATATTATATATGGTTTTTGATCTTATTCAAATCCGGGTAAATGTGATTGATGCTTCACTTAAACCTTAAATTAATATTTTACATTCAGGCCAGGTCTTTTGTAAGCGCTTGACTTTGTTTTGTAATTATCAAAACATATACTAAAAATAATGTATCAAATATATCAAAACAAAGTTTGATTTATTTAGTTGTGATTGTGGCACATGAATACATCTGATTGAATGTCAGTCCACCAGTTAGAAGTAATTGTATCACTAGATCAGGGGTAGTGTGGGTCGATCCCGTGGCATTCTTAAAAAAAAAAAAAAAAAAAAAAAAAAGTAAATGATTTCATTTCATTTTTTTTTTTTTTTTTTGTTTTACTATGAAAGAGCGAACGACCCATGCGAGCATGCGCCGACGTTTGGTGGAGGGAGAGAGGACACCACGTTCTATTTTGACATACAGTACATATCAGTTTGTTAGCCAGTGAGCTAACCAAAGCTAATCCAAGTCAAGGAAGTGGAGAGGCTTCTGCACTGTGACAAATTCTACTATGTAAAATACAGCCAGAGAGAGGAAGACTGTTCAGACAAACAGACCACCACATATTCTAGTGGGACAGAAGTGATCATTGAGAAGGATTTTTTTTGTATGACTATAATTCTGCCTTTAAGATAAACCTATATGCATTTGTGTATATTTCTTGCTCTTTTAAATTAGAATTGCTTAAGCCTTCCTAGCCTAATACATAACATCACCACCAACAAAAAAATGTATAACCATTATGATATTGTATCGGACAGTATCGGTATCGACCGATATCCAAAACCCAGATATCGGAATCGGAACTAACAATAGTGGATCGGTGCATCCCTAGGTTCATGCAGTTATGCAAGGTACACAAACTTATATTGTACATTTTCAATATGTTTAACTAAATATGTACAGGCTTGTTTGGTTTGCGGTGCAGCACTTTCACTTTTATTTAAGAAGTATTTTATTTATTGGAGACTTTGGTTGTATGCAGCAGTTTTTTCTTTTCTATACTGGAAAATACCTTTAGGCTGCAATTCTGCACACATTTTTCCTCTTAACTGAGAACCGTACCGTACAGAACAGAACCGTGACTTAAAAACCGAGGTACGTACCGAACCGTGACTTTTGACCCCTAATAGTAGGTGGTAGCTCACTTTGACTTGATCATTTTCAAAGTAGCTCACAAGCTGAAAAACAGTGGGCACCCCTGCACTAGATGGTATAGAGAAGTCATGATCTTCACAGTTTGTAGTACGCAGCCAACTTGACTGTGTCCTAATTTAAATTAAGCAGCTGAGTCTATGTCGAGGTTGGTTGAGCCACCAACGGACCAAAAAAGTGCTCCTCAGCTACTTCTGAAACCACCTGGAGCTTTGAGCCTAACAAGTGTGTGACTATTTGCAGCAAACTGAACACACTGTGTGGTTAGAAAAACAAACCCAACAGCTTTAATGATACATAAATGACTTAAAGCATAATCAGTGAAATGTCGACCTGGAATCACATAGCTCCCACAAATCTGCTATTGCCTCAAAGTGCAGCAGCATTGTGTGCATCTGACTATGTTCAGGCTTGAAATAGATATTAAAGGAGAGCTGTGTATGTGTGCATGCGTGAGTTATAGCGCGTGTTCAAGAGAGAGCGCAAGAGAATTTAGAGATGTTTTATAGGCGAGGTGGGAGAGCGGATCTTAAACGTGTCAAGATGCATCCTTCTGAGACTGAAAGCCCTTCACAGGCTTCAGCAGGTTGCCTTGGATCTTGATCTTTTATTTTTATTTGTGTGATATTGGCAACAGTGTAGGCTATTTGTTGAATTGTATGAAATTCTGAATGGATTGGAATAACCAATAGATTTCAATTCAAGCTTCATGATGGTGCTTCTACTGGCTAGGCTGTGTTGAGTGCATTGCTCTTACATCAGTGCTTGACTTGTCAGCTTGTGGATTCATTGAGTGCATCCTTAAGTTTAAAAGAATCCAAAAAGGTCAAACTGAATGACTCAACTATTTGCCCAGCACAAAATGGCACAGCAACAGGGTTAGCAGGGTCCTAATGTTCTTCCATGTCTGCTGTGTTAACAACACACTGTTTGCCACCACATTTGCTATAGCCACTCTATAAGGTGATATAACAATGTCAAAAAAGAAATAAAATTAAACTAAATAATAAATAAAGTAATGTAGGCTGGATAGAATGCGATTTACCCATCAGTTAGATTTTGTCATGTTATAGCAACACATCAACATGTGTTTTGCTGTTCCCCAGCAAGATTGATGTTTTAAATTGCGTCCTCATGTAACAAGCAATACATATAATAATGATAGTCTTGTTGTTTAATGTTCCGAATCTAGGTAAAAAATGTATGCAATATAATTTACAATGATTACTAATAATCCAATCATCATAGACAGTAGTACAGAGACAAGCAAGGTCACAGAAGGTCCTTGCTATCTTCTTGCATGGTGAAGTATCAGGACATATACCATAACCCGCTACAAAGGCCACAGATAAATATTCTTGCTGAAGTGTGAAATTAAAACATGGCCACAGTCTTATCTGTCCACACTTACAAAGTGTGCAGCCAATGTTTAGTCAAGCTATTATCACAGTATGGTAATTCACATCCTTCCCTTCTATTTGCTTTTCGTACATCAGTCTTTATTTGAAGCAGGGGCAAATATTAATTTTATGCAAATATAATTTCAATCAGTACACACTTGCACTGGAGACTTGCAATTTTCCCCGCAAATTATAGTTGAAAATAATATGCATATCTGCTTCTCTGGAAAAGGTTGTTTCTTCATCAAAAACAATTTTTAAAATTATAAATTCCAAAGGGATGCTGCTTAAGAAAAAAATGACATTTTACTAACTGATGCTGACAACTTTCAGTCACTCTTATTCTTTATTCAAAAAGGGAAAAGGCCCAAATATTACCATCATGATAACTGCTCAATTTCAGATTTTGCTCCTGGTGTAATTAAGTGGGCATTGTAGTTTGACTCAAATGAATAAAACTGGTGAATCAATAGGAAGGAAACTAGTATGCACCCTCTTTGTTACTCAGCGAAATCAGAAGATAATGTTACATGGAGGAGAGGTTACACACAGCTTACACGTGCACTTCGAGGGCACAAATGTCAAATTACTACAACTCTCATTCCACTGTTGACCTCGGGCCCGCTCAAAGAGCATTTCATTTGAAGGAATAAATAAATGTTTTAACACTCATATTCTCTTCAGAAACACTGGTGATGCCCATTTTAAAGTCCAGCATTCCGAATGTCTAACCATCTACAATAGACTGCTGTCCACTCAGTAGTAGTAGTCATTCAGAGACTTAACAAAAGAGTGAAAGTACAGGAGATAATGAGAAAATTCCAATTACCCTTCAGCATTCTGATATGATTACTGATCCCTACTACTACAACAAGGTGTGTCTGTTAAACCAAATCTAAAAACTGGGGGGGGGGAGAGTTAAATAGTCCTCAAACCATTTCAGAAACCTGTTACCAAGTACAAACTGTTCTTATCTCAAATAAAAAAGGGAGCAGCATGAGAAAGTACTACCGTATTCATTGTGTTTGAGAGGGACACGAGCGGAGAGATAAAGCAAAGGGGAAAAAAACCATGGAATAGATCTGCAGTGCTTTCCATTTCCATACACATGGTATTTCATATTCACGTCAATTCCCCTTTTTCTATTAATTCTGAAACCATCGGTGGTGTTGCCACAGTAGGATAATAAACCGTCTTGTCCCTTTATGTTCCAGTGTGGGACCTGGAATGCAGCTACACATTTTTGGGCAGTACAACACCTCAAGCCAAAGAAACATTGTATTCTCAAACTGTGGGTCACAGCAGCCCATGACTCCACCAAAAATGAAAATAATTCCTCTAAATCTATATAATATATTCACATTAATATTATGTTTTAATGTGTCAATCTATAAGGTTATAGCCACAACCAATTAACTAAATTGATAGTGTTTCAATTGCACAGACAAAACATGTACCGACTATGTCAACAGGTCACATTAGGAGCTATAACTTGACACCTATTGAATGAGGCTATTGACTGAGGATCAGAAAAGAACACAGCATCAGTCCTCACTGAGTCACTTTTCTATCCCAGTGTGAACCTTAATATCAAAGTAAATCAATACACAGCTCATCAACTTGACGTCAACTACGATATAGAAAACCCTTGAAGTTGTAAATTAACAGTGACTGACTTTTACAGCACGTGGCAGCCAATTCAAAGGTAGTGCACTCACTGCATAAAAAAAAAGTGCAGAAAAAGAATGCGATCCCACTGTCTGCAGCCACTTGAAAAAGTTTTTTGCAGTTCAGCGACAACTTCCGCGGCACACTTCAAAAAGCCCAGCCCCCACTTGTTTGACTCCTCAGATGAACTTCTCTGTAACTCCCTTGTGGTTGCTCTTCTCTGCCTATTTCCTCTCTCTCTCTCATTCCAAAAAAAGGAGAAGAGAAGACAGCTTAGATCACTTCTAGCTGACGCACAACACAAGCAGCCATTAGTGTTTCCTGTTTTTTTTGTTTGTTGTGTGCTTGGCTCCACTCTCTGCTACTTCATTATTTTTTCCCAAAGCAAAATGAGGATCCGTCTCTCACGTCGGCCCTGGACAGAATACTGCAGAGCATTGCAATTTCACACCCTCACCACTGATAAATCTTTCTGCTCTGCCGGCCATGAATCTTTTAAGGCCGAGTGGCCGCACAGCGTGGCACTGTTGCACAACGATATCAGAGGAGCTGCAGCCTTTGAAACTCGTGGTTGCAACTGCACTGCTTGGAAGTCCCTTTGTTCATGTTTGCGCCATTCAATCGTATTTTTATTAGATTTTATTATCTTCAAACTGTTTTAAGTAAAGACTTGTTTTTGGTATTTTATGATGTTTAGTATTGTTATTGATGACATTGGCAGCATTATTGTATTGACTGTTTCTTATTCCTTGATCATTTTAACTACTCATGTTTATTGTTAAGCGTGCATTGGACTGTCCATCCATCTTTGCTTTCTTCGTATGTTCCAAATCAATATAAGGCACTTTGAACCACATCTGGTTGGTTTGAAATGTGCTATATACATACATTTCATTTGATTGACTGACAGAGAAGATGAATGAGCCACAGGAGACCTGAACAAGTCAGGTGTTGCGTTGTTTTCATCTTTGAAATTCATTCAACCTCCATGAAACTATCAGACGATATGAACACACACATAAACCCTTTGCTGTGAGGACACGTCCTCAACCTTCAATAAATGAACATTTATTTTCTTTCCAAGCAGACTCTCAACCCTCTCCCAAACCCCTCAATCATCAGATGCTATCCCACTGAGCGGGCCATGACAATGGGCTGCCTATGGAGCAGAACACAGGCAGAATATCAATGGGGTCTGGCTGGCCTGAGCTACGATACTCCTCATCTCTCATTTCCCAAATGTGCGCCTCTGGAAAGAACTGGCTCAATCCTAGACTGATGAAGACATCCAGTAGCAATGCTTTTTAAGGATTCACTGCACATTGCTAGGGCACTACTCAAACCTGTAGCTGATGGGAACTATTGTACACATACAATGGAATAAAGCCATAGAAGGGAAACAACAGCATTTGAAGCACATCCAGCAGGCTGAGGATAACACAATCATAGCCCCCCCCCCCCCCCCCCACCCCCATTGATGCCCACTTTAAACTGCACTATGCACATACCTACAAAATCAATGGTTCATACTACTGATTGTTTACTGTTAGATGAGTACCTTTCAGTCTTGCAATCAGTGTCATTAAGATGTGTGTCAGGTCCAGGTAATACGTAGTTATGTATGTCCTCACGGAAATCTAAATAACCATATTCATGCCACATTCAATGCTAGATTGAAATAATTACAATTGCTTTTGTGCTTATAGATTTGGCCCTTCGGTGGCTTGATATTTTCTTGATGGGTAGACTACAATCCAAAGCATGACACTTAGCATTTATCTAGAATAGAGTGAGCATTCTTTGCCCTCGGATGTTTGGCTCAGGATTGCGTGCATTTTGGGTGAATAAAAATAAGGTTTTGGTGAGACATAATCTGCTTAAGTGAGCACATTGAAATTCTCGTTTCCTTTACAGAAAAAACGTGTTTCATTCAATATGTTAATCTCCCCACAAACTACGGAAATGACTCTGTAATGTACTTGATGTAAGGGAAGATGTCTCCTCTAGCCTCTGCTGTGGGGGAACCTTAACATGATGGCACTGTCCTACAGACGATCCCAATCACACGTGTCCCTTACACAGTGGACACTATGTGGTTGGAAAGCTCACAGATAAAATCATAGTCGATGCCCTGGTCAGAGAAGAGGTTTTTTACGCGACAGCTTTTTCAAACATACAGTGACTGCATCATGACACAAATCCGAATCCGTGAAGTATTGATCTTCTCTAAATTGGTGCACGTTCTGCAAATGACTGTAGCTTCCATGCGTAATGAGCGTTGTTTCTCCAGACATGGGATGAGGTGTTAAGCGTGAGAAATACCTCGCGTTGTCCCAGGATGAAGCTGTACAACGCACCCAATGAGAGTGATACCCCTCCACTACTAACACCATGCCTGTCAAATATATGTAGTTGTCGATGGCATTACTCAAAATGCAATGGCACCGGCGCGTAACAGGCTCCAATAAAAAGGATATCATTTTCCAAATACCAACTGCTGCACGCTGGCTGGGTTTAGCTGTCTGATACGACTCCACTATATAGTTTGATTAATACAAACAGGAAAAGACAAGAAAATGTATATGAAAAAAATATAAAAAATATTTGTCTTACCTCACAGGCGCAACTGTTGTATTCCAAGTGCACCAAAGGTCATTGCGCGAATATTCAGAGGACAAGATGTAGGAGTGATGGAAAGTAGGTTAGACTCCACAATGCCTAATCCTGTTCTTAGTGTCCTTCAAACGTCGTCAACCCTCTAATCTTCAAAGCGAGAGGGGTCGGGCGCTCAGAGACTCCGGCTATAATCTCACCACTGCCAGCGTAAGCGTGTGTGGCTCACTTTCCCCCCGCGCAGCCGGGTAAAGCAAAGTTGTCCGTGCTTATTTCACTAATGCAAGCCACCCAGCACATACAAATATGAACGGTTTCCAGAGTGGGGGAAAGTGGGAAAGGAGAGGTCGGCTCGGTGTTCGGCGATTAAGTCTGTTTACCGTGCCTGACAGGTGGCAATGAATGAATCCAACCACCCGCCGTAGAAGATTCACATCCAGCGAGATGTGCAGACGGCCGGAGCCATAAAGCGTTTCTCCGGGTTGATTAACCCATTAAACGCGTTGAGATTCCCTCCACTTCCTATTGCCTTGCGCTCTGGCGCCACCCAAAGTTTTGCCGGAGAGTTTGACACACACACACGCACGCGCACACGCACGCACACACGCGCACACACACACACACTTCCAAATGTCCCCATGTCTGCCCAGCCTCCCCTTCTAACCAGATTTAGGCCAATTGATTCGATTGTGATTCAGAGACACACTTTGATAGATTATTTTTGTTGAGTTGAATCAGGGTGCAGGGTTTTGCATCTGATTCCATTCTCATATTGTCATTCTACCCGGAGCATCACATGAATTAAATATCATGTAAATGGAACTAATCCAAATCCCTCCGGAGCCCCTCTGAACGCCCAGCTGGATAATGATGTGGATTGACGACGGGCCAAAGTTCGGAGGCTGATATGCGTACGATGAATATTGAAGCATGGCATGTCTATCCGCAGTATTTCCGCCTTCAGCCGTCACCTGACCAACACACCCACCTGCGCACCTGCTCCCATAATTAGCGTTTAAACTCAATCCGAACTTTCCATCATTTCCCAGCCACTTCATCTGTGAACTACTGCATCTGCAGTAGGGCTGTTTATGCAGCATTACGCCTCCAAAATCGCAAATAAGATCATGTGGGCCTATGTTATTGTGTTGTATTTATGTATTTCATGAAAGGTTTAACGAGTAATACCTCGCTGGGGTTTATTTAACTCAAGTCACTATATTTGAAAACATATTGTATATGTCTTTCTCAATTACTGTTTGTCAAACAAATGTAATCTATATTTGTTAAGATACAAAAAACATTCAAACATAATCTATTTCTCTCTTTTTTTGTGTTGTGCCAATGTATTTCCCTAATGAAATGTTCAAGTCCGTTTTGTTAGTATCAAAACATATTGTTTTTTTTAAAGGTCAGAAAAAATAAATATATTATTCATTATAATATTATCAATGGAGACTGTATGACTCCAAACAATGAGTAAAATGAAGTAAAGTCACTGTCAACAAAACATATGGGATAACTCGACACCTGCAACACTGTGTGCTCTGACATTGTGGTTGTCAATTTGATAAGGCAAAGTAGACAGTTAGTCTTCTGTTGGTTTAATGCATACCAATAAGCATATGTCTGGCTGCTGAACAAGGGATAAACACTCCTGTATGGCAGAGAATAAATTCACAGCTGCCTATATATATTCATGTTTGAATAAGAAGTAACTACGTTTTTTTAATATGCTGTTTTTGTAAGAGTTCACACTTTGCATAATATCTATCCATCAGGCAGGATTTTGAAAGATCAGTTTTGATTTGTCTGTTTGTTTCTTTCACTATACTGTAAATCTCACTAAGCCCAGCGAAAACAGCTTCAGTGTCAGTGTTGCTTTAGCTGTAAGGGCTGAATCTACACATGAGATGTTATAGTATAAAGTGCAGACAGGTAATGTATCTCCTGATGTTATCCAACACTGATCCCATGTAAGCTCTCATTTGCAAATTCCACACCTCCAACCTGGTGTAGGCAATTATGGCTGCATTAACACATTTCCTTTTGTGTCTTACTGCATGTAAAGAGAGAGGGAGAGAGAGAGAGAGAGAGAGAGAGAGAGAGAGAGAGAGAGAGAGAGAGAGAAAGAGAGAGAGAGTTAGAGAGAGAGAGAGAGAGAGAGAGAGAGAGGATGGAATCTAAATCACAGCTGAGGTCTAAACTCACTTGCACAAGGAAAAAAGGTATCTGAGGATGGAAAAACACTGGTAATTTCAAGATAAAAGTAAATCATTAATGTTCTATACAATTTTAATGTTATTTTTCTTCTTTTAATTCATGCTTTTACTATATAATGCTCACGATGGCATGTGAATTGTTTAATATACCCTGGTGTAAAATGGTAAATCTGCGTGTAAGGGTTACAATTTGCAGGTTTTTTACTCAAGTTCTTACAACACTTTGAAGATTATACTTCCATAATATGCGTCTTATTGCAAGCCTCTGAATGGGTCAGTGGCAATAATTTGTGATATTCTATTCCCCTCGTGGAACATTTCACAGGCCAAGGCTTTAAATAATTGAATACCTATTCTTTTTCTAAAATCAATTGTTCTGGTTCGCTAAATAAATAATCTGTTAAATTAGTTAAAGAAATGTCTCCCGTCTCAAAGTTTAAAATGCTACAACATAAATCCTTATTCTAAATAAACCACATAAATACAAATAAACCAACCAATTTCCTGCATCGTAGACTCCAAATATCTAAACCTTCCACTAATAATTCTTGTACAATACATTTATGAAATACAATTATAATACAAAAAAGAAAACACAACACGTGCAACATCTGACATTTACGGAATGTGTGAACTTGAACTTAAAAGAAAAGTCATTAAAGGTCAGTGCATTCAAAACAATTCATGAAGGTGCATAAAGACAACACAGTAGCATGGGTTGTGGTTAAAGCATATGGTAGAATACCTAAAAGAAGGAGTCTTTATTTTTGCACTTCATTACAAACAATCTGCTACAAAAATGAATTGCGATTGCCATAAACCAGGGGCTCTTTAAAGAAAGGCGAACAATGGACATTCATCTGAACAAATGTGCTGTGTATGGAATTTCCCATCTGTGAACCCTTTGGTGCCAATAGATTCATGTTCAATTTAGAACACAAAGGGAGCCAAGGTTACCCCCTGAGCCATGGACACTATATACTGTGACTGTATGATTGAAAATGTCTAAGCAAGAAATACCTGCCCGAAGTTATACTACGTCTAAAAAATTTGTGAGTTTCAGGTGGGAATGTTATTAGGGATTAGCAGCCGTATTTGAGTCTTAGACAGGCATTAAAACAGCTTATGCTTCTCCACACAAACTAAATGACTGAGCTCAACGTCGGTATTGAATGAAATTAATCACTAGGGGTTGAAGCTGGAGAAATCTTATTATGCAACGCGATGGCCACTTCTCATGAAAATGGTCCTTGAGGTGTCCTTTATCGATTTCCAGGTAGGTTGGAATCATTGGTCCATAAACACTGAGCTTAATCATAATAACTCAATCCGTCTGGGCCAATCAGAAGTCTGGCTGGAGATGGCGGAGAGATGTTTAATCTCATTAAAATCCATTTGCGGTTTGCGTGACAGATCTACAAGCCAAATAGATTTAAAGGATATAGCATTGTTGTTAAAGCACAAACAATAAACAGATATATCAAGGGGGAAGTAGCGCTAAGTGGCTCAACACGCACGCAGCATCTTGGCCAGAGCACAAAGCTTCCGATGAATAAAACCTGTGGATTTACATCAAAGCAAATGTGGAGGTTTTTTGTCTGTGAGAAGTCACTGTCAATCCTTATTATGTAGATAAAGATGTCATATCTGGGTCCCTTTTACAGGGTTGATAGATTTTTTGACAGCTTGAATGATTGATAGCACTCCACCAGAGCTGTACATCCATCTGACTTCTGGATGCAGAGATAATGCTTGCTCTGATTCACCTCGAGGATATTATTTTCATTCCCATTTTGAATTGAAATGAAAAGCAATTTCAGACATATTCACAGTTCTGTCCAATTCGCTGTACATCTCATCTTTTGTAAAAAGGCGCCCCTGTTGATTCTATCCTTGTTTTTGTTTTTTTTGATAGGCTAGTCTGTTTGTCTGCCGTCCAAAAGTGACTCAAAGTCAAAAAAGGGAATGTCACCAGCTGATTAATCGTCATGACAACTCGGACGGCTAATCATTGAGGTCAGACAAGTCATTTCCATTACACAAAAACAACCAAAAGTTACCACACAAATTTCTCAAATATGATTAAATATTTCTCTAATCCATATTATATGTTTTCGACCCACGCGAGACTCATTTGAAACAAAGACCAAAGACAAACTTTTATTAGTTATCTAGTTATCCAGTGCTTCAGTTTAAGATTGACCATCCCATTTCTCAACTACTTGTTTTGTAAATCCAAAGGAAAGTTGTCATGCACTGCTTGTCATTTTTCATAATTAATAAAGATCTTGGACACTTTGAACATGACACAGATATTGCCACATCACTAAATGTGACAGAGTATGTTAATATGACTGCTGTGTTTTGCTTGAGAAAAAAGTATAAAGTGTGCTTTTGCCCAAACAGATTCTCAAACAATAGTTTTAATATCATTGTTGCTGATGATTCCACAATTGTTTCTCGTCATAATCAAACGGTGAAATACTTAACCTTGCAGTCAGCCCTCTGCTTGGTATGCATGAGGCAGCATATATGTTATGATGGATTTCGCAACCACGATCAAATCAAACAAGAGCCCGGCCAATGACAGGTGGTTGCCAATCACTGTGTGTTGATGGCAGGTGGTAGTCAGTCATGAATGTACCAACTGATTTGGCTCTCCATTCCACACTGTTTATAAGGCAACTGTCAGGACCGGAGACGGAGGGTCGACAGCTGAAGAGTGGAGACAGCCATTTTTGTTCACCCATCATTGTCAGTAGTTAGTCAGCTAAGTAGCACACACAACGTCATAGTAAAACAAATGAGGTAATCGTGAGCAAATGAAAATAGGTGTAACCTAAGTAATGTGGATGACATACTGAGATGCCTCCTTAATTAATTAGTGAAGGGTAAATGACAGCCGGCTTAAGAGATACACACTTTTGTTTGTTTTATAAATTCAGCAAAACTGATGATTTAATGAGATCATCTCTTGCTATCCTGGAAAACAGTCAAAACAAATTAAGACATGCAATATTTTACTTGGACAGCGCGCTGAGTACAATCTCTGAAGTACCAGCTGAAATAACATATTGCCCAGATGGTACTATAGGGCTCCAGATGAATGAGAATTTTTGGCAGCAGGTTTGGATATGTTAGCGCAGAATAAGGGCTTATAGTTTAAGTGCTGTGTACACTGCAGTTCTAGAGGTTGAATCCAAATTAACACTAATCAAGCCGCGACTTCAAAGGTTCCCACTCACACAACTCCCGACTATGCAAGAACATTTGTGTCAGAAGAGAGCACTGGGTTTTAACCGCTCGGGGGTGGAGGCTTCTGTAACATTTCTTATTCAGTTAATCTAATACTCTGTATTCTAGACCTGGCTATATAGTGGAGTCAACACCTGATTTGTGTCCGATTGAGATTTGCAAACTTTTCTTCTTTTTCTGAAACCAGTCACCCATTAACTAATAAATAAAGCATTATTATATTACATTTAACAATATTAGAAAATGCTTGTTTCTAGCACACTGCAATGGAGTGGTTAACACTGTACAAGGTCATAGGTGTTTATTAGTGTATTTTAGAACACAGTGTAGGAGTTGTCAGTCATTTTAATTAATCAATATTTATAAACAGTTATCACTTTTTTGGACTTGTATACAACCCTTAACAAAGCTGTTATCACACCTGATCACTATATAACTAATATAATATAAATGTATTATCATAAAAATAACATATCTGACCCATATCTGACATGCTTTCAGTTGCAATTACATAGTTTGACATTTTGGTGTGCTTCTTAATTGTGTGTTTAACACATTTATGAAGTGTGCATGCACATTTTTGTTGAAGGTCATGCATGCGTACACGATTGGGAGATACACAAGAAGAAGACAGCATCACCATTGTCCTCCATACTGGATAAAATTAAGTACCCTTGATATAATTTCCCATGTCACAGGAGAAAATACTTCCAGGATTTCAGAGTCCTGCAAGGCAAAGGAGATCATTCTGTGAAAACCCAGTGCAATGTTTTGTAAAGGGAAGCCAGCTCCACTTTAATTCCAGTGTTCACATTATTCATGTCGTTACAACTCTAAATTATGCAGGGTGTATCAAATACATGTAATTCATAATTAAACAACAATTAATAATGAATGATAAGCTGATTACATCCAAGGACTTCATGATTGTTGTGTATAGCGCGTATGAAACCAACACAAGTTATGTAAGTTGCAAATGCCATTTGGTGTATAATTTGAATTTGTCATTGTGTAATATATTATATGAATAATTTGAAGATTACAGATGCATGGTACAATACTACATTGCACCACACTGCTTAATCTGCATACAAAGGTGAGATTGACAGTGCAAATATACACTATTAGGAGAAACTTTGAGTTTTCATGGGGACATTCAAAGATAGACGATCAAAATGATTCTGGTGCCTTACTGTTTGTCTGGATAAGGATGAGAAAAATACGCTGTAGGTCTGTGAGGATTTGAAATTGAAACTGGCAAATGATATATATACTTATATACAAATGAAAGGATGGATCTGCCACACTAACAAACAAATTGCAAGGCAACATCTTCCTTAAAAAACAACATCTGATTTGTTGACCCGGCCAACCCTGATGCATTACTTGTTTGAAGTAATCCACCATGACGTCTATCTGTGAAATATCTATGGAGCCAAATATACAGACGCCTGTGATCAACCAGCCAGGGGGAAGGGTATAGGCTTTGGACGTGCTTGAGGAGGATTTGAATTAATATTTGTGGCACATTAACATTTCTGGGGACACATACTCTTGCACACCCAGGCCAGGCAAACGCTGTGGTATCATAAAAGGCCATGTGAATTGGCTGGAATGCACTAGAATAACTATAGTGTATCTCCAAGTACCGTGATCAAATAGTAACAACACTTGCATGTTTTAATGGAATAGAAACACGTTGTGCCGACTTCTGTGGACAATATTAGTTTTATCATTTTATCTGAATATATTTACAAAGTTTTTCTGAATTAACATGAAAGAAATGTGGGCTCCAGTAAAATGCCCTGTGCCAACAAGATAAGAAGAATGATATTGATTGTTATATATATACAGTACATATGGCGGAACCACTAGCAACCGTTTAGCTTAGCTTAGCACACATGGCTCTATCCAAAGGTAACACTATCCGTCTTCTTGCACATCTAAAGCCTACTTAGCAGCAACAATTAATTTATTCTGTTGTGGATTGTTAGCTTGTTGATTTAAGCAACCACAGTATGTGTCCTTCAGTAAACTTCTATACTGTTTATTGATAGTAGGAGTAAGTCCATGACGCAGGTTTTTATTGTTCAGTGCTGTGCTCAGTGTAGTTTGAAGACCATCCCAATGTGTCTGTCTGTGTAACATTCCCTCTGAATGCAGGAAAAGCTGTGTGCGCCCGGGTAAAAATAGACATTTTTATTGTTATAGGTTGGACATTAGAACCAATCAACACTTTCTTTAGAAAGAAACACAATGTGTGACGGTTGAATAACTGCTTGAGGCAGAATGTCAAACTCAGCCCTCAGCATACGTGAGCTCTTTCTTCCCAATCTTTCTTATGTTGCTACAGTAACCGTCCAGAAAGTACTGATTCATGGACAGATTGAAGGGGAACTTTTTTACCTTTTTATAACTTTGTCTGTAATCGACCATGGGTCCAGCTTGTTTGAAAAGTGAATGACACCCAAACAGCTTCACTTAGAAATTTCACTTAGGAAAGAAGGTTTTTCTGGGCAGGTTTTAGCAGTAGGAGACCCTGGGGCAAACCCAAAACACACTAGAGGGATAACATATCCTATCTGGTCTATAGCTCCCAGGTTCCCCCCAGGCTAAAGGCTGAGGAGAGAGGGAGACCTTGATGGTTGGCAGAAAATGGAAGAAATGGATGGATATCAAAATGCAGTGAATACGCCATGACAAGTCAGCAAGGCCATTCTCATTCTCAAGGGCTTCTACAGGTGTACAGTATTACTACTGCACCTTGGTTCTCCCAGGTTAAAACAGATGTATTATATAAAAACCTTCAGAATCAAATAACACAGACTGGTCCAGTGTGTAATGACATTCAGCTCATCCTTGTCAACTTGTTAGGTTGGAAAATGCTACAAACCGTAACCTTGTCATATTTACACTCAGGCAGTCATTACATTTTTTTATAAAATTTGCTCCAAAATGTACCAACTAAGTAACAACATTAAAACACAGCTCACATTTATTCATCAGTCCTGATCCAACAAAAACTGACAGAGGCCATTTTGCACAATGTAGCAGCCAGCTACATTTCTTTTGTTACCACAGTTTACTTTTACCAAAAGAAAATTGGAATGCAGGACTTGAAACTTAGCATTTTGACAGTGTGGTATTGCCAATTTTAATTTCGTAAGGGATTTCAATACTTCTTCCACCACTGGATAATACCTCATTATCCAAACAAATGTATTTTGAGTCAAATCTCCAATGCCTTCCATCCATATTACCATTCCGCTGTCGTAATCTTTTTTGGATGCATGGCTAGTTTGGAAGTCACTAACCTAGTGGCTGAGGTATTGAACACCCTGCAGACACCAGAAACCACTGTGTGTATGTGTATGTGTATGTGCACGTATATGTGTATGTGTAGGTGCATGTGTGTGTGTGTGTGTGCCGTGAGCCCTGTTGTCTCCAGAGAGATTTGATTTATATCCTGCCTCAGTCTGTTGTTTGGCATCTTCTCACTACCCTGCTACCCTCTGTCCCCCAGAGCAGAAGAGCCAGACCTTCCCATCAAAACACATCATTTCCATGCCAATGCTCTCATGCAGCCACATAGTATACACACCTTTAACTCAAAGTACACCATCAACAGTGGACAACAGGTTATAAAGCATCATGATATGGAATCCAAAGTCGTTTTTATCTCTACAATACATTACATTGGTACTGTTGTGGTGGCATTTAATTATAATGTGTAAAGGGAGGGAGACAATATATTAGTATTTTGTCAGAGTCAGATCTCAGTTGGTGCAGAGGCTGACTGTGATCCAAGGCCTGAGGCAAATGACTGCACAGTTTGAACAATCATCCCTCCTAGCATTAAGAAACAAAAGAACAGAAAAAAAGGACAATTGAAAATTTTAACACTAATGATGTCGGCACAATGGCCTAGCCTGGAGCAACAGGCAAGGACTGTTAGGAACCATCGTAAGGAGCTACAGGGGCATAACACTGTGACACCATCATCCATAGGCGTTGCCAAAAGAACTAAAAGAAAGAAAATAAATCTTCAGGGCATTGAAATTGAACAGACACATAAGGATAGGTCGTTATCAGTGCTCTGGGCTGTTACTCAAATCAATACCTCTTAAATGGTGCAATACCCTTTAAAAGGTTTAGACAAAGCATATATGAAGGCATTCAAACTCTTTCAGCTTCTGCAATTGGTGTTGCTGCTGTGTGACGGTGTCACTATAGTTCCAGGGTTCACGGGTACAATGCAATCATATCAAAATCCATATTTAACCTTTTTTAAACCATACACCCTGGTGTTTGTGCACCAGAACGTCCAATTCAAAAATAATGCGGGTTAAGCAGCCAGCAGCAAGGCGGGTGTGAGGCGTCGGATAAGAAGACTTATCTGCACAAGAACAAATATTATTGTAAAAAAAAGAGAGAGAGAGAGAGAGAGATCAAATTAGCATAGTTTTGCCCTCGCAACTAAACTCTTGAAGGGAGTTGTTGGCAAGAGCACTGAGAGCTTAGGGAAAAAAATTGCAAAATAAATAAGTTTGCTTGTTCCTCTAGGCTGTTAACACACGCGGGTGCGGTGGTGGTTATGGCTGTGATGCGGGGTGGTTTCCTGCAAGGCTCACAGCACCATCACTCTTTCTCTGATCCCCAATGAAAGTGTTTATCCATTAATTTTCCCCTCATTTAATTGGCAGATGGAAGAGCCCCCCCCTCCCCCCTCCTCCTTCAGAACAAGCCTGAAGGTTTATTAGTCCCACCACAGTGGGCCATTTTCTCCAGCAGCTCATTTATTTCACTTTGTTGTCAATTCAGACTGTGAACTTGATGTCTTTGCCCTTTATCTCTCATTTTAGTTCACGCCCTAACTGATGATTGAATCAAGACGCAATTAGAGTAAAAATTCACCATAAGGAGGAATTGATGTAATAGTATAGATCAGAGGGATTTGCACATGTTTGCAGATACTGAGGAAGAACATGCTTCACTTGAGTCTACTCTTGTATGAAGATGTATGGTGAAAAAATATTAGAAAAGTAGGCTATGTTATCAATATGACTTATGACACACAATTGAGTGGTGTGAGTGGTTTAATGTTGTCTTTGGTTAGCAATTACTAAGTTATTTATTTCATAGTTGTCTGCATAATTACTTTGAATAAGTAAATCAAATTAATTAAATTTTCACTTTCAATATATCAGCAAAACACCCACAGTCTGTGGGTGATTTTTTAGAAATATGTCTACTGCACCTGCTCATAAAAGTGAGTTCATCACAATAAGTTTAAGAGTCAGCCGCCATGGTATGTACTGCACAGCTTTGATGCACAGCAAGGGCTCAGCCATATGCTAACTTTGGCATGCTGACATCCTCACAAAAGACCATTTTAACATGCTGATGTTATGCTGAGTTTATCCGGCATGCACTAAGTACAGCTGAGATTGATGTCATCAGATTTGCTGCAGGTATGTAGCCATGCAGCTAGGACGGCTAATAACACTGTTGAAATGGTTCTGAATTGGCTTTCCATTATAAAACTGTTCATGTGTTTCCGGCAAACATCCAGAGTTTCCTAATATGGTTAGGTGCTCGCAGACAGCTCATAAAACGTGTACCATATTAGTACACATTAAAGCATGTCAAAACGATTGATGATGCAATATGCAAATAATCTTTTGTTTTTTATAAATATCATGATTGATATGATGATTTGGCAGGATGAATAAAAAACACACATCAAAGCCCAGTTACTAACATATTTCATACATATGGAATAACTTGTCTTTCATCTGGTATCATGAATTCCATATCTTTGTTCCAAATAAGGGATTGGCTCGGTGTGATGTGTGCTATATCCCGAGGGAAGGCCAGTGAAATCTATTAGCGACAGTCTCAGCCTAAAAAAAAAAGTTGATTTACGTTTGAAAGCTGTGTGAGTATTTTCAATTATAGAAATGAAAAAGCAAGCTCCATGTCGGAACAGCGACATTAAAGTGAGATGGTTCTTTCAGTGTCATGTACATACTAGTTTCTGACAAAATCTAGTACATATTCAGAATTAATAAGTAATGATATAATATATTATTGTGAGAATCTAGATATCTGTTATTATCATGTACTCTTCATATTACCTATCTTAGGCGCACAGGCTGAAATACATTTGATTTTATTGCTCAGGATAACTTTTCTACCTCCCATATTGATTAATAATGTCCACACTACTCTTGGTTTGACGCAGTATACAAAAGAGAAATGAAAGCCCCCTTGAGGATGTATACTTCTGCTGCTCAAGAGTTCCCGTTTCATGCCAAGGCTAAAGGCTGTGCGGCTGCTTTATGTGGCTGTTGTCCATAGTATACTGCACCAGATAATAAACAACGTTACAGAAGGTCATGTTAGGAAGTGTGGGAGAACAAAAGGAGGTGGAGAGAGATTGAGTGTGCCATGGAAAAGCCATCAACTGCCCTCCCATCCCTCGCTACCATCCTCCCTTCCCATTTTCAGCTCAGTGGACTCTTTAGCAGAATTATTGATGGTGCTTGTGAGGTACAGAGGCATGGGATGAAGACGTCTCAATCCCCGGGCCGCAAAACAAGAGCTATGGCCAAGGGTGGGGCGGCAGGAGGAGCAAGGTATTCACTATTTATTGCCGCGTTCGATGTGAGGAACCAGGGGGAAGAAAAATGGAGGTGATCTTCAAAGTGGAAACATCATAGAACTCATCCTGCCGTTATTGCATTAGCAACAGTGGAAGCAGAGGCAGCTCCTTTACTTAAGTTAATGTGACAGTGACCGAATAAAGAAACTGAAATAGAAGACAAATGTAGTCTTGCATTAAGATATTTCTAGTTTAGGATACTCATTATACAGAATGGATCCTTTCAGATATACTTACATGATTATACATGATTGGATTATATTTTACTCGTGTATTGTAAGCAGCATGTTTCCGTTTCTGCTCGAATGTTAATCTGCTCAGTGGCCTCCACTTTCAAATAAATATACAATGGATCAAAAGTTTAAATATTTGCGTCTGAGTTAAAGTTGACTGAAGTATATTGTAGCATCAGCACGCAATGGAACCAGTTAATGCATTTGGCCACCTGGGGGCAGTGCAAACACAACACTGTTAGCAACTAGTTGCTTATTTTCACATTCAGCAAACCCAGAACACTTGTGAGCATTAATTTAGGGTGTTGTTTTTGACCCCTTTTTGAATATTAGTCCAATAATCATCCTCCCTTAAGCTCTATTTAAAAAAACCAATAATAAAGGGGAAATATCTGTCTCTTGTGCAGTGCATTGTGTTGCTACTAGTCATCTTTTTTGTTGCTGACAATGACACTGATGAGAGTGAATAAAAACCATAACGTTTGGGGCTGTAAAACCAGACAATGATCTAGTCTGAAAGTTGCTCAAAAACTCCAACACTCACCCATTACACATGTCATTAGATGCGATCCATTGTTAATGTATACATATTGATATAAGCAGCTTTGATTAAAACAAACAATACAAATCAACAAGTCACAAGGAATAGTTCAATTCAAAAACACAATATTTAAAACTGTTTGCAAAGTATCAGTCCAGTATAACTGTGTATGTGAAAATGCAGAATGGAGTTGGTATGTGGGGTTTTCAGCCAGGATCTTAAGATACATCTAAACATATAGCATTGGCATGATAGCTTACACCTATTTTAGTACAGTGTTTTATTGAGTGATGTATTTTAATGTGTTTTATGTGTGTGTGTATGTTGGATGTGAGTGGACCATCTGAGTCCTTAATAAAGATTATTATTATATGTCTTTCAAAGGTTTTACATTTCCATATTGTAGAGTGGTAGAAATGTTGGGATGGCATGCAACAAAAATGTGTGGGTAACTTTTCTCCACAGGATATTCCTCCATACATGTTACTAACTCCATTGACTCATCAGGAAGCTGGTGGGTATTTAACAATGGATGTTCAAGGGATATTTCAGGTGTAATAAGACAGTCAGATTGGAAGAGAATGGACGCTTCTTTGTGTGTTTGTGTGTGTGTGTGTGTGTGTGAACAGATTTCTTCAGTTTCATCATGCTTACAGTACCTTACTCAGCCCCTCTTCTTCTGGCTTGTTGCTAACAGATCAGTTTCCTCTCTCTGTCCCCAGGTTGTACAGTACACAGGGCCGCCGCTCCCTATACGCAGAGTACGCAGACTGCGTAGGGCACCAAGTTCCTGGGGGGGGCACCCCAAAAAAAAAAAAATTATAATTTTTTTTTTTTTTTTAAAAGGAAAAAGAGATGGTCCGGGGGCCCCCCAAAATAGTATATTTTGTTTTAAAGTTCATGATAATCATTACATTACAAAAAATATATAAATTAGTTATGAACAGGCCCATCGTTGTTTTTTCTTAATTGTGTAACCTATCCAGGGGTGGATTACTGCACAGGCACACCGGGCACAGGCCCAGGGGCCCAAGGGCTCAGGGGGGCCCTTAGCCAGAGATACTGATAGTAACTTTTCATGTTGCATAGTCAAAGAGCTCAGTCACTGATGTCAATAACAGGGTCCAAAAAGGAATAGCCTAAATATAAATACTCATTAAAATGTAACAAGATAGAAATCATCATGGGCCCCTCAACTAGTAGGGGAGAAATACAAAAGCAAGTTAAAAACAACAGCATTAGTAGCTCTGTCTAAGGGGGTTGAAGGCCCCCTCACACATAGGTCTGCAGACCAATCTACTGTTTTTACAGTTGCAGAGTGCTACCTGTTTGAGAAAAATCAGAAAAATAATGTTCCTTCTGCATCTCAGGATTTGATATCTCTCTAGTCTCTAAAATTTCCTCACAAAGTGCACCAGATTGATGCATTTTACTTTAAAAAGGTAAAAAAAAAATCCACCCACCCCCCAACAAGGTACAGGGTCCCTCCAACAATACCCCAAAATCCTGTGGGAAACACTGACTTCCTTAATATGTTTTTGCCATTAATTGTATGTATCCGTGTAGAAAATTCAGTGTACCTGACTGGATAGGGACAAGTGGGGGGCCCTTTAAGAGTGTAAGCCCAGGGGCCCATTATCTCATAATCAGTCTATGATCCTATCACTCAATTCCTTTGCAAAGGCAGTTTTTTCACAAGTTAAGCTGTTCTTTCTGTTAGTAAATGCTGGCAAATGTGCCAAAAAGCAGTCGCAGAGATCTTGCAAGGGCAAAAAAAATTCACTCGCGCCCTGCGGACGCGAGCTTCTGGGTGTTTTTTTTTTTTGGGGGGGGTGGGCATCACTGACAATTTCTGCTTAGGGCACCCAAAAGCGTAGCAGCGGCCCTGACAGTACATCATCATAACTATTATTATACTGTATGCACTCTGTGTAAATAATAAGACAGCACAATGAGTTATTTCAGTGAATCAAAAGGACATTTTTATTATGATTATCCTTCCGTGAGCTTTTCTATTATAACCTTTATGTGCCTCTTACAAAGAAGATGAGGGTTAAGTGCTTTGATTTTCTGTGGCCGTCCTTGACAACTGCTCTTAAGATATTACCAAGGAAGCTAAAATTTAATCGGGAAGAGTGACTATTTGTAATCTCTCTTGTTACTTATTAAAACAACTTATATTGCTGCGTTCCATTTCCATTGGAAGTCGGAGGTCGGAACTGGGATTGACGTCACCTCCGAATGTGTGCGTTCCAGTAGCACAGGTGGGGAATTACTTAAATAAATGTCTTTAAATCTCTGATGCATGTAAATCTCCACTGATTAAAATGTATCTGTTAGTGCCCTGCTCCAACCCCTTGAGTCGTGTGATGACAGTGAAGGAAAGTCACTGCCCCGAGATTCATCAATAAACTGATAAACACCACCAGCCCCTTTAGATGTTTATTCATAAAGCGTAGGCAATAGAATACCTGAGTGTTAGTCCCGAGGTAGAAAGACAAATTGTATGGCCAGTCAGTGTCCCTTTTGATAAATGCCACAGCCATAGAGAACATCTCTGTCATCTGCATTGGAATGATATCATCATAACTTTAATTGTATGGTTTTATCATGAAAAAATATTTAGCTTTTAAATCAGGTAGCCAGTTTAAGGAGGATTATTGACCACAATTGACAGAATAATGGTCATTCTATGAATTTGTTGTTGTGCTCCACTTGTCTAAATGAGGTGCTCTATACCCAAAACTATTTTTCCCCAACAGGCTATATTCATCACACATTTTGTATCAAGCCTTTTTGTTTTCTGTCGCGTCATCTTTTCAGTGCCAGTGTAACCCATGAACACAGTACTGCAAGCCTTCCACGCCTCATTCAGACTATACGTGTTTATGATACCCTCTAGAGGAATGTTAACAACACAACATCAAAAATAAAAGCTTTCAGCTGACGTGAATGGTATGCATTATCCCTGTAGATTACAGTACAACTAAGGTGTTAAAAAATTTCTCTTTTCAGAATCACAATTGAGCCGAATATAAAAAGCAGAAATAATTGTGTCAATCACCTGCAATTTGCTTGAAATTGCTGAAATGTGTATAAAAATGTCTATGTATAAAAATTGTGCAGTATGCTGTCAGTAAAGTATGAATATAGAGCTGACGATATTGATTATGCCATGTTTCTCCCCAAAAGAACCCTCCTCCCCCCTTTCAGACAGCCAGTGTTCCTTCACCGCCAGTCATTGTATTGTTGAACGTTGTGGTGTTCCAATGATGCAAACAGCTGGGTCACCACGTTGATAACTGACACACAGCTGACACTTCAGATATGGAGACTTCCTTTCGTTGCATGAAAATATGTCAGTTTGCTAAACATGGTCTGATAAGGAGCGAGCGGGCGACTTCTCTTGTCACTCAAGTTAAGGATGACTCACACAAGTCTGACGTCTCTGTTTTGTAAGCGTAAGGACTACAATCGCACAGTTGAAAAAGGCCTCTCTGTCTTTCTGATGAATGAATCAAAACTGTATTTTGCTATACACTCTATATGTTTTCGTGTTCCTTCTTAAAGCCGTATTGTTCCGTTTCTCCGATGTAGTTTATTCAAATGTTGTTTGAAGCTTAGTAAATCAACAACAAGACTGATGAAGTTGTTTACCACTCTGCCAGCCTGTCTACTTCTCTACATTTACAACAGCACACTTCAGCAATCACAGTAAAAGAGGAATCTTTGTATTTATAGAAACATGGTCAACTCTGGCCTGACTCACCAGACTTCATGGTAAGTAATACAGTAAATAGAGGGAAGTACAGAGGGGGTCGACTGTTCACTGAATGCAAAATTGCAACAATAATGATGAATACAGTTTATTTCTGGTGCATTTCAAAATACTTAGTTTTGTCATCTTACAGCAAAGTGAAAAAAACATCACTGTATTTGCCTGCAGTACACACATATCGAAGACTACCATAGGAGACAATGAGAAAACACACAAAGGTCATATTTGCTTGAGAGATTTGGTAAAAAGCACACACAAGCAATTTAAAGTGTCTTACTTAAGGCATAAAAGGCATTAAAGCAATGTACAAAGGAGAGAGTATAATCAAATTAAATAACAAAAAAATATCCCTAAAAGTAAAAAAGTAAATAAAAACTCAGGTTCAGAAAAGTGCTCAATTTAAGGCACGGTAGAAATAACTTTAAAAGATTTGAAGGTGGTTGTAGTTGGAGGGAAATGTACTGTGAAACCATCCAGCAGTCACTGTGTGTCTGTTTTAAAACCGTAGGACACATTAGAAAGGGGTGTGTTTAACTGTTAGTGTTAGTGCAGTAAAAATGTGAAAGACTGGTTCAAGTATCTTCAGAACTTTCAAGCTACCTCTTTATATTCAACACTATTAAGTTTACAGACATCAGCTGAGCAATATGCTGGAGCTCGGACTAAGAATACCGCATGCAAGAGGAAGTTGGTTTACCAGTCATCTTTGTTACACACCCATCAGTGCTTCCTGCTTGGGTGTCTGTTTGTGTGTTTGTGGTTTCGACAGCGAGGCAGAGAGAGAGAGTGGTAGAGAGAGAGGGAGGGGGAGAGAGAGGGACAGAGAGAGAGAAAAGGTGGATTATGTGAGAAACTTTACTGACAGTCACTAAAAGAAGTGTCAAACGTTGCAGCTGACAGCGGCAAACAGTGGGGTAATGGAGCCGCAACAGATCCGAGAGGGATACTTGGTGAAAAAGGTAAGAGTAAACCTGCAAGTAAATACTATCCACTTCCCCACATTGCATTTGTAGGACTTGAAAAAGTATTTTGTGTAAAACTGACAATATCATGAGTGAATTGACAACTTAATGATGGTGTGAAGGATATGGTTCTATGACAAAAAGTAGACACATTTTAATTTTCAAGATAGTATGTTTAACATTGAAGCAACACACTCCGTACCTATTGGAAGGCAATATTTCAGAACAAAAACAAGAGTGCACGACTTTGACATCTACATGGAAAATCTCAAACGTCAAAGCATTGAACTCGTAATAACAGCCTGTGTAAAAGGATGAAGAATTGCAGAATGTATCACGTTTGACAGGTAGCACTTTTCGGAGTTTTTGAACCAAGAAGAAGTGACAACTACTGTGATGTTGAGCAATGTTACTGCTGCACCAGCACACCGCACAATCTCAAAAAAAGGGTCTGAACTGGACAAACCACACGGGCAGAGAGTGGATATTGTTCCAGGTCAAACCAGCACATAGCTCAGAAGAGACTGCATGATACGCATCAACACACTTCTGTTCAGCAGTTGCAAAAAACAACAACATATAAAAACAAGTTCCTGCCTTTGCCCATGACCCAGGGTCAAACAGAAGTGTGTTTTGGGGGGTTGTGTTCTAGCATGTATTCTAAATAGTTACACTGGGAGAGAAAAAAAACCGAAGAATGTTGTGACCTGAGAAAAACAAACACTTTTTCTCTGCAATATGCCATGAATATAAATTCCAACTGCTTTCATGAACAACAGGGGGCCAGGGATATGTTCACAATGTGTCTGCCCAAAATTTCGAGACATTTCCTCCACTTTAACTGGAATTTATTTTAAAAACAAAAGTGCAGTGAGAAGAATGTGACCGTTTCACACGTTCAGTACTCAAACCCCCGCTCACACTTTTTTCTATATCGATCTTCTTATGACGTTCAACAGCTTTCTACATGCCAATCAAAGGCACTTTATTAAACCATATTCAAATGAATGGCTTTGTGTGTAATCAATGCTCTTGTATGACAGTAAATCATTGCTGATTGCATTCTCTTGTTTGCTGATGATTTATATAAAATGGTTATTTCATTATTTTTCATTTTATGAATAATCTATGACACTATGCAATAAATAACCACAGCCCTGGTCATGCCTAAAGAGGATTAAGGCATTTTCATACATCACACCACTATGTCTTTATGGACAGAGTGGTGTGATGGACACGGGTATTATACAAACAGTTGATGAATAAGTCTATGCATATTCATCACCATTCATTGTGGGAGCCTCAATTAAAATGTTTCTATCATAAATTGTTTTACTTTAAATGCCAAGCTCTAAAAAAAAACACACTACTTGAGGGAGCAGAGGACAATGCATGATAGTGTGTTTAAGACCGAACAGCTAAATACACAAACCCAAATTGTTCCAGAGAGGGCACACCAAAGCCAGTAATTCCTCTTCCCTATGCGTATTACCAGAACTCCTTAATACATGAGATTCATTTCTGCATTTTCATTCAGCTGGTGAATGCCTGGTCGGATAAGGGCTGTTTGCTTTAATTTTTTTAAGCCTTTATGTTCTTTCTTTCACTTCATGTCATACGTTGTAAGAAACAAAACCTAAACTAAAAGGGGAATTCATATCAAACTAAAATACATTTTGGTATTTCCAATGTTATATAATTCAAACAAAAAAGAGAACTCTCCACCTCTTGTTTTATGTGAAACCTTATTACTGAAAGTATGATGATTGATGGTCAGTGCTGTTCCCGGTGGTGATATTTGGACAAAGTGTTGACAAAGAAATGTTAAAGGAGAAGTAAGTGATTTGATCCAGATTTTGGTAACTTCCTGTCAGCAACTGCAGTTAGCAGTCCCATCCAGCATCCCTACGTCACCACCACATGAACACCCAGCCGTCATTGTGAGGTAGTGCCTCGATGGAGAGCAGTGAGTCATCGTTCACAGGCACAGACTCCCGCGTCTTTATAGCGCTCCTGATTGGATAAAAACCAGCGGGATACTCGACAATTTTAACTGCCAATAACTGCAAAGCTGAATGACTGGGTGACATGTGTTATGAACTGTGCATACTGTGTAAGTGATTGCTGTAAGAATATAGAGAGATGTAACACGTATATTAAAGACCTCCTATTATACTACTTTTCTGGTCATAATTTCTTGTTAAAAACTGCTATAGAGCAACCTGACACGAATCACATCACAAAAAACTATGTAGATTTTCGGGACACTCGTACTCTTACCTTAGCGAGCACAGCAGTCTCTCTCTACACACTGCTTTGAGCTTCTCCGCCCCTTCCCCCCTGCTGCTAACCCCACTCCGTTGTGATTGGTTACCTTCCTTCCAGCAGCGGGAGATTTTCAGGAAGGTGGGGGCATGCAGCCGGAGCTTGCCTGAGCAGCATTACCATACATGTAAACATCCGGGTACGTGACGACACGATACCCGGAAATTTGAACAAGTGAATTCTCGACCGGCTGCCCTAGTGTTTAGTGCTCTGCATAGCAACCCCAGACGGTCAGCAGGGAATACGTCGAAATGCATGTACGTAATTATTTGATAAGCTAGTATGGTTAAACATGACTATAAATCATTATAACAACGTTTATAGGTCATAAAAGTCGAAAAGTATCATAGGTCCTCTTGAACAAAAAATATCACTTACTTCTCCTTTAAAATGAGTGTACATTTAATATTCAGTTGTACAACCTCTGTAAAACTATCCTACCGACGCTTCTGCACTTTTTCTCAAGTCCGCATGTTGTCTCCTGTCTCATTGATCCTCAGGGTACAGTGCTAAACTCCTGGAACGCGGTGTGGGTGGTGCTGTCAGAAGATGGGGTTGAATTCTATAAAAAGAAAACAGATCGTTCTCCGAAAGGAATGATTCCACTGAAGGGAGCCGCCATCATCAGTCCTTGCCAGGATTTTGGCAAGAGGACGGTAAGAAGAAAAAATAAAAAAAGTCTGAAATGTCTGTGTTAGCATTAAAGGATTAGACATGTTTAAATGACATTTATTCATTAGTCAAGATTACAATTACTGTTTAAGAATCAAATTACATTCAAGGTGGATTCAGCGATTCTGGAGAATACTTGTTGTCAAAATCCTTTTTTTTTTTCAAAATCAGTGAATATCTCCTTGTGATCTGATACCCTTTCTCACTGTATTTGCGATAAAAAAAATGGTGTTAGTATAACAGCCCAGGCTTTGTAACCGTCATGTTGCTAGCTACGGTGGGCCCTCTTTGTTTATGCACATACCCATTTACAGAGCCTAGGAGGAGATATTCACTGATTTTGACAAAAAGTGATTATCGACAACAAGCATTTTCCAGAATCGCTGACTCCACCTTTTTAACTGACCATTTATCCTCCCTTTAGCTGGTTTTCAAGATAACCAGTGAAAAAAAGCAGGATCACTTCTTCCAAGCCTCCCACGTGGAGGAGAGAGAGTTGTGGGTGAAGGATGTGAAGAGAGCCGTTACATGCCTGCAGGGCGGACGCAAGTTTGCCAGAAAGTCCACAAGACGTTCCATTCGCCTGCCTGACAAGATCAACCTGAAGTAAGTTCTGAAAAGCCTTTTATGTTGTTGTTGGTGGAAACAGTTATTTGAAAAGAACATAACATGGATTCATATTATTCAGAGCTTTTAACCTTAGAAAAGTGTTCCCCCCCATTACCTGCTGTCGTTACCCTACTCAAGCTTTCAGATTTTGCACAGTAACATACTTCTTGCAGTCGACCATTGATTTTGCCACCTGGAATAAAAACTCATGCAGATTGTATCGACCCGTAGCTATCTTATTAAAACAAACTCACTATAGCTGACAAGAAGCATATAAATACATCTTAAAAAGGTTTCACACACACTTAATAACCATCCAAAAACTTCTACCTCTGTTTGCTCTTACAAGTGGAACCCTACCATGCACACTGATTCAGCATTTAGATCTTGTTGACCAGATTGCTGAGCCTAGTTGTGGTTGCTAATCTACTTTTGGCCAAACACCTGGGCAGTAGATTTATTGGATAACTAATTACTGATAAAATGATAGCATGGCAACACATTTTGACACGTGTCTTCATTGTGTTTTCTCAGTGAGCTGTACACACTGATGAAGGACGGGGATGATGGAGTGAGAGAATTAAAACTGGAGCAGGAGAATAAAGTCTTCAACCACTGCTTCACCGGTACTGTTATCTTTATTTTACACATGTGGAAGAAGTTGTGTTTTTCTCACCCTCCAACGGTTCCACTATTTTTGTCTCTGCTTCCTCATTTCTGCACAGGTGCGACCGTGGTAGAGTGGCTGGTTTCAAAGGAGAAAGCCAGAAACAGGCCAGAAGCCCTCATGCTAGCAACAGGGCTACTGAGTGAGGGTTTTCTCCAGCCCGCGGGAGACCTGTCAAAAGAGGGAGCGGAGGGTGCAGAGCAAACAGCCTTCTTAGATCAAACAAATGCTCTTTATTACTTTGTAAGTTCGACTGAATGTTGAAAAGTTACTATTTAACTCAGAATTGTCATCGAAATCTAAAGGTGGAGTCTGCAATTCTGGAGAACGCTCAAGATCCACTTACAGACCGTGTGCAAACTGAAAATAAATCCTGTGTTAAAACACAGCCTAGGTTCTGTAAACGGGCAGGTTGCTTTTGGGCCCTATTGTTTACAAACCATTTTACAGAGCTGTCTATTGCAGTTACATCAGATTTTTTCAGTGCAAACACAGTACATACAGGTAGCAGATCGTGAGGGGGTTTACACTGATTTTGACAAAAAGTGATTTTGACAACAACCGTTTTTAAAAATTGCAAACTCCACCTTTAAATGGAAATGAAGTATAACTATTTTTCAATCGATAAGACTGTTGGCAAATCAGCATTCAAACAATCCTGAAACATGAATATTTGAATTTGCGTTCCTATGTATGATGCGATGTGATGATTGTGTGTGTGTGTGTGTGTGTGTGTGTGTGTGTGCGTGTGTGTGTGTGCGTGTGTGTGTGTGTGTGCATGGATGTGCAGGCAGACAGTGGGTTCTTCTGTGAAGGCTACTCTAGCGATGAGGAGGACGCGCTTGTGAAGGAAGAATTCAGGGGAAACATCATAAAACAGGGCTGTTTACTGAAACAGGTGAATCAGAGAGCAAGCAAAATATCAGATACATGCCTTAACGATGTTAATATACTGTACAGCAAGCAAACTATATTTGTCAATACAAATGTAAATTCCTTGATGAGAAGCCAAGTTCTCAGTTGTCCAGCTGCTGCAAATGATCACACTTGTATGAAAGTAACTCTCACTTTCACAAACATGTAGGTGCAAATAACACAGCAACACTAAGCAAGTGGTTTGTAACCTTTACTGAAAGAAGAAGTTTACTTCACATGTGTTTGACTCACCGCCAAGCATGCTGATTAGTAGTGGTGTTCGTCAAATCAGGTAAAACATGCGATGTTATTTCCTCACAGGGACACAGGAGAAAAAACTGGAAGGTGCGAAAGTTCATTCTGAGGGACGACCCTGCTTACATGCATTATTATGACCCTACAAAGGTAAATATGTTGACTTGTGCAAGATTGAAATATGAGTAAGAGTTTGTTCATCTCACAGTATGGCTCTTGTTCCTGTACCTTCTACCTTTTATCGTCTAATTTCTTTCTTTGTGTCAGGGCGATGACCCTCTGGGCTCCATCCATCTCCGTGGCTCTGTGGTCACAGCTGTGGAGCATGTGCCCGATGGTGAGTAGTTGTCACGGGAACCACATGACTGTTGCTTCCCCACTGTGACACACTGTGACCAGGAAATATAATAGTTGTTTAGTGTCGGTTGTTTCTCTGCAAAGTATCCCGTTCAAAGGTCAGCTATTCTGGAGAACGCTTGTTGTCAAAATCTATTTAGTCAAAATCAGTGAATATCTCCTACTGAACTGCTACCAGTCTGTACTAGGTGTTTTGAAAAAAATATGATGT
Organism: Ammodytes marinus; assembly: GCF_949987685.1. Classification (NCBI taxonomy): domain Eukaryota; kingdom Metazoa; phylum Chordata; class Actinopteri; order Uranoscopiformes; family Ammodytidae; genus Ammodytes; species Ammodytes marinus. The sequence continues at coordinate 7,860,046 of NC_137215.1, read as the reverse complement.
TAATACACAGCAGGCTCTGTAAACGGGTATGTAAACAAAGGGTATGTAAACAAAGGTGGCCCACCTTATAGGTAGCATTATGCCCGTTCACAGAGCATAGGCTGTGTTTTAACACCACTTTTAGTGGTTTAGTAGTGCACACACAGTAGCGGGCTTGTGAGGAGATATTCACTGATTCTGAAACAAAGGGATCATGACAAGAAGCATTCTTCAGAATCGCTGACTCTACCTTTCAACTCTCTTTCCTCACCGTTTCTCGCTTTCAGCCAAAAAATACGACATTGACGGCAACCTCTTTGAGATCATCACTTCGGATGAGACTCACTACTTCCTCCAAGCTGCAACGGCTGAAGAAAGGAAGGAGTGGATCAAAGCAGTGCAGGCAGTGTCAAAAAGTGGGAAATAAAAGGAGCTGCTGAGGGATATTCCAGCCAAAGTTGAAAAGGCAGCATTTGAAATGTCTATAACAGTGTGTCAGCTAAGCATAACTAACTTATTATCATAATTCACTGCTGTGTCATTCTACACCAAACAGCAAGTTTCAGTCCACTAAATAAACCGTTGAAATTATGTATAATAATGGGGAAATAAATATATAAATTTATCAGTTTAACTTTGGGTAACACTTTATAATAACTATCCGTTGTAACTCGTTAATAGATCATTAGTAAACTCTTAATTAATGATTATTAATGATTTGTTAAGTGTTTGTTAGCAGTTTGTTAAGGATTTATAACAATGGTAGATAGTTAATAGCTTAATAATTGAATCAGTTCATCTGGGAGGTAATCCGAGATACCGACGAGGCTGAAATAGGCTATAGACTATACACAGTGCATGGGCAACTGAGGGCAGCCCCATTTTCAAATATTTTTAAATAAACTCAATACACACTGTGCATGCCATGGACTTGAACGTGACGTGATCAGTTAATCTCGGATTACCTCCCAGATGAACTGATTCAATTATTAAGCTATTAACTATCTACCATTGTTATAAATCCTTAACAAACTGCTAACAAACACTTAACAAATCATTAATAATCATTAATTAAGAGTTTACTAATGATCTATTAACGAGTTACAACGGATAGTTATTATAAAGTGTTACCTAACTTTGCTTATTGTGTTTTTGTGTGCAACTTAACCAATGTTCGTATGTCTGTTAATATATTAATATGTCTGAACTGCCAGGGCAGTTACAATAACAATTGTGTAATTATTGTTGCCCCACTTTACATTGAAATGTTTTGAACAATTACTACCATATAGCAGATATTAAACCCTCATTATCATTGCCACAAGATAATACCAGGCTATTACATATCATTGTTGTGTTTGAACCCCAGTGGTGCCCTGGTGTAATCAAGATGACCTCGTATTACCTTATTAGTGATAGATCTGGTCATAGCCCTAAAACAACTTATTGTGGTATGCAAAAATACTTTACATTGTATAACCCTTGCATATGGAAATGCACGTTACATACTAAGCTTACATTTAGCCAAGTAGGCTGATGTTACTGACTGTATGTTAATAGAAGACAGACAGTATGGTGGCAGTTTCATGAGAGGGCTTGCTGTTTTTACCTTCCAAAAGTCAGAAACTAAAACACTGTCTTTTTAAATATAAAGGGCCCCAGAGAACGTTCATAAGGAAAGAGAGGCTGTGTGTTTCTGGTTTGAGTTTCATGATTCTGCCAATTGTGGTTTTTACGATTTCCTCCTCGCTCAGTTATCATACGAGCAGACCCAGTGTGAAATGGCCTTCACAGTTCAATGTCACTTTGTGCCTGCTGCATCTGTCAGTGAGTTTATCAGGGACACAAATGACTGGCTTCAGTGTCAAAGGAAACTTCTGTTAAGACGCTATTTTAAGTGATGACAGCTAAAGTGAAGTAAACTTAAGAATTACCAGTTTATTACAACTTCAAATTCACCTAATTGCTCAAACACAAAACACTTTTGCAGATGTGAACTAAACGTTACCTTTTACCAATAATATAATGTTCCATAGACATAGGTGAAACATGACAGTGAGGCATATTTTTCTGTGGTGATACCCACAGAAACAAATCACCCATTCACTTTTATTTTCTCTCTGCTCTCACTTTTCTTTCCAGTGCAGACCAGCTGTAACATGCTATTATATTAAACAACAGGTTTTATTTTTTCTGTTTTATTATTACAGAAACCCTGAATTAAAATCAGTCAATCTATTTGACATTTCTGTTTTGATCAAATGATCAAATCATTGTTTTTAGAAATCATGATCCTGTCTGTGTAGTTATTTTCTTCTTTACCACAAGAGGGCACTATACATCAACCTAAGACAGTGCCTGTGAGTCAGAGCAGGCACATCATCTGTAATGGTCAATTTTTATGGTGAAAAGTTGGAAAGATAATGGATTGGATTTATATAGCGCTTTTCAAGGCACTCAAAGACGCTTTACAGGGTTCCAGGTTCCATTCATGCACACACAGTCATACTGGTGGTGGTAAACTACCATAGTAGCCACAGCTGCCCTGGGGCAGACTGACGGAAGCGTGGCTGCCATTCAGCGCCTACGGCCCCTCCGACCACCACCTCAAACACACAGCAGTCATACACATTCACACGAGGCAATGTGGGTGAAGTGTCTTGATGTTATACTTTGGTCAATCTGCTACATCGGCCTATAGCCTCAGGGCTAAGTGAGGTCCTTTCAACAAAAACAATCATAGTATTACTATTATAACAACCTTTATACATGCATGCATGCATGTATTCGTGAAATTGAATGGATGGAAACTGGGACAATTAAACAAATCGCTGTCAGTCAGAATACATGTTGTTGCAATAACATGCTGACATCAATCAATTTATAATAAATATGTACACATGTAACAATACAGTTCATTTAAATTGAGTGAAAATACAATTGTTCACGTTCATGTGGCTTTGTAAAAGCTGTGCTCATATAGCACACGGGTATAAGCCTGTTGTGGATGGTAAATTGACTAGTTTGTAGCAACACTTTCTAAAGAAGTTTTGATTTGTTAGACCCAGGGAGGAATTCAATGCACCCCGGCTCCCATTGTAAGTATTTTCTAAGAAGCAGGCAGTGTGGGTGACGCACAGCACCACCGAGACACACCTACTAGTATTAAACATTGGTCCTAGCTGATGAGAAAAACCTCCCACGTTACGTAGCCCACACAAAGAACAGAAAGATCCAACTCTCACTTCAACAACTGAAATACAATGAATGAGAAAAACGGTTTATGTGTACTAAAGATACAACTGAATGTTTGATTATCAAAATAAATCACAGACACGGGGAAACACTCTTTTCTCAAATTCTGTCCACAATAATGAATTTGTTAATGCATTTTTTTCTTCTCTCTTTTGGCACTGCTAACATCATGCTGAATCTACAGTATACCAAAGGTCAGAAGGGACACATTCATAATAGATGAAACTATACTGTGAGATTGGAGTTTTACCCTGATGAGAACCAGCTGAGTTACATGTCAGTCCGTGGATTAAGCCACAGGTCTTACTGGAAGAAAAAATGTACTCCACAATCCAACTGCCATTATGTGCATTTGGAAGACTTGTATTACTTTTCTATTGTTCAGTGTGAAATGGGAAAAAATGCTCAGAAAAGCCTATCGTGGATAGAGCCCCGTTTGGCATGGAAACAGCATGTTCTATCTGGTGTATCCGTCTCAGATGATGGTGTTAGTAACATCAAGCAGCTTGTTGTTGTTACCCCTACGGTTTGGCCAAACTGATTTTTTTGGGACCAGCGTGAAACAAAATTGAATTCACCGTAGACTGGCAACTCCCCAAGTGGAGTACATGAGTCTGCTCTCAAATGACATGGGTTTGCAGAGTGCATCTGTACCCTGTTGTTAAATGTTAGTTCATCTTCTGCCTGGGTTTAAAAAACTACTCAGACCGAAAGTCCATCTTCCATCAACCTTTAAACAGACTGGGCATTTGTAAATGTTTAAATATTTGCCCTATCTTCGGAGGTTCTAATGACTCCCCACCTAAAACAATATTTACTGAAGATGATGTGTTTTTATCTTCATGGAATGGTAAATCCATGGAACTTCATGATATATTAATAATAATAATAATAATAATAATAATAATAATAATCTTCATTTGTATAGCGCCCTTCATACATACAATGCAGCTCAGAGTGCTTTACATGCACACATAAAGAAGATATAAAACAAAACACATTCATCACAGGCAATAAAACAAAGAGCAAAAGATGAAAATAAAATAAAAATAAAAATAAAAACATATAAACGTAAAAAATGCAATATAAACATAAAAAGTGCATACAATGCTAGAGCCAGAACTATTATATATTAAGAGTCAAAAAAGTTGCATACATACATACATACATATAATATACTGCATATAAAATAGTATGAAGATATCATTTTCATTAAATTTCACAAATGTCATAGGGTTTATCTCAGCTAATCTGACTGCATATTAAAATACATTATTTGAAGAGTACATGACTTACTGTGATATGCATGACACTGCCTTGTGTTTGTTTGAAAATGATTCAAGATATAAAGGTGATATATATATACACATTGATTAAAACTTAATCCAACTGAGCCCACTGATGCACAAACATATATGATGGGACTTCTGAACAAAGGTCATGTGTTGGATGTGGAGGGCTCACTGAGTATAAAAAAAATTTGTAAATCATGTGCTATGGCCTTCACAGACAGATCTCAAACCTCTAGAAACACCTTTGGGAGATGTCAGACAACCTGTCAGGCATCTCGGACTCCACAACCGTCATGAAAACACCAACTTAATACATTTTTAAAGAATGGTGTTCAGTCCCGAGATACTTGTAAAATCAGGATTCCAGGTACATTCAGGAGTAGCATTGACGTCACATTATAAGAGTGAAAATGGCAAGACTGAGCCACACAGAGTACTTTATGTAGACAGAATTTGTGTAGTCTCTTCCGGGACACCAAAGCACTTAGATAAAAACATCTCCTAAATCTGCACAGAGCTGCATAGAAGGGTCATTATGTACTTTTGACATTAAGGCTGACCTTTTTTTTTTTTTTTTTGTCGTAGACAGAGAGAGAGACAAGGGGAGGGAAGTTGCAGACAACAGTAGTATGAGTGGATGGAGACTCCTAGTCGCTCATGAGTATCTTCCAGTTTGCCCCCCCCCCCCCCCTTTAAAGGTCTGGACATGATGCAGGCTCAGTCAATATCACAAACTCAATAACTTTAATTAAAATTGATAGCCTATCCAGATTTAGAGTATATGTCATTAGGTTATTTGATCCAGCAGTCTTAGATGTGCCTTCTGGACTTTAAAAGCCTTATAACCTTCCAAATGTTTTGTGGATAGTCAAATGGAAATGTGTGGCTATAGGGGTCGGATACACTCCACCAAGTTTTAAATTACCAAGCTGTTTCCCCTGGGAATCATGCTTCACAAAGCCATCTTGTTATCAATTTTGATTGTGATTGTACTCAATCAGGCAGAAACCCCTAAAGTGACACACTAAGATTTAAAGTCTAAAGCAAGACTATAATTGATTAGGTGCTTGAATAAAAATCCCACAATGAAATCAAAACTAGAATAACAGGACGAATAAATCCATCTATCAGCATGCATCTGAAACCAATGGTTTTTATGTAAAAATATGAATACTGAGTGTGTGGACCAACTGCAAGAAGTAGAGCATAAATAAATAGTGTTTCTGAAGAGTGCTCTAGTACTCTATACATAAATGTTTTATTTCCGTGAGAATAAATATTTTCTTATCTTCCCTGGTCCACCTGCACTGAAATTGATTCATTGTCAAACATATCAGCCTTCCCACAGCTCTCTCCAACAGCACGGCAGGGAATAATAGTCTTTTTGAAACAAAGTGTAACCAATTCCCGATAAATGGTTAGAGAAGGCTTGCCCATCCCTAGAACTCTCCACCCGACATTCACTTTTTCAAGTCCTAAATCTAAAATACGAAATGTTTTGTTTGCCTGTGCCTTAAAAAAATATGTGTTTCATAAGAGATGTATGATCTACCAGACCCATGTTTTGGATAGCCATTCGTATTACAAGATGTTACTTGTCAGAAAAATAAATCTATATAGTAGATTGTGTTAAGATTTTGAATCAAAGAGCAAATAAGTCATTTTTCAGTGTAGTGCCATCTTCCAAAATGATCTACTTTGAGCTTGTTCCATTGAACAACTAAAAAAGAGGGAGGATGGATGGCCAGGAGCGAAATAGTTCATACAGTTTGTCATTTTTAATGTCATGCTGGGAGGTACTTCAGTTTGGAATATCAACTTTCCAACCAGCAAAATAAATAAATATAATTCTGACAGGATTAAAATCACCTCATTTCATCTCAGAATCCTCATCAACCAAATAGTCAAGCCTCTATAAGAAATAAGTGTCTCACATCAGTGCACAATCTTTGAGGAAGAGATTATAGCACTACCTGTGAAGAAGTAAATGTCATGCTTCATCATTCATACGGTGACACAGGGGGGGTGGATTAAGGCAGATTATCTACCAAACAAGGCTTTTAATGGCATAAATAGTGGCAAGGGACCCTCAGTATAAACTTTAAACAAATGCATTAAGTCGACTGACTGCAACAGTGTGTCTGCAAACCATTTTACGTTACCTAAAGTAGGGACCTTTAAATTATTTGTTTATCTGATCATTATGGCTGCTGTATGTCTACATGCCCAAGTCAGATTTATATATACCACCAAAAATGTGAGTATGTTGCTTACTACTGTTGTTAGTTATAAGTGAGTAAAGTAAGATAACACTAATCATAAATGCATCATACTGTATCCAAGTGTTTAGATTTCATTTGATTGAGGTGGACATGTTAACCACTCGTCCTTCTTACCAAAGCACAGAGAGGTGACACAACCACCAGGTTTGCGCTTTTCCTCCTTATTGTAGTGATTGTGCCTCTTATCCCTTGGGAGAAAGCTATTTCCGAAGCCAGCTAACCAGAACACTTCATTTTCTATCATTCTGAAGGGCCTCTCCATGACCACAGGGAGGCTCATTGGATTTGTACTGCCATTGTCCAGGTCACAAATAATTACTGGTGCAATAAAGCTTACATAAACAAGGTTTGGCTAAGAGACACAAGAGCAATACAGCAGTTAGATAATTATATATTTCAGAATAAAATGTAGATGGGTAATACACGTACACACATATGTAGATAAGAATGGTTCCAAATATGGTCTGATGATCAGAAAACAAACAGTGAATGACAAAGGTCTCAAGCGGGCTGGTATTTCATCCAGTGAGATTGTTATTGATGTAAGGACTTGGGAGGGATTTGTTATGTGACTGTTTACTTTCTCTCCTACTCTCCGATGTTCCAGTGGCTAAAATCTGATCCTTGATGGGCTGTCAACACAACGCAGCCCCATCATGGCAGGGTTCAGCCACTAACAACTATTGACACTGGGGGGATGGATGGCTTACTGTTTGTCTCTATGCCTGGTGGCGATAAAGTCAAAAATAATAAATTGTAAGATGTGACACTTGGATGGATGTTATGCTGCAGAAACGTCAACACGACCATGATTAGCAGGACTTGCTGTTCCCCTATGTGACCGTATAGCTCAGCATTGTGTGTCATATCAGATAATAATCAATGAGTTAAAGCTAAATCGGGGGCCATCTAGACAAAATCCAATATGTTTATTATATAGTATGGCCTTACAGCATACTTCAAGGCCATATTAGATTGAGGCATACATTGAGGTTACTTACAATCAATTTTATAAACAATGAATAGGAGGATTGTTTTATAACGTAATAACACACCACAGTCTTCCAGTTCACACACGGCTGCTCAGACACACCTGCTGCGACACTGTATAACAAAGGCCAGTGGACAAATGGGCGGTTGTTCATTTAGGCTGTTAAAGGAACAATGTTGATCAAATTGCTCTCTGGTCTAAGCACAACGTTGAGCCTGAAATCAGAATCATTATTCACGAGCAGCCAACGATTTGCTGTCACAGGATGGCCCTCGCCTGCAAAGCTGTAGGCCATGTTCGAGTGAGGAAGCACACACACATCGCATTAAACCGCCACCCCAAGAGAGATGGCCTTAAATGCCCTGGTTTGACGTCTAATAGTCATTAAATCTGCTACTGAACATTCTGTCAAGACCAACCCACCTGTTGATATAAAGCGGGGGTATTGCTTCTGTGTCTTCTTCGTGAAATAAAGGAGGTTACTGAGTGGAAAATAACCTACCCACAAAAAGCATTTTCTGTCAGAATAACGAACACATGGACACATTTCTAAGGTTTAATATTTTTTTCTCAATATATTTCCAGATTTATAAAAGGCTGTTGATTGGTTATCCGACTATAATTGACTTGGATGTACCCATTTTAAAATCTGTTTCTCCTAAATGTGAAGTTACATAACTACATGTCAACGTACAAACTAGCACTAGACTATAGTATGTCAATAGATGAGACTTTAGATTACAGTTAGGACATCTGAACATTTTCAAATACATGAACCTTTCTTGACCATGTCATCAATAATATGTCAATGTATTTCAGTCTCAGGTCAAAGCAAAAAGCGGAACTGCTTTGAGCTATGACATTAATAGCATGTGTAAAGTTTTTTTTTATTTAAAGAAATTGCGCCAAACTGGTGGCGTTTAAAATGAAATGGCCGTGTATGTTCTATTCTGTACACATTTAGTATAATTTAATTTATTTATTTTTATTTTATTTTATTTTTATTTTTTTTATTATTCTTTCGGACAATTCCACACAATACACACTTTTCTCTTGCAAATATTCATACATTATACTTTGTGTTGTCCGAAGGGAGACGGGAGCCAAAGGCTTATCAGGTCCCGCCCCCCATTAAGATACCTCTATATCAATATGACCCGATTGACTGCAGTCTACATTGTTAAAGGGAAAAGATGTGTGTTTCTCACTGAGAATGAGCTCATTGGAGCCAGATAATCAGAGGCTAAACTGTGCATGACATACTGCATGTGTATATAATTGTTCTTTATTTAAATTACCTGATGGTAGACAGGGGCCAGAGAGTACATAGACTAATGGGGACAATAAGCAAGGACCGTTATAAATGCAAAATAAACATGTCCAAGCATCTAACAACAGCCTGTAAGAAAATTTGCATGAGAGGCGACACTTTTTACAAGCTGTAAACATGCTAAACGAGGACCTAATGGCTATGGGAAGCATGACTTAACACGTGGCAAAATATTAAGAGTGAAGCACACTGCAGAGCGAGGATAAAAGGTCAGCGTATGCAATTTAAAGTAAATGTGTGCCACAGACAACATCTTATTAATACTGTCCTACTTTAATACAGCTAGACTAAATTGTTGGCAGCTTGTTAAACTGTACATGTAAATTACAGTGTGAATGGCCTTTTTAAACCACTGCTGTGGGTACACCTTAAGCTGTTATAAACAGTGAGTGGGTCGCTGTGCCTTTTCATAACAGGAATCTAATAATGGCCTCTTATTTGACCAGTCACCTGCATGTGGCACTGCTTAAAAGCTTTACGGAGAAAGTTTAGTACGGTTACAATACTCCACAACATTAGGTGTTCCACTGCAAATGAACAGATTCAGCCTCTGCACTATATGTCCACTACCATTGTTAGATGATTGAATATATGACCTGATCCTCACCAATGCAGCCTTCCAAAATTCAATTGTTCACTGCATCTCCACCGAGCATCAAAGTGTGCATACTAATATGGTAGACAACTGTGTATTTATTATTTCCAAATTCTTCATTCAGGTAAATGTGAGAGTTCAAGAGAAAAAAGTACAACAATTCTAAATGTATATTTGTATGACGTGTGATGGGAACGATTATTTCCTTATTTGCCCGACCCCAATCAAACCTTAAAGATCTCCTATTATACTACTTTTCTGGTCTTAATGTCTCATTTTTGACTCCTATGGAGCAACCTGACACGAATCACAGCACAAAAAAACATGTAGATTTTCGGGAAACTCTTCCTCTCATCTGGCGCGCTCAGCAGTCTCTGTCCACACTTGACTCTTTGCTTCTCCGCCCCCTCCCCCCTCCTGCAAACCCCACTCCGTTGTGATTGGTTACCTTTTTCAGCAGCACGCGGGCAGATATGAGCAGGAAGGTGGGGGCATGTGAGCAGGTTGCAGCATTACCATACATGGAAACATCCGCATTTTGTGACGACAAGAATATCAGGAAATTCTGAACCGATTTGAACACGTGATTTCTCGACCGGCTGCCCTAGTGTTTAGTGCTCTGCACAGCCACCCCAGACGGTCAGCAGGGAATACGTCTAAATGCATGTAAGTCATTACTTGACACTTAAGTATGGTTAAACATGACTATACATCATTATAACAACGTTTTTAGGTCATAAAAGTTGAAAAAGCATCATAGGTCCACTTTAAGTCTATAGTTTTGTGGTTATTTTCTAATATAACATATGCTTTTACTAATCTTATATATAGTTGGCATGCACATAAATGACAACATATTGTTTTCATTGAACATAATGCAGGGTTTTTTGTCAGTTGCTTGGCTTTACCTCTGGCTGAATAGCAGGCCCATTAAATCCACCAACCTGAGCCAATATGGATAGGTGTTACCAGGTCAGTGCTGAATATCCTGCCCCTGAATGGCCATGGATCTTTACATAAAATGTATTATCAGAAACTAAGGCATGACCATGTCACTCAGAATGATTAAAGATCCATCCTGAGATACTTTAACACATTTACATATAAACTATTTGGGATGTTCAATGCATTTTTGTTACTGACTCATAACATATTCCCAAAGCGGTGGGCATATATTTGCTACTTTAATTCAGCAGCACATGGATATGTAAAATTCACGAGTTTGCCAAGTTGTTCAAACATGTTAAACATGTTAAAATATGGATTCAGCATTTCAAATGAAAAGACAGTTCATTGTAGGTGAATGAAGAAAAACCTTCTGTTGATTGTTCAAAAAGTTTAACCTTTTCCGTCTATTATGTGGCTCTGCTGGAAACTTTTCTACATTTCTCATTATCCACTTCAATCAATGTATCCACAGGAAGATATAATTACTTGAGGACCTAGACATTTTAAGTGCATCATCTTTCTTTTTCTTCTTTTCGCACAAAAGAAGTGCAGGAACAGTTTTTGTGTTCCCTTTGAATTGCCAAGATGACAACTGATAAATCCCATCGCTCCTGATTCACTTGATTAGTTGCAACAGGGAGTGAAAACACATGTTTAAGAAACCACAGGATGTTTGAAAATTGCCAATTAAGGGGCTTTGTCTGAAACCTTTCACTATTTCTGTGTGCGCGTCTATACGTGACAAGGTTTACAAGGATGGTCACAATGCTAAATGCTGTGAACATTGTATGCATTTGAGGGTTTACAACTCATAATGAGTCTGCATGAATGCTTTATTGGCAATTACAATAAGCACACATAAAATGCATTTATCTACAAAATAAAGCATGCATTGTTTTAATTAACAAATAATCCACACAATTTAATTTCAAGACATTCAAAAGACGTGGGGATATATATTCACTGGCTTACAGTATTTTCAAAACAATACAATTCAAAATTACAACTCCATTGAAAAATCTGAACAATGTCTGGCAGGTAAAAAATAATAATTTAAATACAGTAGCAATGTATTTGTATGAAGAGTTATTTAGCCTCACTGAAAAACAATACAAACAAAATTGTTACAGGCAAAGTAAAGATGAACCTTTTAGTGCAGGTAATCAACATCATGGATCAATAAGATCTATAGCAGCTTTTTACAAGTCTTCCATGTAATACATTTTATACACATGCTACCACATTTCACAACAATAAAACGGTGCACAGTCACAGTACCAACAACACTTACATTCTCATAATACCTCAAATAGAAGTACTGTTTTTACTGCAGACTCATGTAGTTTGAGCTATTACTCACTACTGCTGGGTTGTGACCTTTTTTGTGATGATGCTTTAAATGTGTCCAAAATGTGATTCAAACAGGATGGAAATGTTCCATGCAAAATCATCATTATTATGTAGTTTTGAAAAGTCAGTGTGTCAGTGTGCCTGCAAGAATGCAGCACAATGTTATTCAGCATACCTTCAACTCCTCCTTCTTCTGCCTGATTAATTCAGGTTGCTAGTCCCACAGCGTTCATCGCAAAAAAATAAAAAATACATCAAACATGTGGCTCAGCGGGGAATAGTGTGATGTGAGTTTCGCCGAGCCGTTTTCCAAAAAATATGCAAAAGACAACAAAAATGTTCAATAGTAAAATAAATGGGGAACTGAAATGGAATGTTCAAAAACCCTATTTGGTAGACTGGGTGATATCATCACTAAAGTGAAGGGCAGCTGAAAAAGAAAGGAGAAAAAAGATTTAAACTCGCTGTCACTCGTACAAATTTCACCCTACATACATAATGTGTACATACAACGTAGGAAATTGTGTGCTGGTGGCACACATGTGACTACAGAAGCAAATAGACCTACACCTTTGGATATGTGAGTTTCCAAGTGATGTAAAGTTCAAGCAACTGCTGCGTAGGCTCCCATATTCAAGAGACTATACATTTCTGGAGAAACCCAAATGATACCACTTTTATAAACTGCTCTATTTCCACAATTTTAACACTAAAGACACTTTGTTCATCACACTACTACTTAACCAGGATCTCCTGCCTCTCACAGTGTGATCATTTTGACGATTGGATGGACCGTCTGCCAGTTACGAGCAGCAGTTTGTAGAAGAAAGTTTTCCATGAAATGGACTTTAAATATATATAGGGGAGAACGGAGGAATCTGAGGCATCGGGTAATGTGAGCCACCTCCTGTATCTAGGCAACGGAAAACATTTGTGGTCATGTGAGATATATGTTTTCAAGCTCCTCTCATTTCCCCATGGCCCTGAAAGAGAGGACCTCATGGTGCTGTGGTAAGCATGTTTTTTTTCACCAAAATAGGTATTTTGCATGTAAAAGTAAATTTTCTTGCTGTCAACTTAATCAACTGTTGTGCCAAAGCAAATGTATTCACGTAGAAAAACTTCTATCATACATCTTGATGAACTACCAACATATGAAACCATGTGATGCTGATAACTGAAGATTAGCCTGAAATGCTAAGAGAGGTAGTTTTTTTCTCAAATTGTGGTGGTGAGGGAAAGTGAGCCAAATGCTGTGGGGGAAAGTGAGCCACTGTCTCACTTTCCCCCACCATGAGGCACAAGTTAAGTTTAGTCTTAAACATATTTTAATGAAATATTACATGACAAAAGTTTTATTTTAATGTCATACATATTGTAGAAAAGCCATCATGCCAAGGAAATACACCAGGAAGACGACCTGGGGCAACCACACGGAAAGAGCACCTTCTCATCTTTCCCTGTAACCTTCAGGGCTGGAATGTAGAGTAGGCCTAGTTGTAGAGTATGACAGGCTGATGTTATAATCCAGTTGGGTCTTCTCCTGTGTTCTGAGTCCCAGGCTATTCTCGCTGGTTCTGATTTTCCTATGCTTTGACCCCCAGACACTAGCTGGCTCTAAGGGTCCTGTGTTCTGACCCCCAGACTGTGTTCTAATCTAACTGGTTCTATCTTTCATTTGAATCTTATTAAAACCTTTTGAATTATAATATGTTGTATTTGATTTTGTTCAGAGTTACTTTCAAGTGTTTAGAAAATTTGCTTTGCTTAATTGACCAAACCCCTTCATTCTTTTACTAGTCCGACATTAGTTCTGGAATGTGTGGCTAGCTTTCAGGATTCTTACTGTTATAATATGTGTTTTTATGGTAGTTTTAGAGTGGAAAAAGTAAGTGGATCAGTTTTAGAGTGGAAAAAGTAAGTGGATCAGTTTACCCCAACTTTTTTTAAAACAATCATATTTTCACTGCCCTTTGTCTTGACAAAATTGTGCTAATGCCCATTTCTAGGAAACATCCTGAATTAATGGGAAATGTGTAAATTTGAGTGATAAATCATTTTAGCTCGCTTACAGGGGAGCAAATGTAAAAAGTGGCTCAGATTACCCCGTTCTCCCCTATACAGTAGGCCTATATATATATATATATATATATATATATATATATATACATATATATATATATATATATATATATATATATATATATATATATATATATATATATATATATATATATATATATACATTAACGAGAGATATTCAAAGTTGTTTATCACCACGGCAACAAGTGCCACACAAGATCACAGAATCAGCAGGAGTGTATAGGGGAGGGACTGCTATTATAAACACACATCAATCACAGCAGGTAGTTATGTATATCAGCTTTTTGCTGGTTATATTACCAAGGGTTAGGATACGCACAAAGGTGCAGGATAGCTCAACATTACCTTGGTCATTTTCTAGGTACAAAAGTATTTTCATTACATATTTACTTTACTTCACCTCAGCTGAATGCATTCGATCTCCTCTGTTACAGGCTGGATGGATGATGTCCTAATATCCATCTCATCCACAGTCTTATTGGGGGCATATGTCGTCCTCCAGCGCAGCAGGACAATCTTCTTCAGGTACTTCACGGTGTTGTTCTTGACGCTGACAAAACAGAGGGTGTTGATAATGCTGTTGCTCATTGCAATGCACTCAATGATGTAGAAGGCCACCAATGAGTTCCTCTGTCGGGAGATGAGTGTTGGATAGAAATCTCGCAGGATGGTGAAAGCGTAGTACGGTGCCCAGCACAGGATGTACGCGGACAGGATCCCTATCAGGACCATCACTGTCTTGCGGCGACAACGCAACCTCTTCCTTATCTGCTCCGTCTGGAAACCCGGGACGCTCTTGAACCAGAGTTCCCTGGAAATTTGGGCGTAACACATCGACATGACGATCACAGGCCCGACAAACTCCAGAAAAAAGATAAAGAGGAAGTAGGACTGGTAGTAGGCCTGCTGGTCCACAGGCCAGATCTGGGCACAGAAGACTTTGTGAGTGTTTGAGGTGCTGTCGCCATGCGGATACATGGTCTCAGAGGCAAAGTAGGCAGAGGGAATGGAAATGAGAATGGGAATGATCCAGACTCCTGTTATCAGGCAGTAGGCCGTTTGGTACTTCATACGAGGCCTCAGAGGATGGACGATAGCCATATACCTGGAGGAACACAAACATATTGTTGCATTGAGGAGGCCGGCAGTAAATCCATAATACAATGAAATCAAACCGCCCTTTTTATTATGAGTGCTGTGGGAACTCAACCGATTTGGCAACGGGTTTCCATTCACTCGTTGAAGATTTAAGTTTGACACAGGGCTCCATCATCCATTGAAATACATAGTTCATGTTTGTGACTGTATGGCTATTTCATTATCAGTGGGCCAAACCTCTTCAATGTGGATACATAATAACGTAAAATACGTAAAGAGAACAGTGACCAGTCAGAACAATATGTGTATAACAATATAACATATCGTACAGATTTATATATAATATATGAAATACTATAGAAAATAATGTAAACTAACTCTTTCTCTATTTCTCTCTCCACTTCACACTCAGTCACTCAAACACTATCCGCAAAAACCTACCAATCCCATCTGCAAAAAAAAAAAAGATTGCAGATTGCTATCAATTGCCGATGGACAATTCCAACACCTATCGGCCCAACACTATTGCAGGCAATGGAACAGTCGGTTCAATCAATCTTTTCGAGGGTGCTACTTTAGACTAAATTACAATATATATGTAACATTATCCACATACTACTAATGATTTTTGCCTCTCCCAAAACATTCATGTTTTTTCAATATTTTTCACTCCCATTATAGGCCAATTTTGCCACAGCAGGCATTTTGCCTTGTCACAGTAGAAAATCACAGGTGTTGCGCATACCATTTACGATGGCTCTATTCAGTGTCCAAATCGATTTGTGACAGTGAGACAGCATGCACAATACCAGTACCCTCAAACTGGGTTTTTACTCTTCTTTTTTCCCTACTGTTACATGTAAACATGTCTTCTGGTGAAACAGTCCTTTTGATGCTCATTGATTAAATAAGAATTTCATTTCAATGCACAATGCACTTCTAGCTATGATGTTAGCCTTTGGCGGCTACATTCAGGATTGACATTCGCTAATAAGCCCATTAATGCATTCTGTTTCCCATCCCCTTATCTTAACAACACCAATTGTTTGTTCTCATTAAATTCAAGACTTGACCGAACCCCAGTCCTATGTAGTACTGATGGATGTTTCGGTATGCAAACAACAATGATGACCTTTTTACACCCATTGGGTTTGACGTGAGAAGTATTTTTAATTTCAACCAATTATATTTGTGCTAGAGGAGGATTGGTATAAACATGGCACAGGTATAGTGCAGGGCTCATCATGAGAGGATATCAACCTGTTGCACGCTGAACGGAGTAGCAATAGAAATGTTTTCTGTTGAGCTTGTTAGGCCTATGAATGAACAATTAAACATGAATCAAAGCATAGTGATGGTTCGCACAAGCACACATCTTTTTAAATTTGATAAGTTATACATCAAGACAAATATGTGCTTCCAAATCCCACAGTGCCAGTTCATCCCATGTGGAGGATTGCATCCTTGATTAAAGTGATCATCTCCACTTCAATGTGAATATGACAAGTAGCTCTGTGGGTGCGAAGAACCACTGTCATTAAACTTGTAGTAATATATCTTTTTGAAACATTTGACATGTAGTTCTGCTTAATTCAAGTAGTTGGTGATTTATTTCAGCTAATTGGTAAGGAATAAAGATGACATGTTTAAAAGATGTATTTCACAGAATACAGACAGCTGTGACAGCTGAGCAAGAGCATCTGTTGCATGCTTTAATCTAAAACTCTGATTCCTGTGTCTGAAAAAAAGCATCAGTCTAAAGGCCAGGACACACCACTCCGGCTACCTGAAAATGGAGACTGCCGATTCAGGGAGCTCCAGTCTTCCCGTCGCGGCCGAAAAAGTGCAAAGAACACACCAAACCGACTGCTGACTTTCCGTACGCTCTGCGCTTGCGCAGGACGTAATGTCTCCATAACAGCAGGCGGCGCTAATCTGTATTGTGGCCCAAAAAAATACGGAAGCCGGAAATGATGGGACGGCTTTCTAGACCATAAACATAGATAGAAATACGTATTTATATTTATGGACCATAAAGAGCACCATTTTTAGCAGAGAGTGGCGAGCATGCTGTCGAGCAGTCAACAAGGGTCGATGCATCTGAGTACTCGCTGAACGAAACAAACAAACACATTAAAACGATGGCTAACTGTTGTTAGCTGTTTGTGCTACCCGCCTCACTTCCGGGCTTCACTGATTCGCTAGCCCTCCACAAATCAAATTGCTCCAACTGAAAGACTGCCCGCCGCAGATTGAACATGTTCAATCGGCTCAAAAGAAGCCCGACGACATCTACGACGACCGATTTCACGGCACACACCAAACAGATTCGTGTCCCCGCCCCCTCCCGACTCTACGACGGCGATTATCGGGCCGGTGTGTCCTGGCCTTAAGTATCTCTCAACGTCTGACAGGAATGTTATTGTTAACAAGGTCGACCTGAGATCATGTTAAATCATTAATGAATTGGGGATATAGGAAATAAATGTAATGTATGCTGTGGCATGTTACATTAGAGCTGCACACTAACCCTAACCCTAACTCTAACCCTTAAAGGGCAATGTATACCGAGATATAAAAACATTTGAGCTTTATCGATTCAAACCTCTGAAGATACAAGACGAAAAAAAGCAGTGGGCTTATTGAACTGAACACAATTGTGTTCACAGGGACAAGCTCACTGACCCACAGAAATAATGAAGAAACAACAGACTCACCTGTCGACAGCGATGGCAAGCAATGCGTTTGTGGACACGTAGAGCGACACAGTCCGGAGATAGTTGATGGAGGCACACAGCACCAGTCCGTGATCCCAGGAAAGTTGCTTCACCACATAGTAGTCCACCAGGAACGGGCAGCACACCACTGCCACAATAAAGTCTGAGATGGCCAGGTTAGCGATGAGCAGGTTGGTGAGGTTGCGGAGCTTTTTGTAGCGAGTCAGCGTGGCAATGAATATGAAGTTCCCCAAGCCGCAGACAAGAATGATGCAGACAAGCACCACGCCGATAACAATGGTTGCCACAAAGAAGGCCTGGCCCTGTGTGGTGTCTGGAATCTCGTTGGGAGGGACGCCATAGTCCATATCATAGTTGTCCATGTAATTATCCTTGCCTGCTGGGTCACTCTCCTTCATCTCTGTGTGAGCTGCTACCATGTGGCTGATGTTGGAGTCCCCCATGTCTTATTGTGACAATTATTTTCCTGAAACGACTTTAGAATGTTTTAGGTTGTGTGTGTGAAGAGGAACAACAGGCTGACTCGCCTTTGGAAACAGCAGCACATCTTCACCTGGAACACAAAGTGACCCGTCTCAGTGTTAGGCATGTGAAATTTTTTTCATGCGATATTTTCTGATGAAAAATGTTTGTGAGGCGAGGTCATATCTAGCAAGGCCTTTTTGTAATTTATTAGGACATCAGCACTTTGCAGCAAAGCCAACGTCATAGACCAGGCACAGCATGATGACAGGATACTTAATTTGCTCCGAAAGTGGTGACTTACCATCCTAACCCCCCCTGCCTGCAGATGGTGTGAAGCTAATTGCATATTATAAAAACATGTTACCAAAAACAATAACATTTAACCAGATTATAGGCTGTACCAGATTTAATTGGATACATTGGCACAATACAGCTGCTTGGCAAACACAGTGACGCACTCCTTTAATGTGAGAGAATCAGAGAGAAAAAATATTATGATTCTAACCATGATCTCAACTAAATTGGTTTTATTATCCAGTCTAATGTAATGTCCAATGATGTAAAAATGGGAGTGAAGTTGTAGCTCCAGGAAATCACTAATGGTCGCTATTTAATGTAACATGTAAGATAATGTATAATACAGTATGTGCAGAACTAGAACAAATCTGTATTTTGAATTCAGCCCCCGAGGTAGTTCATTAAACCAAACGGTCTCTATTAAACTGCAGGGGTTCTCTCAATTGGCGCAATAAGATCATATACCATCACAGCCTTGGGGGGTCACAAAATTAGATAAAACAGTAAAAAAAAAAACAGTGTGTTTTTTTCATGCACATACTCAAAGATAAACTTTAAGATGACAGAGAGGATTTATCTCCCTTGATGTAAGAAATATACATTCAGACATAGGGCACACACATCTCCTGACTAAGGAAAGGAAAACAAATCTTGAATGTTAAAGGCACTTACCAGCGAACGTTGCAGAAGGTTCCGCGACTTTTCTCAGCTACACAAAGAAAAAACTGTTTTATTGATCGCTCTGCCGTTGGTGTGATTCCCAGCCGAAGTGCACATTGATTGAGAATGCTGCCAGAGCGCTCCGCTCTCCAGCTGAGCGCTTCTAAGAAAGAGATGGAAAAAAGTTGCGCCTGTTTCTCTTTGGACTCCAGTGAGAAATCCGACGATGACGCGAGTTGGTGAATAAACCACGTCTTGCAGGAGGCGTGACAGAGGCAGGTGCGTGTGCGCGCGCGTGTTCACGTAGGCTATTGGTGGTCACAAGGTTAGAACACATACAAGTTCACCAGCTAAATGTACTAACCCAGGTGAACACACTGTGTCCTTTAGATTTGAACTTATAGTAACTTTAACTGTTGATTATCACAATACTGTGGGAAGATATGATTCATAAAGTAACAGACATTGACATGCAGTCACTCACTGCATGATTATAGGGCTAGCTATGCAGTCTCTCCTTTAATCTCCTCTAAGAGCACATAGCCTGGTGATGAATTCTAAACTGAATCCCACTAATGAGGTGGCATGTTCGTTTACTGTATCTAGTTATCTCGAGTAATGAGATAGGCCTATGTCATTACTTACATAGGCTTACTAAAGCATTTTGAACAGCACTTAATTTGGAAGTAATGTCTAATGAGTGCTTGCATATACGTATGTGACTTTGTAAGATTAATAATGGTAATATGACGATGGTGAAGCAGATAAAACCTGTATAGTAGCATTCAGGAAATACAGGTTGTTACGGTCTGCCTGCTGCAAATTTTTCTTGGAAAAAATCAGACCTGTGGAAATGAATTAACAATAACTATAAACTATAGCGTTGTTTTCCGCTGCTGGTCTCTTTTGCTGTTCCAGGTCGTTTGTGATCATCAGATAAGAAATGAGACTGTCTCATCAACATTTAAAAGTTCCTCATAGTTTTAATAAAGGAATAACACTTGTTAATGAAGTAAAATACTTTTTTTTTTAAACACATCAACATATTCCTTCACGGTACAGAAGTAATGAATACATTGTTATCTCAAGTGCCTGCTTGGCAAGGGAAACAAACATATTTGATATTCATGGCTCCTGTTCACACTAATTGCATGGTGGCTTTGGGGATATTAGTCAATATTAGAGATGGTCACAGGAATATCTTAACTCATGATAAACAAGAAACAGTATCTCATCAACTTCTGTGGGGGGAAAAAAAGCCTATTTTTCAAAAGTTTCAGAGTGAGTTGATACTAAATGCAGCTTTGCTTTAAAATGCAGTACCAGTATAGAGCAATAAGCACGACTATGGGTTTTATCTGATCCTTTTTAAATTTGTTTTCGGTGCGGGCCTGGTGAATGTGTTTGGACACAGCTGCAGATACCTGTCAGCATCCTAAGGTCAACCATGCCGGATCGCAGATTAACTAGCACTGTAGGCAGAACTTGTCACTTTTTAACATCACTTCCTTATGGAGAACAAGCGTAGCTGTTCTGACAATCCTGTGTCAATAGTGCGAGATGGCTTTTTGTTTCAGCGGGATAGAAGATGGTAGTCTCTGAGCTTAATAACATGTAACAAGAGACACACGTGCACCAGCAGACATCTCCCGTCTCCTTAAATGGACAAAGGCAGGAGATTCATTGTGTTCTCTGCCCTATGGCTTACACACATCCATCCCCCAGCTCATAAGAGATGGGAGAACTGCCTTTGCATGTTCCTATTAGTTTTTATTAGACTCTAAATATTTGAGGTTATACTTGCTCGTCCTCCCCTATGTCTGTCACTGTAGCCCGAGAGGCCTGACCAGAAGGATAAACACTAGGCTCTCATTTCCAACTCTGGACGGCTCTCTTAATCTCCCCCCATCCTCAGATTTACAGCCCATCGCTACAAATGAATATAGATGGAAAAAAAGAGGCCAGTATGATCCTGGCGTTCTCTCCTGAACCATGGAGAATATAAAACCTATAAAATATAGCCTTCTCTGTGTGACGGTGTGGACAAATAGGGAGGTTGTTAATTGGTGATGGGGGAATAAGGAAGGAGAGAACCCACATAATCCATGCACATATATACATGAAATGGCTTTTTAAATCGAAACAAAAGACAACCTTGCTGGCTGAGTTTTGTAGCCCTTGCTATTTGTGCTCTACTGTAGAGACCTTGAACGCACTCATGGGCAGTAATGGATGTAGTAGGGTCCACTACACCCATTACTGACAGAGTACGTTCAATGTCCATGATAGATGATTTCACCCAAAGTCCAGCAGGCTGAGAAGACACACTAAGTGGCTGAAAGTTGGTCTTGCACTAGTGAGCGTCAGAGCAACCATCCAGGAGGAAATAACAAAGATCCATGAGTACATCAGGAAGATGGCCCAAGGAACAGCTAAGATACCTGTGCAGAACCGTCAGGCTCCCAGGCCTGTGGTGTATAGGACCCAAGCATGATGGAAGAAATATGTATTTGATATAGAGTATGGTCAATGAACAATTTCATCCAATGGTGTGATAACTCATATTTGCAACTCAATGTCTCCGAGACAGGAGATGACTATTGAGTTCAGAAGTAACGTTCCAGTCACAGCATTTACTCTAATCAATGGCTTAGAGACAGCAAGCCAATGATAATATCTAGGTGCAATCCTAGATCAGCAATTGACTTTCGATGTCAATACTGACACCATCTGCCAAAGGGCCTATAAGAGATTGTTTTCCATAAGTAATTGGAGGGCTTTTAACATTCACATATCATGTTTTTCATCTATACATTTGGAATGATATGTTGGTCCGACAATCTCAAAATTTTCAATCAAAAGAAAAAAGCTTGGAAAGATTGCTTTATTGATTATTTTACCAAAATACCATAGGCACTAACCTGAATGATTTTGGCCTCATCTCTTAAGTGAGAGCCACTTGGAAGGCAATGGCTATTCTGTGTGACAGTCAACATTCTCTCCATGTAGAGTTCTGTCTCCTGCGGGAAGGGAGAAGATACACACGTTTGGATGAGGGCCAAATCAAATAGATGAAACGATTTGCTCCCTCAGCTGTTGGGTTGTTGGACAAAATAAGGAAGTAGTTGCAATCGCAGTTTAACAAAGTCTGATGGACTCCTGCTTCTAGAGCCCATCCAATTGTATAACGATGACATCTGCCATATTGTTTATAAATCTATGTTCACCTACAGTATGTCTATTTATGTATTGTATGTTGTGTTGTTTTTCTGCTTCGACTGCATGCAAAACCAAGTTGACCTTTGGGGACAATAAATCAAATCATATCCAATCAAATCATGTCAAATTAAATCAAGAAAAATCAAAGGATTTGTTATGGTCAGTGCAGGCAGGCAGGCAAATAGGACCCAATTATACAAGGTACAATTTGGCAGGATGAGGTCAAGGTCAGCACATATAGTTATGTACACATTACTTGATCAAATAACTATGCTGAAATGCTGATGTAAAGCCATTTGACATGTGTTTCATTCCGGCGTTTTGCAGACAGCTTGCTAGATCTTTCCAGAGGGACATTCTGACTGACTGTCACAGCACACATTGAGCAAGCCGGCGCTACCGTCCCTTCCTCATCACCTCTCTCATCTTTTCCAAATGTTTTTGCTAAGTGCAAGAGAAAGAATGGAAATACAAAAAGAAAATGAAGGTTCATAGAGACGTCGGCTAAATGCACCTTGAGGAAAACAACTAAAGTAAAATAATTTATTTTCATAAAAAAATAACTTGCAGACATATTCGGCTTTAGAAGTGGCTATTATATTACACTATTCCGAACAAAACAACATTGCCACATTTGAATATGGACTTTTTTTCTTTGATTTTTTCCATCTAAACAAACAACAAAATAATGTGTAGAAATAAAGACTCAAACTTTTAATCCCGTAGTTGCACAGTTCAGTATTACATCGCTTGTAACTCTTTTATTTTTATTTTTCGTTTTATCTTTCTGAGGACAGAAGCAATACAATGACGCAAAAAGGTTAAACAATTGCTGGGTTGTGCGATCATGTATCATATCACAGTTCTCCAACTGGGCCTGTGTGCTTGAATACATTTTTGTTATTTAGGATTTTTTGTGTAATGCTAACTCAAAAACAAGAAGTACCAACTTGTAGACCAAAAACAAACTTTTATTTCAGCTCAGTTTACACATTGTGTGTCAACACTTTGGCATTTCTGGCAGGACTAGTTCTCGACAGTCCACACAAATTGCACTGCACGAAATTTCCCCTCTGTCCTGTGGTGGGCCACAATCCAATATGCCATATCAAACAGGGATCTAGAAAGCAGCTGACTAAGAAGCATAATAATAGTGTGTGACAACACAGTGCTTTCGAGGGCCAGCCAATTGTTTGTTTTTGGTGTTCTGCTTTGTCATCAACAGCATGGCTTTTCTAATCTCTGCCACAAAAGCAACAATATGCTCTGGAAGGCCCCAGGCTCGCACAGTGGGTTGCCCCAGCCCGGTGGAGGTTTTGGGGGCTATTTCGCCAGCAGCCAGTGCTGTGCAGCGTTTAGTCTACCATGAGACAGCAGAGGGTGAGCATCCAGGTTTTCACACAATAAAGGTGCTGAAGGGGAACAACTCCGGGGATACCACCGACCCACGGGAGAGAAACGTACCACCATGTTCAAGACCAGCTACCTGCGCGAGGTGCGCAAGGAGAAGTATGAGCGTTCAGATGTCTTCGAAGAGGAGCCCGAGGACTCTGAAACCTCTGCAGGCATCTCAGCCATCCAGGGCTGGGAGAGCCTCCAGGAGCTCAACGGCCGCTTTGCCCGGTACATCAACAGGGCCAGAGTACTGGAGCAACGCAACGCCGTGTTCCGCAAGCAACTGGAGACACTGCAGCGGATGGAAGAGGCCAGCGGCCTAGAGGAAGCCTTCACAGAGCAGATTGAAGTCAACAGGCAGCGCATCCGAGAACTGTCCTCTGACCATGCCAAGCTGGAGAGAGAGCTGAGAGACGCCTGCCGCATGTTGGATGAGTTCACCAGCAAGTAAGAGAGTGGCCGGTGGTGGTTACTGATAGTTTGTGTGTCAAAGGTCAAATTTCTTCTTCAGAGTTAGAGATTTTATAAAATGCATAGAAAAGTTTTCAGAAACAAAGGGTGATAGAGTGCTGAAGAACCTGAATTCCTAATAAGGTAGCATTCTGGTTTTGAGAAAGAAAGTTAACTGTGATTACTCATGAAACGTGGGCAACTGTCAATTATGTTTATGCAATTTAAAATACACAGTAATCACTTTGCAAAGTGCTCAAAATTAAAACAATTTGAATACTGTAACAATATGTTTTACTTGATTAATAGACATAAGACATACAAAGAATTAACATGTAATTTAAATAATGATACATTAAAGGGTCAGTTCACCTTAACCCTCCAAAAAATGTAAATGAAAATACATTTCAACTCAATATAGTGGAGGTAAATTAATTTGCAATGCTCACATTAGTGCCCATCAGCATTAGAATACATTTTAAAAACATTAATTTCCATAAGTGTGTCCATGGTACTGTGGATAATCCATAAAATACACTGTCAACATTTTTAATGGGAATATTTGGAGAGTAGAACATTGTTCCAGAGAAAATTATTCACAATGATGTGTAAGAATGATTGGGCATAAACACTTTACTATTCTTTTTAGCACAGCAACTGAAATTCCATTCACGTTGGCAGATGTCTCAAAAGTTGGGCAATAAAACTAAAACTACCTGTATGAAGAACATAACTTTAGAGTAAGAGGGAGAAAGCACTTTTTTATAATTTAGGTGAGAACAAAAAACAAACATAAAACAATCTACGATAAGAGTGTAATCAGCTGTCTGCAGCCAGCGAAGCCTCACCACATGGATTGATACGTTTATGAGATATATACATATTGATCCATTCTGGTTGAATCTTGTGCCGGAGAGACCTGGATTTCACTGTGTGTAATATCGATTTACAGCTGTGAAAAATGACAAGCATCGAACTGTTACTAAAATGAGTCAGATAATCGGTCCTGACTCACTGTGAGAATCAAATGGCACACAGATGATGTAAGGTAAGTATTCCTGCACAATGGAGGACTCTGGTTATCTACTGTCATGTTGTACCTCTCCCTTCTTTATATGAACACATAATGGAGATGTTTTATGTTCCAGATATAGGAATGAGTGTGATTATCAAGAACAGCTGCGTGGAACACTGGAACAGTTGAACAAGGTAATGTATGGACGAAATAATGACTTTTGGTTTTATTGCAAACATACATGGAAATGTATTCTGTGCTTCCCACATTTAACCATGGAAGAACCTTAGCATGGGAAACAAGAGACAACATAATTTTTTTTACAAGTTACAATACTTTTGAAAGAGTAATGAGTTAATCAAGTGAGATACTTTACTATGTGTTAAGTTTGTTAATTTAAATATATTCAAGATATATTGATCAAAGCAAGGCCGTAGCTTTGCCCAACAAAAGATTAAATGAATTATACAATTAAAGGTTGAGTCAGTGATTCTGGAGAACGCTTGTTAACAAAATCTATTTTTGTCACAATGAGTAGATATCTCCTCACAATCGGCTACCTGTCCATACAAATCTGGTGTTATTTCACATCCTAGGCTCTGTAAACTTGTATTTATCAACAGTTAAATAAAGGGGGCCGACCGAAGCTGGCAACATGAGCTGTTCACAGAGACTAGGCTGTGTATTGACCATGGATTATTTTTTCAGCACAAACACAGTACTGTGAAGTGGATCACTGATTTTGACAAAAGATGATTTTGTCAATAAGCATTCTCCAGAATCTCCGACTTACCCTTTAAGTTGGACGGATCATAACAGACTTTAGTTGATTTTAGATTGTCAGTATGACACTGGGTTGGACACTGAATAGTTCTGTATGACTGTCACCGCATTATGCCACTTCATTGTTCTTTGGCTTTTGTAGAACTCAAAACATATAATCACTAGTTCTTTCCATCGTGTTCCCTATTGTTGTTTTCCTCTTCTGTTCTGTTCTGTTCTGTTCTATTCTGTTCTCTTCTGTTCTGTTCTCTCTATCCCATTTGAAGGAGGCTGACTCTGCTCTGCTGAGAAACCTCGAGTACCAGATCCAATCACAGTTCCTGCAGGACGATATCAACTCCACCCGAGATAGACACAAGAAGGTATTGTAATTGTGTGGCTTTACTATATACAGTAAACATGTTGGCGTACATTTTACAATGTGTACCTTTAAAAAGTTAACGTACACAAATGCAAGTTAACATAGATATCTAAACATACATACAAACATGGTAAAGATGTTTTTGTCATTGTCCAAGGGGGCGGGAGTATTGTGGGCTTACAGTACAGAAGTAGTCTCGCAAAGCCAGACCAAGAAGTGACATTGAGAAACTGATGCTCACATCTGAGTAAATTATTATTCTTTGAGGGTTTTTTCAAAATGTGCCAGTAGGAGCCCCTCACAGAGAAAATGGTTCCTTGCATGCCTCAAAGCAGTGTATTTGACATATTGGCTCTTTAAAGGTTATCCCATTCTTTGTTCTCAGGGTATATGTCACTGATAACTCACTTACTCATTTCCAAGTATGTTAGTCCATCATATGTTTTTTTCTCTATGTTGCTTTTGAACGCTGCCGCACTCATGGCCACTACTACTACTACTACTCGTCTCACTAGGCACAAAACCCTAACATAGATGCCAAAAGATGCGTTATCATGTGTCATGGGACTTTCGCAACACTTTACCCACTGGGATGTGAGTGAGAAAAGAAGGGTTACGGTGAAAATGTAACACCCCTCTTCACAGGCACTGACACATGATGGGACAGCACTGAGGAAAGGCAAAATCTGAAATATTACCCTCTGTGGCTTCAATGTCCCACAAAATGGCCATACACATGTTGAGACAAAATAAAGCTATAGACTCTCGCCCAATGCATCAAACGTAATTTTTCATTTACTTTCTTGCCGCGAGCAAATTCCTCTCTCTTTTCTTATTTTCACCCCAGTGGTACATTTGATGAATTAATCCGTGACTCTGCAATATTGAGATAGCATATCAAAGGGCCACTGACTGCTGTTCCTCTACATGCATATTGGACTTGTGATCCTGAGCTTTGAAGTATCCCACTGGAGACACAGCACATACATAACTCCTCTCTTTATTACTGAGTCAGACAAATTGAGTCTAAAAGGAACTCTCTTTGCTGTAATAAAAAAATACTAGCAAATAGAAAGCTAGAAAGCCTTTTTATTGAATATCTTTCATTCTCTCGTCCAGGGGCCAAAGACAAAATGAATTAGGATTACAAATGGTAAATCTTAGTAATGTTCTTCCTTTTTACCCAGTTGTATATTTATGTAATGTTTTCCTTTTATATTATCTCCCTCCTCTTCACAGAACCTTGCAGAGATCCAGACCTATGTAAACATTTTACAGCAAATCAACCAGACACTTCCCCTCGCTCCAAATGTGTCAGCCGGCATCTCTGAGGTAAGGTCACACTACTGTTGTCACTGTGTGTGTGTGTGTGTGTGTGTGTGTGTGTGTGTCTGTTTTTGAGAGAGAGAGAGTGTGTGTTGCTGTGTGTGCGTGTGTGTGGGTGCCTGTTTGCTGCAGTCCCTGGGGGGTAGAAGATGGTGTTTGCACGTGTGTCAGCGCCAGCTACGTGTCTGAGGTTGATGAGGTTACAGGCTCCACTCAGTCCGATTGGTTGCCTGTGTGCCTGCATTTGCCTGTGTTTTACTGATGAATCAAATGCGGCTGTAAGTGTGCGTGTACATGTTTTGTTTGTTACAAACGGGGACCACAGTGACAGGCATTTGTGTAGCAGATTAGAATCGTATGCATGCAAACACATTTCTCAGAGACTTCTCAGAGCTGTGGACACAGAGTTTGTGTATTGTGTTCATTTTAATTCCATGTGGGCCGAGACAAGCAGCCCCAGCTCTTGGACACTGTGCTTTGTATTCCAATGAAAATAAGGAAAATGTAACTAGATAACAACATATCTAATTGTTTTTAGAGCAACATGTTAATTGGTGCTCTCCCACAGTCTCAAAACCCCCTTACTAAAGAGGCTATCCTGGCAGCTTGTAATGTTTAACACCTTCTGTTTGCAGTAATTGTTTCTAACCATGATTGGATTTTAATTGTACATTGGTTCAAAACTTAATAATATCAATCATTACCAGCACACCTGATTAATATTGACTCATTACAAACTCTATGAATTAAAAATTATTAAAAATCTTGAGAACCACTACTATTTCTATCAGGTGTAACGAGTAAATCTCTGACCACTTGTGTGCTATTCTATTATTATTCTTTTAGTTTCTGGAGAGTGCACACTGCTATCAAAAACACTCAACATGTTACATGATTTCAAGATGAGCTGAAATCACTGTTGTTAGCCACACAATTGTTAAAGGACCCTTGAATAAAACGTTAAAAAAAATCAATCAGTGAAGCTTTTAATGCAGTGGGACTTCAGAAAGACTGCTATGTGTGTGTGTGTGTGTGTGTGTGTGTGTGTGTGTGTGTGTGTGTGTGTGTGTGTGTGTGTGTGTGTGTGTGTGTGTGTGTGTGTGTGTGTGTGTGCGTGTGTGTGTGTGTGTGTGTATGCGTGCATGTGTGTTTTCCCCTTCATGCTGTAAAGATAAAGTGCTTTTCTCTTCACGTTCTCATTGATTTGTGCTGGATGTATAAAGGAGCAGGAGAAGCTGCTGGCCCAGAGGAAAGTGCCGGGGCTCCAGAGTCAGCTGGAGGAATACAAGAGCGCCCTCTGTCAGCTGCAAGCCCAGAAACACCACCTACAGACTGAGGTGGGCCACACTATCAACATGACAGCAGGAGCTTCATTAAATACAATTAATTTGTTTAAAACATTTTTTAATGTTTTTATACCATCAAGTCAATAGCGTAAAGACACATAAAAGGGAATTAATGTAGACCAGTCCACACTGTGCTCTACTCTCAGTAAGGTGAACCATTGTAAACTCTAGGGCTACAATTGAAAACTATTTTAATTTTTTTATTAGCATGCACATTATATTCAATCATAGAAGGCTAAATTAAACCTCAAGATATTTACATTTAAGTAGCTGGCGCGAGTGATATCTTGGCATTTGTACTTTAAAAAATATCCTGAAAACTATCAAAGTAGCCTATTGATTTCAGATGAATAATATATTAATCGAAGCAGCGCTGCCTGGAAGGCCCTATCCCCTAACCCTAACCCTAACCTTAACCAGTACTGCCTTGAAGGCTCTGTTTGGGGCACACAACCCTAAACACCCCTTCATCCAGCAACGTTCATAATGTTGCCAAAGGTGTAGTTCTGTAAGTACCACTAGATGTCAGCATTGACCACCTTATGTCAGAAGAATTGTTACAGGTTTACTGAGCACAGTTTCTTCACAGGAAATGAGAAACACAGGAATGCTTTAGTCTAATGAAATTAATTACTGCACAATCAAATTTAGAACCTTTATTGATTTCCAGTTTGAGTGTTTCTTCACTCTGCCGTTTTCACAAACTAAAAACATACCTCTGCTACCAGCCCAAATTATGCATTTCATTCTGCTTTTGAATCAAGTTATTTTTTTAAATTAATGAATGACTGTTTACTTTTTTTAATATATCGATTTATTTTACATCTCTTTTATACAAACCCCCGTGTTGGGCATACATTCAATTCTGCTTTGATGTCTAACCTGATTCATAATTTCTTTTAGGATCTTAATTTCATAATTTTGTATTAATGATATGTACACTCCACTGTTGTATCTCCTCAAGGGTCTTTATTCATAATTGTCCAATTAATCCCTCCTTCTGTCTCTTCGTTCAGACTTCAGGGTTGGAGCAAGCCATCAAAAACACACAGGACAGTTATGATGATGAGATCCAGACGTACAACGAGCAAATAGAGTCGCTGAGGAAGGAGATCGAGGAAGCTGAGAAGTCCCTGGAGAAGTTCACCAGTGAATGTCGCCACCTGGCCATGTACCAGACATCTCTTGAGAATGAGCTGGAGAGGTACACGAGGATCATCGAGAATGAAGATAACAGGTAGGCTGCCTCCATATGGAGACACACTTAACCCACACATGCAGTGCCTTATTGTACAGGCTGTTCACTCTTGTTCATTATAGTCAGGTTAGCTATGAGACAAATGGCATGAAGCGGAAATAGGGACCTACATTGAAGGCTGAAATAACTGTTGAGAAACTGTCATTAGACTTTCAGTAAACCTAGTCTGAATGTAAAAGCAATACATAATGCTTTTCACAACCAAATTATAGAAACATGTTAAGAACATAGAGTATTGTTTATGAGGATTTACGTTCTTGTCAAGTTCTCTCAAGACGTAGAGACATGGTTAGAGCCAAAAGTTCTGACATTCTGACTAAAACAAATGTTTTACAAGCACCTAAAATTATCTTTTCAAATGTTCTGATTATATGCATGCATTTTAATTAACTTAATGGTTGTTGTTTCACACAATTTAGAGCTACAAACGGATCATGTGCACATCTTTATTAAAATACTTTTCATAGCTAATGACTCGAAAGAATATCATTCAGTCTTCCAAAAAAACTCCATGGGTTGTTTCACCGTAGCGTAATTGTAGAGTGTAAACTCCAAACGGCACATTCCCAAAAGAGGCCGTTGGTGGACAGGTACTATGGTGAGGTCTGCTTCAATACGAGATAAATGCTGTATTGTTGTAACTTGGTTCATGTGGAGTGAACAATCAGCCAGCAGGTGGCGCTGTGTGAAAACAAATGTTTTCCTGTACTGCACTTACACAACAGCAAGGAGAGTGGATTTACCTTTTTTCAAATCAGCAATATTTCTGTTTTTTTTCTTCTAAAATCTGTACAGGTGTACATATGCTTTCAAAAATGTGAATTACCGATGTTACAATATTTCCCTGCATAGCAAAGCTGTTCAGTACATCAATTATGCATGGGTGACATTTCACTGCTCTCTTTCCTGCAGGTTGAATTCGGCGATAATTGGCACTCCCATTACCCTGCTCACAACTAATTACCGCTATACTCACACACCCACTGCTTCAAGCAGGGGGAGAGGTAAGGGTACAGCACATCGGCTTTGCATTGACATTCCATTTGAGTTCACATATAATCAGCCGCCATTGTTAGAGATAACTATGCTCTTTAAAGATTCAGTCTAACAAAGCTAGATATAAATAAATAAAAAGCTCCTGACATTTCAAAGTGTTGTCTTCATTGTCTTTAGCAGGGCAAATCATTTGGATATATCTAAGATTACATCATTTAGGTACTTTCTTAGTTCATCAGTTAAAATTGACTTTTTATTTAATTTTTTTGTTCAGATATCACACAAGCTATCCAAGATATCACCAGCATCAAGCCGCGCCAGAAGATCCTGGCCAAGAAGGTCCTGAAGAAGAAAGAGCTGACCCCGAAAGATGTAATGGACAGCGGACAGGAGGACAGAAATGGAGGAGCCGCTGGAGAGGCTCAGGATGATGAAACCAAGGGGAACCCATCTGGGGAAGTGCAGGAGGAGAGGGTGAAGAGAAAAGAGCACAGACCTGTTCTCACTGGAGTTTCTCCACAGGATGTCCCAGACGGAGCTCAGATCAGCAAGGCCTTTGACACTCTTTGTAACATCGTCAGAGACAGAATGAGGAAGTACAAGAAGCCTGAGCCAATCGCTGACTTCTACACCAAAGGTCGTTATGTCCTTGTCACTGGCGACGGCAGCTACTCGGATCCCTGTTTCTGCACCTCCACGCCATCTGCTGGCCACATCATCGTTACTATCAGAAATGGAATGGTTCCCATTGAGCCTTACGGACCCATCGCGCCCACTCCCCTCCCTCCCCTCCCTCCCCTCCCTCCTCAGCCCAATGTAGACCCCAGGCCTTTCGACCCCACTCGGCCCTCTAATGGAGGAGGTGGAAAGGACGATAAGGGTGGAAAGGGCAAGGACAATGGAGGTAAAGGTAAGCATAAGGGCGGAGAGCCTCAGCCTCACCCCAAAGGCCCGAGCCCAGTCCCTACACCCCCCGGCCCAAAAGATCCCACGCCCCCTGCCGATCACCACAAGAAAAGCAGGGATGACAATGGGCCGAGCGGGCCCACTCCAAAGCCCGCGCCTCGAGGTGCTAGCACCAGCTCTAGCTCAAGCTCCGGCACCAGCACCAGCACCAGCACTAGCTCCAGCAGCTTTTCCCCTGATACCATGAGCTACGAGAAGCTGGAAGTGGTGGAGTCTGTGGAGAAGTTCTCCAATGGACGCAAGGTTAAAGGTTATGAGGAGACTTCCATGGTTGTGGAGACCATGATCGAGAAGTCCAGCAAGAAGAAACATTGAAACCACGCCACTTTACAAGAATAGTCAATCTACATCCCCAGGGTTCTACATGGTCCAGGCCCTTGAACAAGTTGACAATAGTGATCTTGGTATCAGAGTACATAAACACCGCTGTTCCTCAAACTACAGTGTTAAGATCAATGTTTTGACTCTGAGGGTTGCAACCATGCTTAAAGACCAACTAAACATTCCTGCTCTGATATTCAATGCTCTTTCCTTTTGCTTGCAGTCTCTGGTCTTGCGTGCAGAATACGTTTTTGCTGGTTCCATAAGTACTGCTGTTGTTGTTCGACTTAACACCCATGCTCCTGCTATGAGTCCTTTACTGTCTGAAAACTTGGGACGACGAAAAAACTAGCTAAACACCACCAATATAAATTCCTAAGAAAATATATATGAAACTGAGAAGTTGTGCCACCCTTCTGAACTCTGTCTTAGAACTCCAATTTTCCCCTTTGAGCTCAATTGTTTAATTGGATGCCATTGCCTGCCCTCAGCACAATTTTGCTGTGTATTAATTTGCTTTGATATATTGAATAATAATAAAGATTCCACCATCAATTAATAGCCTACCTTCTTCTGCTTTCTTTTACTTTTTTGTGCAAAACAAATATTTTTGAATATTGGAAGTCAAAAGAGAAAGAGAAAATCAAAGTGAAATTGTTGATGAAATGGGAAAAAGAATGTTAGTGGAAGTCCTGAAAAATAAATGAATTATCCTACAGTCAAGTTATTTGTGATGAATTGACATATTTAGAAAAATAGTGGATGAGATAATAGTCCCTTTGTGCCAGTAAAAGAGAGAGAATCAAAAAAATATCAGGCCTACTACATTTCAATGATCATGTTGTCTATACTGTTCCACAAATAGTTTCTTCATTAGCTCTGCGTGTTTTATTGGTCACATTTGGGCAACAGAAACAAGCTGTAAAAGGAAGTCACTGATAGTGTCATCTCTTTTAGGTTAATATGGAAAACAGCCACCTATTTACATGCAGCTATATAAAGCAACATAAGCAGTCATTTGATTGATATTGTCTAATATTTAACTCTATGTTTGGCTGTGCTTCTAGCTAGCAGGACATATCTGCTAGCTAGCTATATCCCCCAAATGATGCAAACGGCTGTCATCTGGGTGTGCTCAAGGAGTGTATTGTGGGTCTTTTTGGGGGATATTTTGCTTGAAAATGGTTGACACCATGATGCTGAGGAGAATGAATAATCTGGGAAACGCGAAAGGAAAAAAAGAAAATAAATCCCCCTTTAAACTATGGGCATCCAAAAGGAATCATATCATGATGATTTTAATGAGTACGTTTGGCAGTGTGTTGCAAATCACTCAAGTGCTTAAAATAAACAGCTGAATAGATTTATTATAGTATACGTCAAAGATTATGAAATATGAACCGAGGATCACAGGCTGCAAAATAATCACATACTCCTTTCCGTGTTCATATAAACAGTGCATATCACATAAAAATATAAACAGAAAGAAGTATCAATGCTCTGTTTGCAAGATATTAAACTTTAAGTAGAATGGCACAGAAAATCATTTACAGTCACAAACTGCTGTACAACAGTTGGCAGAAGAGAGGTGCAGGGCAGTCAAAGCAAAGCATGAAAGAGTCGAGTATACTTTGAATTATGTACAATTCTGTAGAGTGTAAAAATCCAGATGATATAGCTTTCTTTCTCTATGTCGAACAGATATATTTAAAGGTTACACTTTTATCTTGATTGGATTACAAGAAACATTCATTGAAGATTTTTGGGTGGGACTATTGAAACACTGATAAAAAAAAAAGAAAAGCAGAGTGACCAGGGCGAGAGAGGTAGACAAAAGGGAGGATAACGAGAAAGTGAGAAGAACTGAGGAGATGCCGTGAGATTTGGAGAGAAGTTGGATCGAAATTGCAGAGAGGGAGAGAGAGATAAGAGAAACGAGTTGGCAACATGCAGATGGGCTTTTAGTTGTTTTTACTTAGCAAGCTCTTCAGACTTCTCTCTACAGCCTCATCCAGCTCCTCCTCCAGCTCCTCCTTTTTGGACATGGCGAGTTTGGACTGATAATCGCGCACTTTCTGGTCTATATAAGGGGCACTTTGTGTTCCGTGCAGCATGACAGTCCACTCCTTGAGGACTCCGCGCTGTGGCTCGTCTCCCTGGAAGCCCACCTCCAGGAGCCAGGTGCCGCGGGGGTCCTCTCCCCAGGTGTGGCTGGTCATGAAGGGCCACTTGTCGAAACCCACCTTGGAGTCGTCGTCGCGGGGCCGGCGGCTCAGCAGGATGGACTTGGTGCCCATGGGCGAGGTCATGTTGATGTTGAGGTCCCCGCGGCGGCTGGAGTTGACAGTGACCACCGCCTGAACGTGCTCCAGGTAGCGGACAAAGTTGTCCTTCCCCTGGCAGGCCTCAGAGTCGATGGTCAGCACCACCCTGTTGCCGGTTTGGATTTTACTAGAGAAGGAGAACAAATTGGAGCAAATTAAAACAGTGTTAAAGGGATAAAGAGGGAAGTCAAATATTTTAAAAAAAAGTTAAAAATAAATAAAAGTGTAAAATGAAATAAAAACTTAATATTGACAAAACAGCACCACATTTAGATGGATTTTGACATCCCTGTAGCTAAGACTGAGGCCTGGTAAAATACAAATTTTATCTTTCTGTGCACAATCAGCCTTGCCCTACTTTGAATGTCCAATTTAATACAGTACTTGACCTACATTTCATATGGAACCATCCATCCATAACAGACAATCAGGTCTCTTTTTGAAGCAGCTCCCTCATTGCCAAACAGCAGTGATGATTGTCAGGTCTGCATACTTCACTGTGTAATTTAGCTCTAGTGGTGCGTTTAAAATACCCTGCTATTTGGTTTACACTAAATGGCCACCTTTTATAGTTTGTGCCACATAAATTGCAGGTAATGTTCAAGCTGCCACCAGTTTTAAGTTTTTATTTTATGCCTGATTTTTAAATGTCTCAAATTATATAATGGTTTAATTTAGAAATTATAATTGATTATCATGTCAATGCCCTATTCTTAATTATAATAATAATAATAAGATAACAACGTTTTTTATGTATAGTATAGACCATAAAGAGAGTTTCTCAACATTATTATCACTACCTGCTTTTCTGCCACTTTGCTCGTTTGAGAGCCACTAAATACACAAAGGCTGCAACTGTTGATGTTTTTAAATATTAATTCAGCAACAATTATGTATTTAATAATCAATAAATGTTTCAAACTATGAAATCTATTCTTTTTAAGAATAGCATTACCAAACATTTAAAGATGTAGTGCAATAATGACCAGCTGCTTATTAGATAGATTAATACAATCAACTGACTAGTGTTTCTTTTTTCAAGTGTTAAACACGTGCATTTTGCCTTTTATATAGTTTGTGTATAATGTCATTGTGCACCACCTGTGAATCCTTTTCAGTCATTGAATGGATTATTTCACCTATTTTGTCACAATGGATTTGTTCTGAACAGAGTGTAAAAGCAGGCTAGCCCTGCTATTAGTTGTAGCTTTGTGGTGAAGAAG
Organism: Ammodytes marinus; assembly: GCF_949987685.1. Lineage (NCBI taxonomy): Eukaryota > Metazoa > Chordata > Actinopteri > Uranoscopiformes > Ammodytidae > Ammodytes > Ammodytes marinus. Next base: position 7,823,680 of record NC_137215.1, on the reverse strand, counting down.
ACATACTGCTGTTCCTTTCTGTTTGGGCGAAGGGAAGAAAGAGTGAGAACACAGCAGGGCAGGGGTGGTGGCCGAAAGCTATCAGGAGCCTTAATAACATTATTAGAAGCTGAGGCTGCACTGCAGGTGTTCAAAAAATGAGAAAGATGTGCGCTACAGCAATAACATTAAAACATGATTAATGGAGCAATATTCTGAGCACAGAGAGGTGAGTACAGCAGGAAGATGCTAGGGGCTGATGAAGGGAATTATTATTCCCAGAAAACAGATCAGTTCACAGTGGGGTGTTTCACATAAAGTTACACCCTAGAATGCATATTAAGACATATAACATAAACATAACCAAATATTCCACTGTTGCAATCATGTAGATTGTTATGTGTAAAAATAGTATTTTTACAAAGTTACAACTTGCTGCCCACTCTTTTTTGCATATGTATTACCAATATAAAGAGTCATTCATTCATTCAACCTTCATTGAGGTGTGACCCTCATTTCCAATGAGTTCAAGTCATTATTGCTAAAGTGCAATTATTCATATATGCTTATGATAATGCATAAGAAAATCCAGTGGTCAGATGTAACTAAGTACATTTATTCAAGCGCCCTACTTAAACAAATGTGTGTTGCTTGTACTTTATTTGATTATTTACATGTAAGCACCATGTACTTTTTACTCCACTTCAGGCTTTGTACTAGAGTATTTTCATGGTGTGGTATCAGTACTTCTTAAGAATGTAAATACATCTTCTTTTACCACTGACTAAATTTAGGAGTGGCTATTTTCAGATTTCACTTTTGAGCCCCAGAGCAGCAGGTGCACGGTTCCCATCAGATAGTGTGCCAGTAATTACAGCAGTCGGTCATAGAGCAGGCAGAGGGATGCGTCTGAAGGGCAGAACCAGTGGAGATTTAAAAAAAAACAGGGGGGGGGGGCCACCGTGTGCCAGTTCATCTGATAATGAAAAGTTCTCCTCCAGCTAAATAAGCCACAGCTTCCACATCAGATCAATGCTGAGCAGTGTGTTCACCATCACGGCTATGTTGGTCTTTATTGCTTTTCCCTGGCGATACACTATCATCAGAGGTGGGCTCGTTGTAATTATATCTCTTCTCAACCACAATAGAGGCAGAACAAGCCCCGCGGCGCTGCTGTGGAAACAGTGAACTGATGAAAAAATGTGTCACAGCCAGCGACAGAGGTTTCAACACACAGTAGAAAAAACATGTTTGAAAAAGAGATATGGTGTTTTTTTCCCCTCTTATAAATGCCATTTTTTATCCAGATATTTCATGGTTTGTCCATGTCTGAGCAAAGAGCCGATGCCACTTTATGCTATGGAATGCTTGATAAGCAGTAAATGCCTTAAATCACATCATCGCTGCACAAGAGGGCAACTCCTTTCCACCATGTGCATGTGATGACTTCAGGGATGTAATAAAAACCACATGACTCTTTGAGGGGATGCTCCTTCTCCATGTTGTCGGCTGCATTGAGTGTGGAGCACTGATTATGGACTAAAAATATGGAATTGCACTTGGCAAAAAAATACACAGACGTCACGTATTTAGGCTGCTTTTTAAAAATCTTCCTCCTACACAGTGACACTTTCACAATGCACGTGGAAGCTCAAGCCTAAGTCACACACACAGACACACACACACACACACACACACACATACACACACACACACCTCAACCTGGAATCCCTTTCTAGCTATCACTCAGTCTAATTGACATTGTTTCCGAGGCAAGCCTCGCTGGGCCATTTGCCATTTGCTATGCTCTAATTAGGGTGAATGAGAAGGAAAGCACCAGGCATCACACACAGGAGCTCAAGGCCTCAGGACATTTTGGATGGATGGAAAGCAGAGCCCTTGTGAGGCGTACAGAGAGGCACAGGGAAAGAGAGGAAAAGGAGGTCAGACTGGAAATCAAAGAGTGATAGAAGCACAGAGAAAAAAGAAAGGATCTTGACTCTTGAGTAGATATTAAGCAGTGTGGGTGGACACGGGGAGCATATGAAAAAAAATTAGATGGATTGCCTTAACTAGTTGATACTTCAAAAAGAAATTACATCTACTCCTTCTCCCTTGGAAAATGAGATATTGCAATTTTAAAATATAACCACTAGACACAAGACAACAGCTGCTATACTGCACAAATCCTTGCTAAACTGTACAAGAATATCCAGGCGACATTCAAGTTTTTACATCACATTTCTGTAAGATGCTCGTTACTACAGTTGTTGTGACGTTACAAAATATTGTTTGTAGGTACACATTTATTTAAAGCCACTACGAGTAAGTCGGCACGTTGGCGACACCTTTGAACAAAAGCGGTAGTATTATTACGACGCCAGCTGTCGTGAAGCTGTTTTCTAGCTCGTGCAGGCAGCGTGCAGGGCGTGCAGATTCAAATAATCAGGAAGCAATATGGTGCGTGTCCGTGTGTTGAAAACAAAGTGTGAGGTTACCGGACTCTTTTCGGCTCCGTGAGTCTATGGGTGACACAGCATCAACTAATGCCAGTAAGTGCTAGACACACCTGATTGCAATGAGTTGATGCATTGTCACCTCTCACGGAGCTGAACGAGTCCGTGTCCCCACACAAAGCGAATGAACGAGAGATGGCAGTTAGTTAGTATCACGATGAGGTAATGTGTTTATGTTGTAAATAATGACTATTTCAGATGAATAATGGTCATCTGATGATGCTGGTGAGGCAAAGTAAACTTTGTTTTAGTAGGCTACCGCTCATTCATTTAGGAGTAAACACTGCAGTCCATGCTGCAGTCTAGGTTCGCTGCGTGAAATTGTGTATACGTTGCTTGGCAACGCCCTCCCGCCCGACTATCACTCTCCCTTTTCGCTTTTCTTCATTGCATTTTCTTTTTTTTCTTTTATGGTTCAGCCCCGTTATCAGTCATTATGACGACAAACAACTGTCTCAAACAAGGCTCCCGCTCCCCTTCCCTCACCTGGAGGGATAGGCTTCTCAAATCGCGTAACTGCGCCACACTGAAATCTGTGACCAATACGGATATGTGACCATAGAGCATGCACGCGTGAACCGAAAATCGGACTGGGTGTACGACCAGATCAAATGCAGTAATAAAAACTATATAAAAACGTCTTTCTTTGCACTGATGGTCTCGTTTGCTGTTAAAGGTAATTTATGATTATGAGAGGAAACATGAGGCTGTTTAAAAGATATTTAAAAGTTACTCGTTGCCGCTTTAAAGCAAGACCATGTTACTTTAGTGAGCAGCTTCAATGGACAGGCATGTTTTTAGTTGAGGGGAATTTTAGATGAATTAATTCATTTCATCGCTTTTTTTAATTTATCAAACTGAAAACGCATCTCAATTTTCACCTCCAATCAAAACAATAAAAACTTATCAACAACCTTTCCCACAATGTTGTTGTTTGCCGTAATCTGTTGTGCTCACATGTCAAAAGAGTGAGGGATTAACCAACTAACAGCACCTTTCAGGTTATCAGTCTTTGTCATTATAAATCTGCAGAACCATCAGAGCAGCTAATCTAAATAATACGTGGTTATGAAGTGGACTCTCCCATCGCAGATGTTTTATTGAATTAGGCCAATTTGGGAATGCCCAGTAATTAGATGAGTGTGTCTCTTGTGCACAGCAGTTTTTCACTTCCAGCATCTTGGTAGGGGATGTTTGAAATCGTAGGTTGTGTATAGTGTGTACATATAATATGCGGCATGTATCATTCAAAAAACCTAAAGCCATAGTGAGTAACTTTTTCATATAAATTAACGTCACTTACATTCAAGCCATCTGCAAACAAGTTGACACAAGGTTGATTAAGCCTATCAGCTCCACAAAACTCTCTCTCTGTATTTCTCAGTATGGTAGCAGCTACAAACTGGTGTCACCCACTGACACTTGCGCAGGAGCTCCCAAAATAGTCCCAAGGGCCTAAGAAATGTTTCAGTTGTTGATTCTACTGCTAAGGAAAAACCTGGGCGTAGAGCAGATGGTATAAAATCAATTTGCGATCACTGAAGGCTTACCTCATGTATGGATGTGCATACAGTGTTATTTTAATTAATAAGAATTCCTCAAGGGGGGCAACAGAAGATATGCACTATAGCTTTAAAGTGTGTAGAATAGAAATGTGACTCACTGGTTGTCCTGAATGGATCCGGCTACACAGTGGAAACGCTCAGGTACTGTTTTCCATTCCCTGGCCATTTTCACCATGCCCCCGGCGTCCAGCACGCCGTAGCCAAACAGGTGGTTGAACTCGAGGCCCACACCGTTCCTCCTCCACTGGTGGACCTCGTCATGAAGCTGGTTCCGCTTGGAGGTCAGGACTGACAGGTGCTGCATGTCTCTCCATGTCAGGTCTGGGCTGGAGTGAGCGAAAAAAAATGCCATTAGAAATAGTAGGCACAGGAGGAATAAATTAAAAGCCACCTGTTGTGCAAAATGCACTTTTCCATGGTTTTTCCACATTCATATGGGTCCTAAGTATGACCAGTGTCTCACAAAGTTTGAGAAAAAACAACCCTGAAAATCTGTGTTCCAAAACCCCAGTCAGATTTCTTTTACCCATATGTTGTAACTAGGGGAGAAGACACCGGCAGTTAGATTCAGTGTAAATCAGAGCACACTGGGCTTTTCGGAAGGTGGGACATAAAGATACAGGCTCTTAAACAGAGCGTTTCAGAGAGAGGTTTAAAAAGGGATTCAGCAATGGCAATCTGAAACATATAAAAGTTTTTTTGGATACTACACCCTGAAGAAAGTTTCCCAAATTACCATTTTGAACCTGAACATTAGAATGATATGCAAACTTTAAAGTATATATAGTAATTTATAAAGTAAATTAAAAGTTTGGCACAAATGGATTAACATTTTTTCATTGTGGTTTTACCCAGACTACTTGCTTTCAGTTATGTAAACACCATAGTGTCTGCACTTTAAGCCAGATGGTTGCCTTTGTTTGAGTCTCCCTCCGTTATCTCGGCTGTGCATAGTGACAGCTTTGTTCAGATTCAAGTGTGTTTGGGCAGTAAAAAGGCAGTATACGCTCGTCCTTACAGCCCTGTGGGTTATTTGCCCCCGGACAGGGTGAGCATCCGCTTCTCCCAATAGCGACATCATTATTGTGTGTGCAGAGCAAACAGGGTTTCTTTACTCAACTTCACTAGCTGGTGTCAGTTAATGGCAGCAGAACGGTGTGCGCCCGCAATGGGAGATATTAAGCATGTGAGGGAGAGGCAGCGCTCTCTTCTGCGAATTGAGGAAGCAGCATTTATCTAGGTTCTACATTTGTCATATTGGTTTTAACTATGTGTGGGCGGGTTTACCTAAGTGGCATATGTTTTCAGTGATTTTTCTGGTCCACCAGGAACAAGCTGTTCTGAATGCAGAGGGATTATAAAAGAAACTCCAACTTGTACTGCAGCGTCAATAGGCCGTGATTAACCGAGTGGGTTGTAAAACATCAATTGTACAAGCTTTGGTATCACTATATTAGCCTACATGACATTTAGTTGAGATAATCGAGCACTGCAGTGTGTTTCATTATTCAGCACAGTGTCTCTGCTGGATGCATAATAAAATAAGTGATATATAAAACATAAGCTTTGAGCCCATCCTAATAGTATATGAACTGTATTTTTTTGTAGCTTTGCACTGAGATATGAAGAGCAGTGGCAGCTGATTCTGTACTTTGTTGTCAACAGAATATGAGATGTTTCACTTTTCATTTGGTTGATATGAAAAATAAGCAGTTCTATGAGAAGTGGAGAAATGATTCGTGCTTCAAAAGAGTTGACACACACACAGATTAAATCAGAATGAAGGATATGAGAATAATGGAGATTGACTTGGGGGGATCAAAGACTTCAAAGTGATACAAAACGCTCAAGGTTGCACTTCAAAAGAATAATCAGCTCAGAAATGATGAGCACAAAAACAGTGTTCTTTCAAGTCAAATATGTTTTTGTGGAATCAGACCTCACCAGTATTTTCTTCAGTAAAGATGAGTCAAATATGGAGTGACATAATATTGTTTTATACAGAACAGTCCATCACAATCACAATGTGTTGCAGGTGTGTGGAATGGGGAATTAAAAGACATACTTAGCCTCAATGGCCAGAGCAAAGACGCCAGCTGCTTCTGGAGCCGCTGCAGATGTTCCAGAGTGACGAAGCGTACAGTTTCCATACAGGTCTGTAGTGGCCTAAAACAGAAATAACACAGGAAAAATAAGAACAAGAAAAAGCATGTATTGTATAAGTGACTATATGAAAAATATACGAGTATGGGGAGGATTCCTATAACTAAAAACCTCCCCCCATCAAATTTAGCCTACCCAATCTTTATCAAAAAGAACCAAAACATAAACCTTTGCCTTTTCCGAAATCCTGCCCTGCTACAAAAATGTTTACAACAACTATTTACACAAATATTCAATTAATAATTTCCTGGAAAGCGTTTTCAGTTGAAGGAAATCTCCTCCATCAATACAATTATTTTTGGTTTAACAACAAGATGAAAGGACAAATAAGAGTGCAGGGCTGAGCTGTTACGTACACACATCAGCAGGGAAGTTATGTTTATATTTTCTGAATAAGAACTTCATTATTTAATTGGGTCCTTAATTAGAAATGATAACAGATTGACGGGAATTAGAGGTGAACCCCTCGGGAAAATCCGTGGCTCTGTAAACAGCCAAAGGTGATTTGCATAATCACTAACACAAACATTCCCGCCTCTGTATCCTGGGAAATTACTTTTACACGCGAGCATAGTATAGACAGTCTATTTATATTAATGTGTTTGTGCATGCTAGGATAGAGGAGCAATCATTTTCTAAATCCTACCCATCATGGTTGGGTATTTGTCCTCAATAACAGGAAGTGAGCATCATCTGTTGTGCGTCAGCTATCAATTTTTTTTCCTGTTTATTTTCTATTTCCAGTGAATCACCCAATTTCTTTTCAGTGATCACTCACTTGAGACACAATTATCAAGGTACATTTTAAAATAAATCGCCATTTGCCAGTTTGAGTTACAGCACATTAGTGTATGCTACAGTTAGCCACTATATTCATGTTGTTGTATAACTAGTTTGCCTTGTTACTTTCCTTTACACTCATACAGAAAAAAAAAACACAAAGCACTAAGCTAAAATGCTTTACTTTGTCATGTTCAAAGCATTTTCTATCAGTACTTATAAAGGATGACCATGTTTCCATTTAAATCTTTTCCTCCTAACAACACATCCACTATGTCTAAAATGCCTCGATCAACACAAGATGGTGGTTGCTCCTGTGATTCAACAGCAAAAGGATGTATGTTCATGTCTAGGAAAGCTATCAGAGAAGAGGCTATTCGTCCACCTGAGCTTCCATTTTATTCCCAACCCCGCAATAACAGTGTAACAGCCTCCAAGGTTTCATCCCTGGTCTCAATGTCCTGCACGGGCATACTGAAAAGAAGCTATTAACGGTTTATCATCTTTGTATGAGGATGTCTTTGAAAAATATGTGATGTACCAGCAAGCATCGAGTCATCTTTGAATGCTAAAGGTTCACCCAAAGCCCACCTGTCGAAATAGACTTTTGTTAACCACAAACATCTGAGGTCATTCCCTTTACAGTCATGGGAAACATACACTCAACATGCAGTAAAAACCCAAACACACTCACCACGCCAGCCTCTGGGTTCCTCTTGCGCCCATTGCTGAAGGTTGAGGCCAGTGTGGAGGAGCAGCTCTCATCGTACAGGGCGGTGCGTCCGTCGTTGATGGCTGAGTTGATGGAGATGGTCCACATGCTCGAGGCGTAACCATCGCAGTTGCAGTCGTCATAGCTACCGCCGTCTCCCGATGCCCACACGTAGATGCTGCCTTTTCCTCCGCGCCCCTAAAAGGTCATTGTGATGAAAGATGTCACAGTTCTCCTCATCCCCTAGTGGAATTCTAGAAATGAGAATTGGGAATTTGGGAATTTTCACCTGACTGTCACTTTAATTATGTACATAATCTAACTCCAAATGAGCAAAAAAATGAATCAATTATAAAGACAGAGGGTGGGAGGTTTGTTTTGTGTGGAAGAAAGACAGATATGAGTCAAATTGGTAGACAGGATAAGAACAAAAAAAGAGAGCACACATTTGAGTTCTGCACAGGTCCACAGTCTTCTGTCAAGTAGTATTTACATGAATTCCTTTCCAGAGCTAAACAGATAACACAAAGACTGCAGTAGCACTCCTGTCAAATTGACCGGTTTTAAGCAGTTTTCTACAGAACTGCTAACTCATCCTCACGCAATCATAATAACCCCCTCCCTTCAATCCTCAGTAAGACCACCAAGTGCAAAGTAGATGTCTTCCTTTATAGTATGATATACGTAAGAACAGAGCAAGGAAAAAGTTTGAAGTCTGAGGGCAATAAATTACAGAATATGGATGCGATCATGCAATTTCAAATCTATTTCTTAAGAATGGGCGTCAAATAGAATACATACAAGCGTATGTACTGTATATATTATCTTTTTTAGACGGAGTGCCTTGAGACATGAAACAACTGAATGTGGCTCCTAGCAGACAGCGTCCTATTCACCCAATGCTGCACCTGTTTCTACAAAAGGTTTCCCCACAGAACAAAGGATCAGGTGGAGGAGGATTGACAAGTTCTTCCCTTCTTGGTGCTTATTTTTGTCGCTCTCTATTTGAATCGCAAAGACTGGTTTGAGCATTGTTGTGCCCACCTAGGAGCTTCAGGCCTTCTGCCTTGTGTACCCGCACGATCCACACAAAGTGCTTTCATTTTGCACAGCCCATGGTGCTATTTATTTCCATTATCAGTAGCAATTTGCAAGTCCACACAGTCGTGTTTAAGATGGAGAATCAAAGGCACTCAAATGTTAATATGCAATAATGTGCATCTTAATTTGAATGGTACATCATTCCCAGCCTACACAGTAGCTCATGTGAGTGATCATTAGAATCTAAGAGGGGGATCGCAGAGTGGCTGCTTGATTAGTGGTGTTGACATGATCAGAGATTACCGTCTCAGCTACCCTACCTGAGACAGGTCATTTTAGAGCACTCCACACCTACTAGCACACAATGCATGATGATTAATCAAGCAAGTAATTGGCGGTGGCTTGGTTAGCATGGCACCTCTGTGTGTGTCTGTGTCTGTGTGTGTGTGTCCAATAAGATTGCCCTTCAACCAGAGGGCTCACAATTTAGCCCCAGTTGGCGGGCCTTGTGGTGTCCATATGGAAGACCAGAGTGCCTAATCAGCTCCAGAAACCCTGAGACCTTTTTTTTGCTTTTTGGGGGGGCAACTGTTTACTAATTAGAAAACATTTTTCTAGTGTTGAGAGTAGTAGTAGTAGCACACATTAGGTAAGCTATGAGGGATTGAATGCTCAGTGCCTGGTTGCATCCATTGCCTCTAACTGGCAATTCCTAAATCAGTTTCAACAAAACAAATGGAGCAACCTCGTTGTGCATACCTTTTCATATTTGAATAAGTAGAGATTGGTACCCCCATGAGGCTGTTTGGTTAACAGACATCAGTCCAACCAAAATACAGCCCGATGCTAGCAGCAGAAGTGCTCTGAGCTAAAAGATAACATCAATGTCACAAAGACAAAGCGGGGGCTTGGAAACCATGGGAAAAAAATTGGCCATATTGCATATTTTTAAAACGTCCTTAGCAAGTTCAATGAATCGGTTACTTTTTGGCAACCTTTGACAACACAATGTAGTTTGACCTTACAAGGTAACCCTCAGTACAGCAGGTGGGATGTTGCCTTACCTTGTTGACGCCATCGGCCATAGCCTGCAGCGTGAGCTCCCTGGGTCCATCCACCGTCTTGCCGTCATCAGTTGGTCCCCAGCTGGCACTGTAGATGTCAATCACCTGTGGCATGTGGCTTATAGATGATGCCTCAATGATGTCAGTCATAAAGGGCTGGTCCAACATCCTGATACCTGAATAAGCAACAAAAATGGTACATTAAAATGTGCATTATTGTTAGTTTATCTTATTGTTACTGCTGCTGGCAAACAGTGTAGTTTATGTAGCCACAAAGGGCTGTTCATTCAACGTTGACAATATCAGTTTCAATGCAACTTATTTATAGCATCCAGATTCTAGAGCCTGCACACTAGGAAGAAAGTGGTGTCAGCTTCGTAGCAGCACACAAATCAAGGAGTCAATACTAATTTTCTTATTCCTACTGTGGACCTCCCAGAGCATGATTCCAAGAAAAATCAATATGAAATGGAAACATGGAGCTGTCTTTGTCCTTTTGCAGTCTGGATTCTATACTGACCTCAGCAGTAATTCTATCAGTAGAGATATACTAAAGAATGCTACACCTTGCTTCCACAATTACATATTGTACACATGATGCATACAGTATTTCCCCCCCCCCAACAAACTCTACCTTGGATCCTCTCATTATATCATCATCGCTACTGTTATTTTCTAATATCGATGTCGGCTCATTGTTATTCCCCTCCCTCGTCCAAACTGCACCTTTAATATGACACACACACACACACACCTGCCACCTTGGAGTTGTAGGCGACTCCCACACCGCAGATGTTGTTGTTGGCTGCTGCAGACACCTCGCCGGCACATCGTGTGCCGTGACTGGTGGCAACAAAAACAGAGACTACATTTCAGAGGATTTGCATTAGCTTATAAAGGATGTATCGTGGGTTACGTTTGAGATTACATTTCTGTGAAAAGATACCCCTGTTTGTCTTGCCTACACGTCTGACTAAAAGGAGGGAATTTTTATCAGTAGAGGTTTTTCCTTAACCATAAATCCATAAAGCCACAAATCAATTAAACACTGAGCATTAACCCTCATTAATTCTGTGACCTGAAGAATATCAGCTCGTGGAGAGTCTGCAAGATCCATCAATGCATTATTTATCCTTCATTCATCTGAGTCCGACTGTATGCGTTTGCACATTTGCAGTGTTTTCGTGTGCACCCTGTGATGTGTGTCTATATCTCCATCCATCCGCTCCCCACAGGGACACTGCAGAGAGTCAACCCCTCGCTCCCAGCATGCTTTGCTACAGACAGGCAGGCAGCTATTTATAACAACCAGCTGATTAGCCGGCGAGTTGTGCCCTGACAGTCAGCAACTGCTTCACTGGCAAACCCAAATACTCCCTTCTCACTCCCACGCGCACACACACACACGCACACACACACACACACACACACACACACACACACACACACACACACACACACACACACACACACACACACACACACACACACACACACACACACACACACACACAGCTGAGCAGATGGAGACACAGTGGAAGGGGGCGAGGCGGAGAAAGAATACATTTTGTCTTTGTTCCTCTTGTCGACATGTGTTGCCGTGGCAGTGGATCACCCAGTGTGATTGGGAGATGGAAGGCAGATAAGAGGTTATCAGACTGAGGGTCGCCATTGTGATCACTGTGAACCTTAAGAGGAGAAACTAGACTTGTACTGGTCCTCCTTTATCCACCCTTCCAAGTGAGCAGGTTAAAATAGGCTTTATGTTTTCACCATTGTGTGGTGTGGTGTTGTAATAGCTCTGTTTATACCGCACCATTATGTCTTAATGGAACTGTGTGGAGAGAAAAATCAATAGACGGGGAGCAGGCTGGCTTCGGGGAGAGCACACACAACCCACACACAAAAACACACAGAGTACACGCGTGTTAATAAACAAGGGGTCGGCAAGGTGAGCTATACCTGTTGAACCAGTCGTCGGTGTAGCGTGGAAACGGGTACGGGTCATTGCTGCTGAAGTCATAGCTGGCATCGGCGTTCTGAAAGGGACCAAATGAATGCTTTTACAAAAACAACAACATGGAGACAGAAAAACAACAGGAGAGGGATGCAGAGGGGGAACATTTCACGGTGGAGTGTTGACCTCATCACTGCAGGAATGATTTTGAGGTTTTTTTTTTCTCTCCAAAACATGCTTTTCGAGGATGAAATACTGATAGTTATACGAAGGTGCCCATTGCTATAACCAACTCAATTTAAAGTAGTAGTTCAAAATGTAAGGGAAATACGCTTATTCAGTTCATTGCCCAGTGATAACACTTGTATGTGCAGTAAGAAGCTTTAACCAGCCATGTTTATCATTTTTAGCTTAGCTTAGCGTTAACCGAAGACAGGGGGAAACAGTTAGCCCAAAAGCTAGACAGTGAAAAGTTGAAATTTCCCAAAATGCCAAATTATTATTTACCAAACAAGACATTTAAGTTGCAAGGCTACATTTATAATGGAACTATTTTAGAAGAAGTTTACACAATGTCAGCTCAATTGTTACTGCAAATTTTTACTCATCTACAGCAATACGTGATCACAGTGGGGATTTCAAGCGGAGGAAATGATTGCCCCATCACTGCCAGCATTTAATTCCACATGGCCAAAAGTAATAGGATCAGAACAAACAGCAGCAGAAAAGCAGGAGAAAAAAAGACACACAACTGCTAGAGAGATATAAATGCAGTCCACAGGACATGTCTGAAGGACACACACACACACACACACACACACACACACACACACACACACACACACACACACACAAAAACACAAACACACAGTAAGATTTAACACAGACATTGCTCTTTCTTTAACACATTTCCAAAGCATTATCCAGGCTATAAAAGTCTGCTATCTACCCAGTAACGTGTGCTTTGTGAGGTCATAAGCATGGAGAAGACACCTTTGTATCCATTAGCGATATAATTGAACACATTTGTATCAGGCTAGATAGTGTTTCCACGCACCAATCTCAGCCCGTGTTGACTGACATTTAGATGAGATGACTCAGTCAGCCACAACGAGAAAGCAAAAGCAAAGGCTCACTGACCCGGCGGAGAAAACACCGTAATTATCACAGTGTGGAGCAGGTAACAAGTGGAAAATAGAAATGATTTTGGCGACTTGGGTTGCATGATGAAGTGGCTGTTAGAGAGTGCTTTATACCTCTGTAATTGTTTAAGGAGATGTGAGAGCGATGTGAAGATGGAAAGTAAACCTAATAAAAAATGTCCTTTGTAATTACTCCTTTTTCTTTCTCCTTTGCTTGTTGTCTCTTTCTTCTCTGTTTGTCTTAAAAACGTATAAAGGAATAGTTCAACATTTAAATTATTTTTTTTAGCTTTTTGCCTCACTCTCCCCTCACTCTCCGGCTCAGGAAAAGTGGACAGAAACCATTCCTTTAACTGTGTGTTCATTGTTTTGATGAATAAATGTGCAAATGTCGCCCCAGGAGATTAGCTTATCTCAAACACTAGTAATCAAGGGGAGCGTTAGCTTGCCTCACCTGACAGTCAAAACTGATACATAAAACGAATGACTAAACGCCAGAGAGTGAGGCAAAAAAGCTAATAACTAAAATTGTAGAACTATTCCTAAAAAAAATTGAACAAGTGGCACAGCACAATCCGTCCAAAGTCCAAAGAATAGGCTTGGAAATTGGCATTCATAAGATGCAGTAGAACATGTTTTGTAAAGGGGAACATTTCGCTCCCACACAGGTTTTTGTGCTCACGTCATAAAGTATATTTTCTCTTCTTTTTTGTTATTGTTGTTTTCATTACATGGAGTGAAAAAGTGCTGAGCAGTAACACGTGTCACAAGGGAGCATGTCTGCTGTGCTTCTAAAGCTCATATCTTCCTCAATCAATCAGACTCTGCTCTATATCTCCTGTGTCCTGTGAACAAACCAGGGTCACAATAATGGATTGCTGCCAGTGTCAGCTACCTGTTCTTTTCCCCCCGGCAACCTCTGGTCTGCTCACCGTCCTCCCAGCAAATGGCTCTTGGGAGAGCAATGACTCAAAGCTGCTACAGTGTCAAGGTTGGTACGAGCGGCAGTAAAGAGGCAGCAGATGGATTTCACTCATATACTGACGATAGTATAGAGAGATATCCAGCAAGTTTTGGTTCTGATATACAACCCAAATTCCGAAAATGTTGTAGGTGGACTGACAGAAAAAAGTACTGGTAAGCAGGTGGGTACATTGGTAACAACCCTATGATGACCGTAGTGGCAAGAACGGACATGGAACAAATGAATCAGTTTGATATATCTAGTGTGTGGCTGATGAGGGATTGAGATGCAGGTGAGAAGATCTAAAGGGCATGGAAAGTAAGTACATTTCAAGTTACCTACATATTTCCATTTTCTATCACTGTCTACATTTTATCCTCTCAAAGGAAAATATTATGTTCTTTTTACTCAACTAAAAAGCTGGAGTTATCTTCAGATGTAGATTATAAATATATTTTTTCAAAACGATATGTTCGAAATACTCGATTAAATTGAATTAATAAATGGACTTAATAAATGGTTCTCAACATGTGTGGCTTGTTAATAAAATCATTTTTAATTTTTCATCTCAGAGGTCTGTGAGTTGTAAGGACTTTCACCAAAGAGTGATTTCCCCTTTAGACATCTCTGATGACAAATAGTTCCTACTACTTCCTCTCCCACACATTTTCTCCAATGCCCTTAGCTTTACCTTGTGAGCCATAGAAGGGGGGTGGCCCGCTATAGGTTGGCAACTACTGAAATACACTTTCATTGCAGGACTATACTTGAAATTGGGAATTTTGGAACGTTGCATTGAAATGATCTGAATACTTATTCAAATACTATGGCAAATGTTTTTGAAATTAAGGGTGCAGCCTGTCTTTTTAATTAGATTGGTTTTCTTCCTGACTTTATTCTATATGTTGATAATGTAAGTGACTAAGCACAGACATAACATCCTCATGAATCTCTGTTGTGTGCCATTTATCATGCGATGGTTTTAATTTCCAGCGCAGTAGTTCATTTAAGGCTGATAACCTTATCTAAAAGAGCTAATGCAGGATTCCTGAATGATGTGACCTTGATGGAAAAGTAATTTGCAAGATGCTAGGTAAAGTACCACGAAAAGAAATGTAAAAAAATATCTTCAAAATAACAAATACAGTGAAGACAGATACTGTTTCCCAATAGATCCGATTTTGGAAAAACATAATCTTGAGTCATTTCTGTCACAGCGTATAATGAGCACACAACAATTGAAATCTATTACATTTTCTGTCTCCTCTTCTCTCTTAAACTCCCACTCTTCATCTCTCTTACAAATTAAAACAAAAGCAATAAATGAGATGGTAATGTGACATCATCAAATGTTGTCATGGAAACTTCCCAGGGTGTACAACAGTAGAGTCAAAATTGCAATGACATATTCCTCAGGGGCGGGGGGGGGGGGGGGGGGGGGGGGATCCAAAACCAACACAACATCTCTCTGCTGTTTTTACACAATTCTTTATCTTGACAGAACTGGGAAATTTTATTGATGCCTCCTAATATTGGAGCAGCCAAACATGATACCAGTATAAAGTGCTGGCAAGCATGGAGATAAAAAGAGTGATTGAATAGTCATTCTTTTAACTCAACATCATCACTGTTTAATAAATGTATCCACTATATACAGTATATTGGCCTATATACAAATCAGGTGTTGACCACTTTTTTCATATACATTCTGTTAAATGAAAGAAATAAACGAAACCGTACTTTGCCACTTTATCACCTAGCGGTAAACTGTATGGATGTAATGATTTATGCAAAACACTCTTTAAGTGCTATAACTTTTGGCAGATTAACGTGCCATGAAATTGAACTGCCAAGATAGACATTTCTCATCGAAGGAAACACCCAATCTTCTAAATAATTCACCATATCGAAATGTACCTTATGAGTTGTTCCGGTACGATTATTACTCCAAATGGCAAATCTTGAAAAACAAAAGGCACGCAATCCAAAAGCCCTTACATAAACTGAGATTTAGTTGGCCACAGCGGATACACACATGCACACCGAGATGCACAACCGCACAACCAATTTGAATCAGACTGAAAGAAGTGATGAACCTGAACCTTGTTGGTTATACGAAAAACCATGACTGTGGTAAAAAACAAAAACATGATTACGTGCACAGTGTCTTTCCCTCCAGCCCGTGCTCACAAAAACACACACTCTAGAACTATGCACAGCATGATCCTTCAATCCAGTGGAGTGTGCCCATGCATCATCACCCTAGCTCAGGCACTCAGTGATATTTTAGGTCAAGGCTCATCTCTGTTCACAGACAAGCAACATGCAAAGGGCAGGAACACGCAGCAATATATAGTGTATGTGGGGACATAAGCATACAGAAAACAAAGCTCCCATGCAAGCTGAATTTTAAAAAGGATCACACAGTGTGCACGTGGGCTGAGGCAAAACAGAGAGCAAACTGCATCGCTGGAATCTTTAATATCCCTTTGCAACCATTTATTAAAAGAATTACGTGATGAATATCTAAACCCCTGACATTTTCTTAATAAAATTCTTATTAAACAAGCATGGCCAACGAGCAGCGTGACTCACTCTTTCGCAACGCCTCGATTTCTCCGGATGATTTGCATTTGCACATCCCACGACACAATACAACAGCACGACGCAGTCACACTGATGAAACTGCTAAACCTAATAGTCGAATCAAACCGGGCCTTTCTGCATCTCCTTGTTCCATTTAGCAATCACTCTTGTCCTTTACGGTTTTTATCAGTATGCTGGAGATAGAGCATCACATTATGCAGCGCCAACTACCCTGGCATTATCTCTGCTTGTGACAGATCGGCCTGCCATTGCGCCTGCCACAGTGCAGTGTGCATTAACATTAAACAGCTTGGCTGGCCGTCTGCCTGTCTCTGCGTCCTCCAGGAATACAAGGAGACTGGGCAGCCATGAAGGCAACTCGGAAAGCACCTGTCACTGCCAGTGGCACCGCACGCACGCACACACACACACACACACACACACACACACACACACACACACACACACACACACACACACAATGCCTATGAAACCCACCAGCTGAACCCCCATGCATCAGTTAATGACAGCACTTGAAGGAGATGAATGAAAGTATGAAATGAAATCACCGCGAGTTACTCACATAATTGGATGCCAGGTCTGGATGTAGATAGTCGATGCCTGAAATGTAATTTTGACATTAGAATCAGTGATATGATTGAGCAAACGAGGATAGAGGATATGACCTCAGGTGTCTATTGCTATTAAAAGAGAGTTTCCTATTTATTCAATTGTATTCTTAATGACCCTTTAATAAAATATATATAAATAAAGGTTTAAGTCAATTATTCACCTTTTTTCTGGTTACATCATAAAAATGTTTATCATTACTGTATATTGTATATTAATCTATTTTTCTTTTCACGTGGTGATTTATAGAAAGGATTAAGTGCTTCCTTTTTAGTCGAGACACATCTACCACATCTTAGGCTGCACAAATGGAAATGTTAGAAAGTTTGGAAAGTGTTGACCTTTTGTTTGATAAGTGTTTTCCATTTCAAAGCGAGATGCACCTTAAATGAGAGAGTAAGAACGAGCAGCACTTTATACTCACCATCGTCCATGATTGCGACGGTCACTCCTTTGCCCGTGTAGCCCAGTTGCCAAGCTTCAGCCACATTAAGATCCAGCCCAGGGGTCCCATCTGCCTGGCCAGTGTTTATCTAATCAACAACAACAACAAACAATATGGAGATAATCCATGAGTCACGACATTCAGGTAAAGCCACCATTAGAAATGTTGGGGGGGGGGGGGGGACTAGGCGGCATGAACGAATGGCATGGACAGTATTGGCCAGGCTTATTGAAGAATGAATAACAACATAGATGCAGAATGTAGTGGGGAATATGTCTCTGAGTAATGAAGGTGGGAGAATGCGGCGGGGGAGTCTGCAAAAAGGTCAGGCGGCATTGGAGACAGCTGCTTGGCTGATTACTCACCAGATACCACTGTTTGGTGAACAGAGGGTCACTCATGTTGGTCTCAATGTCATTGAGATCTCTGTAGCCTCGCTTCTGACGACTGAAACCGTCTTGGTCGAAGACATTCTTCACCTGCAGAAGAAGACAGAAAGAAAATGGTTGGCAATGACGTCAAAATAATGTTTTCTGGAAAAGGTTTATACAAAGAGTGAAATGAAACATTGGAACACACATGTACGACTAGAAACAGGACTTCTTTCTAGAGGGGGGCAATATAGACGTGTGCTGCTTTGTGAACATGAAATCAGCAGAGCCAGCTGTGCACTACTGTACCATGAAGGCAGAACATTGTGTAGATCAAAAGCGGCTATTCTTTCCCTCCTAATCAGAGGGGCTGCAGCTGGAGCCCAGGCTTCCCAACTCACCTGCCACTAACAGCAATGGAGGCTCTTTTTTTCTCTCTCTCTCAGTACATTTTCAGCATTAAGCCACAGCAATTACGCTCACAGCGATGTGGGCTTGTGTGTCTTTGAACCATCACTAAGACACTTGGGCGGATGAACAGCTGTGTTTTGGATTACAAATGCTTCCCGAGAGCTGCCACAATAGCACCACAAAAAAAATGACATATAGAGTGCTAAATGTCTTCGATGAAATTCAGGTGCTTGATTATCTGGCGGCTGTCATAGAAATGACTGAGTTAAAATGACTGCTGCGTTTCGAAAATCGTGTCACAAAGCATACAATGCACTCCCAATATTTCTTTTTGCTTTGTCAGTAGTTGGAAAGTATGCCACGGTAGCCTATCAATTCAGCCGTTCCATTTTGTAATAACACCATATTCTCTGCGAGGTTGCATCAAATAGCAACCTTCACACAATTATAAACACTGAATTGAAGCTCTCATTCTTTGGTTGGTTTACCAAATGCAGTATGTGCCTCTCACCGAGCGTTTCATTTGAAGGTTGAGGTCCTTCCCTGTCTCTTTCTGTTTGTGTGTGATTGAGAATGTAGCCAACGTAGGTGTACTGGGAAGACATGAAAATGGACTGTACACACAGTACAAATAAATCTATAACCTTAAATGTCTCATTGACTTTAATTCAGTTTCAATAGCTGAATTAGTGGTTGTGTGTATACTAATGATGCTTTATAAAATACTGTATTTTCCAGAGTTTCAAAGCTATGTCTTTATTATTTGTGTTCCTATGGCCAAATGTAGCCTACCTCTTGTGCTTACCTTTAGCAAATGTCTCACTCTAGCTTGACTGAGAGAAAAGCCGGCATTGTCCGGTGTGTTTACCAGCACAGATAAGAGAGCAGAGCGGCACTTAAGATGGCCTTTTAAAATGGCCAAAGCCTATTCATCGAGGACTTTCTTTTATGGCATATACTCTAAGCAATCAGGACGCACACACACTGTAAAGCAACGCCTCAGTGAGTCCTTTGAAACGACCAGACGGCCCTGAGAAAGAATTGAAATCGCTACATTGTGCATACTTACCTTCTGTCTTTGAAGGTTTTACTTTGACATTGTGAAAATAACATTTGTTTTTAAGGTCCTTTTGGTCTCATTTGACTTCTGTCGTGACATCATTTAATTCCCACTCAAAGGGGGAACTACCGGCAAATTTTCTAGATTGTGTCTTTCTCTCCATCAATCATCAATATATTCCATTACTTGGCAGGAGGGCCCGTATTTCCCTTGAGACAGACTGTCACACACTGCCCACTCACAACATCAAACAGTGTCCAATGCACCACCATCACTCTCCGCCTTTGCCTGCTCACACAGCTCACAACGCTTCAGTTCACTTCAAATCAAAGAGCCTTGCTGCCTCTCTCCTGGCTTTCCCCCTCTACTCGCCCTCATGTGCCTTTTTAAGGGTCACGGGATGCTGCTCAGTCAAAGAGAATTCAATGTATTCATATTTTTTTTTGTATCTTCCACCCTCCTAACCCACTTCCTAAAATGCTTTCAAAAAGATTTCAAAACATATGTGTCTTATTATGTAAAGGCTTCAGAATGATATACAGGCAACATTAAATCTGACTTGCTGACTTCACATCCATTCCAAAGATGCACAGCAATCAATAAATGCAGTGTTGCGTGTGAGTCGAGCATCTGAATAGAAGCCGGCATCGAGAATGCAGAATATGCCCATGTCCTCGCTGTCTCACTTCCATTAGCTTGTATTAACTCGGTGGAGTGGCTCAAATTTATTTTTCATTAGCACCTTTCACAACCGCAATTAGAAAGGTTAGTTCATTGACTCTAGCAAGACCTCCACTTTCACCGGCTTCACCTGTGGACGGGGCTGAACACACAGAGCTCAGCACGCAGCCACAATGTTTTACTAAGATAAGGGCTTGAAAAACACATGCGGGTCCTTGTGTTATCCAGCAAGTTCATAAACATACAATTAATGCACAGCGTTTAATAATCCATTTCAAGCAAAACTACCAAACACTAGCTTGATCCGGCTTCTCAAATATGAAAAAATAACGTATATATTTATAAAAAGGCCCGTTGAACTATTGACCACCCAATTTACAATGAATTGAGAAACTAGTCAGCATATTAATAACATTAAATGAAAAGTTGAAGCCCTATTATGAAGCCAGGCAACATATTTTCTGCAGGTAATTATTAAAAATGACTATGTATCATGTTTAAGACATACTGTAATAATACCAGATCAATAACTGACCATAACGTATCATATACAATGCAAATAAACCTACTGGTAAAACAACTAAGCCTACTTTTTTTTGTGTATCGTAAAAAATGAAACATAACATTATTAAAAATCTAAAAATATCACCAAGAGACACGTTTATAAAAGACACCCGAGACTAAGTGATTCAGAGCTGGATGTTGAATTAGCAGTAATCCACAGGGTTTTGAGTTGCCCTGATGGGAACAACACAGTCGCTTTTTTTTATCTCGACTATAGACAGAAAGAAAGTCAGACAGCCCCAAGGAACTTAAGCTGTGATGTAGCTTCTGGAAGCCTCACAGCATCTCTTTAGTGTAGGCATATAGTAGGTACCAGACTATGGCCATGGTTTAAGCAACCATGTATTTAGCCCAACAACCATTGACAAACATTGTTTTTTGTGTCCTTGTACTCCACATATCAAACACAACTCATTACTGACCCATGGACCAGCGCTCCTGACACTGTGTTTGTTCACCAGAACATTTTCATAACACAGGAAATGGTCAGAGTCACCGTACACAATTGAATGGCATCAATAAAACGAATGATACGTACCTTCTTGCTTATTTATATATACTCACCTGTGGGGACCACAAAATGAATATTTACTGTGTACATATCTCGCCAATGTAACTACAGTTTGGGTTCCTTTTTTTGGTCATATTTGCTCATTTGTGAAACACATTATTGATTATAATGTATTGCCCTCTTCATTGCTGCTTCTCCCTCCATTTGACCTTTAATGGCCACTATTGAGCAACATGTCCATTCTCAAGAGGTTTCCTTTGTGTCATGGCATCTGTCCTGGATGAGCTCTGTTTGTTTTGTAGCCTGTACCTTTGTTTTCTCTGCATATCCGATGCTGTAATACATATTTAGATTTTTGCAATCTAGGTGCACCTATCTCATCATTCTCTACATGGATGGAAGCCTCAGTCGTGTCAAGTGAAAGAAGGGTAACCATGCCCCTCTAGGCACATGCGTGTACAGGAAACACACAGCGTGTGCTTCTCAGCTGGTTTATGTATGCTGCTTACCCTGCGGTCGTTCTGAAGCCGCTGTTTGCTGCGGGCACTGCGTTTGCTCCGCCTCTTGAAAGTGTCCTGAGGATAGAGGTGGTAAAGCCCCTCTCCGAAGGAAAGCTGGGTAGAGAAAAAAAAAGAAAAGAAAAAAAAACAAGAGAGAAAAATGGATCAGTAGCAGAATCGGCGATGAGAAAAGGACACAGAGGCAGCAATCAGAGAGTGTGTGAATTGCAGGTCAAACTCAATGTGGGAACAAGGGCGCACTGATTACGCCGGCTCTCACCGAGGTTCTATTTTAAGACACTGGAGAAACCGTGCCGGAATCAACCATAATAAATCACGAGACCAAGGGAAAATGAGATGCATCATCCAGAGCTCCCCCCCCCCCTGTCTCCTTCCCTCCCCCCAGAGCACTGTGCACAGATTAAAGACCCCCTTATGCTTTAATAAGAGCTAGGGTACAGGTCAGTCCTTGAAAATAAACGCTTTCAGATGCGCCTGTCAGATCCTATGTTGAAAATGAATTCTCACAGGAGCATGCAAGGATTATCCTTATCTTCCACTGCTCTTTCACTCTATTGTTGTTGCCAAATAGACAAAAGCTTTTGAATGTGAAGCAAATAACACAATAAAAAAAAGCAAATACTGCTCTTCCATTGAAGGCTATTTTATTAATCAAGGTTGATTTGAATATTAGCTGATAGCAGATCTCTGTCCCTCTCCTTTATCTCTCTTTGAGCTCACATTTGTATGCATGTCTTAGTTCGGTGTCCCGGTCCAGTTAATTAAGCAATAATAGAAGATCATTGAAAACGGCACAGACATTGTTTAATGGTGCACATCCCATTTAGACAAATATAGATGCCGATTACATAACCTGGGAGGCAGGGGGGGAAGAAGATGGGGGTGATCTAGTGCCAACAAGAAATGGAACTGACAATCACAGAACTGGTACACAACCCCACCTCACGGATATCACATTATGATGAGGTACAGATTGAACCAGGGTTTTTTTTTTATTATCATTGTGGAGGTTAAAAAAAGAGAGAGAAAAAGGAGAAAGAAAATCCCCATTCATAGCAGGGCAGACACGGCATGGCACAAACACTGACAGGGAATTATTTCCACTGGTCTGCCATAAACGTCTTGTTACCGCTTTTGACATCTTGTGATGCATGCTGCATTTATCAGGCTGTTTAATAAGGCACATTGTCTCAGGTGAGTAAAATGTCATGTCTGTAGAGAAGGCCACGTCAGTCGAGAGATGCAGTATGAATACACATCTGAGCGTGTGTTGTGTGTGAGAGATATAAAGATGTGCTTTAAAAACAATATGGCTACCACGTTACACAATGCAAGAGGTCAAACAACTCAACAAAAGGTAAAAAAAAGGCTCTCTTCATCTATACATGGCATCTATTGACGAAATCAACTATCTCAAGGATAAGATCACTTTACAACTTCAAGTTGTGAGAGAGACCCCTGCTGATTGTGTTTTTCTTTTGAAAAAAAATAATCTTTTACAATAAAAACAAAACAAAAAGCTTCCGCTTTGTGGGATATAAGATATGTCTAGATATTTAAATCAGTTTGGCAGCTTTGAGTCGCCAGGGGCCACACAGGGCAACAGACACTCGTCTGACCAGGGCCTTTGATTTTAGTACGAAGGAAGTCATCAAATTAAGCAAAAGTATAGACCAATGAAGTCAAAACAAAAGAAAAACTCAAGAATAATTTCGGTATCTTCTCTGCTAGACTACTTGTGTTGCCCTGCACCATATGTTTGACCATCACTGATAGCTAGACATGTTGCCAAATATGTGTTTGTGTAACTTAATCTGAGTAATGTGATTAGCAATGGTAAGTCATTTATTGGAGTATAGTTATCTCCAAAGAAAGGCAACAATTATTTAAAAAAAAAGAAAGAAAGCAATGCACATTGTGAATGTGACAATGTTATCCCATGCATCCCTACCTTCCGGGCACTCTGGAACCCATGTTGTGTTGCAAGTTGGTGCGCCTCATCCTCCTGCGCGTCTCCGTGCAACTGAACCAAGACATGGTCCGTCAAGACTCCTTCTGCAGCCTGCGTCGCGAGCAGCAACAGCAGCGCCTTCAGCAGCACCATAAATCCCATCACGGCTGTCCCATGGCGGGGAGATCCACTCATCGTGTCTCTGGATCTTACGGTGTCAAATGCCGCCTGTCTGTGTGCGGGATGATCCTCGTTATAGGGAAGAGGAGGAGTAGGAAGATGGGGACGTGAACGGGGGGGTGGAGGGTGTCGAGTCAAAGCTTTTGCGGGCGCATCTCCTCGTCGTCAGCTGATGAGACCACTGGAACTTGTTGTGGGCTATAATACAGTATCACCGAGGTGGTGTATAGCCGCTCCTGCTATTGTGGTTCGAGTGGGGGTCGAGCTTGTGTGTTGTGGACCAAACCTGCATCCTCAGCTTCCTATCTCTCTCTCTCTTCTCCTCCTTCTCCTCCTCCTCTCATCTGTAATTCATTTACCTTACTCGCTCCTCGGCTACTTTGTGCGCGTGACGTCGTACCAATGGGCTCCGGCGGGTGTGTCCCGCTGTTTGCTCCCCCGGATGAGCGACAGGGACACTTTTCAGCACCTTGGACAATTCCTTTCCCCATCGTCCTCTGGAGTTGATGAGAGTTATATGGATAAATGTCTGTTGGTGGCTAAGCTCTCATCTGAATGAAAAACACGTTCGCATAATATCCCCAATTTCCCACTTGTGTGCCGTAGCCAATACTGTGACCCTTTTTAAAGGAGTAGGATACCTTTTTAATATTTATACCCATACAGAATTGCTTTGTGGATTTCTATCGCACTATTTTACAACATAGTCTATTACTCAGTCAGCCTACTGTAATGTTTTTTTTTAATAAAGCTCCAGTTAAAGGATGTTTTTTTAACACAGATGTAGGCCTACTGATAATGTAATAATAACTATTACATAATGTAATAACTTTTACATTATGGGCAAAAAGTTTGTTTGAATTGGTTTTAAAAATTGGATTAAGTTCCTGGCAAGTAGCTACATAAACGTTTTATATTACATTAGAAATGGAGCAATTATAACGTTATTGGCAGTTACGGTATCGGCCGTTATTACATTATTGGCTGCTACAACATGACATACCTCAGTTGTGCAGCCTGGCCCTAGTTGTGAAGTGGGATGTAAGAATAGACCCACTAGACTTTAATTGGTCATTTGGATGTTAACAGCAGCATGAGAGAAGCCTGCACACCCTGCCTCTGACAATCCCCACTCATTAAGGGCATTCCTCTTTCTCCTTCTTCCCTGCTGCTTTATGTTACATCAATGACATACAGCGCTGCTATAGAGTCACACACAGTGATGTGAGAAAGTGAGAGTGATATCGCAAATGTACCCTTATACAGACAAGGTTTGGTGAAAAAAGACCACATACTGTATGATTTCTGCTGCACAGCCTTTAGTTGGTACTATGGCCTTGACAGTTTGATGGTGTTGGGAGTTCTTCTAATAGAAGAACTCAGCAAGCTCTATGACAAACAGAACTCAAATTAGCACTTGGACTGAGGGCAGCACGATTTTTTTGATTTTTTTAAACCAACACTGCTGTTAAATCTGCTCATCTGTCATGTGTTCTGTTGGGCCCCTAATACTCACACTATCTAGAAAGAGGATGCATGTTGCCTATCCAGATATCTCAAACATAGTCTTGAACAAAAGTTTTTATTTATTTTTTTTACAAAAATGGTCTTGCTCATCCCAGTTCCCAAAATCTGAAGTAGCAAATCAAGTATGCATAAGTCTATAAAATAAAAATCTTAAAAAAAAACAGTTAAAACTGTAAATTCAGTGACGAGGAATCATTCTTTTTCGTGTTCTGCACTCTTACCAGTAAACGATTTCACTTGCTCAGTGGAATTTGACATATAATCTACTTGGGGAGAAAACAAAGGCCTCATAACAAATGCATATGCATATTTTATGACCCCTGTTTTGCATCAAATCAGCATAGTGGCGCATGCTGTCACATGCAACGTCAAATTTTACATAACATTATCTGAAGGGTTTGGTAACGAGGGAGCACAATAGCACGTGGCTCAGCTCAGTTATCACAGAAGTCTGGAAAATAATGAAGGAGGTTTTTATTTTTCTATAAGTGGATCCACTTTACTAATCACTGTTTCCATGCTCCCTGCAGTCCTCCTCCCACACTCCTGCAATTCATGTGGCCCAGAGATTATTTATTTAGCTTGGTCAAAACAGCATAATTCACCCTTTCCCATTCTCCATCTATGCACCATTCTTCCGTACCTTCCGATTGATACGCAGTCATAGTTTGGCTGCTGATTCACATTTACTTTATCCTCTTTATCAAATATATGTGGGAAAACCTGTAAAGAAAAGCTACCGCATCTTCTGCTTTTAGACAGTAAATTGGTTTTCTGACGGATCACTTCCTATGTACGTATGTTGTGAGAGGAGTGGGGAGTGGGGGTTTGTAAGCATTTAAAGTGGTTTCATCTCCCAGTTCCTTGAAGTAATACTCAAAGACAAGTAGACCTTCTGCTTCGGGCAGGTAGTCCGGTCATTTTTTTATAAAAGGAAATGGATTCAATTTGACGCAATGGAAATAATGTCACTCAGTTGTGCAGCATATAATCAAGTAATTGAGTCACGTTGATAACATATTTGTGATGCTCAGAACAGGTTGTTCCGGGTTTTTTTTATACTGTATAATGAGACCATTTAATATTAAAGGTTGGCCGTGTGGAGATTCAGTAATATAATGAAGCTCTTGGATTGGGCGGTCATTTATCAGAACGGCAGGGTTTGAGGAGGAACTGAAAAACATGGATCTTTCATTTTTCTTTCTTGCCGAAGGCCAAAGTGGATGCAGGCCGTCTGTCAATGATGGTTCATTGAGAACAGAGGAGATTAGTCTGGCAGCTAGAAGATGATGCTCGGCAGACACACACAAACACACACACACACACACACACACACACACACACACACACACACACACACACACACATACACACACACACACAAAGCCACCGACCGCAACCTCTGCTACCAACCTTTCAGCCAGACTGGAACTGTTTGCTAGCTCTCAGAGACAAGAGTATTGATCTTTTACTCCTGCTCTGTTGTGTTTTCAATGCTATATCAAATCAATCCAGAAACACTGCAAAATTGTTTGCAATGCGACGAATGCTGTTTATATCCATTTTATATGCAGAGTGTATGAATAGTTTATGAGTTACGTAAGAGCTGCCCCATTCCTCTGCTCTCATGTATATGCTGATCTAACCAACGCACTCTAAAACCCAAACCCTTACTGAAACGTCGAGTGCGTTTTAACTTCCCCTCCACCTAGAAATGGAACTGTGCGCCAACAACTTATGGAATCCCTTCTTTGTTAGCCTCACATAATTTAAAGCTACAGTGTGTAACAACTGTCGCCCCCATGAAGAATTTTGAGTTATTACAACATCATTGTCAGTGCATCAACATGAAGTGAGGTTTCTGTGATCTTGCTTAGATTTTATACCTTCTGCTGTACGTCCAGTTTCTTTCTTAGCAGAAGAATCAACAGCTGAAACATTTTGTGGGCGCTTTTTGAGCTCCTCCTGCGCCAGTGTCAGGGGTTGACACTAGTTTGTAAATGCTGCCATACGGAGAAAGACGGAGAGAGTTTTGTGGAGCTGATAGGCTCAAGCAATTTTGAGTCAACTCGTTTGGCGATTGCTTGAATGTAGTCGACATTCATTTATATGAAAAAATGACTGAGGGGCACATACATTTAAAAAAAAGACAGTGCCAGTTGGTGTTGTAGGGGTTGGATGTCTCCAAATGAGTGGGGCATTGTGGGTACTACTGTATACTCGCATTGATTTGCAGTGCAGATTTTTTCAGGAGCTGCCCTTCTAATGGTTTCATTGGCTCCCTCGCGCCCGCCATCTTTCTCTCTCCCTATGTGTCCCTCTGCTCCAGTTTCTCTGTGTCATATAGGACGCCGCCCTCTGCTTCTGGTTCTGTGAGATAAGGTGCTGGGGCCTTCACAGGTAGAGAGATATCAAAAGCCCCACAGACAACACATGTCTTCATAATAGCACAAGGTTGACAGGTTAGGACATAACATCATACCCCAATGTCACTTGCTTTAGATCATTCAATTTGGCTTCAGCGGAAGTCTTGAGATGGGATATGAGAGAAAGCATTCCTGGTCCAGTAACATTTCTCAGTTGTGGCTACATTCCAAACAGCATACTCTTTCTGTTTTCTACAGCTGATCATAAAAAAGTCTAGACTAGTTAGCATGCAGTAGGCATACAATTGGGACAACAGTTTGATACCTGGCTGAGGGAACTGGTGGGCATTCTACATGTGGAAAGGCCACCCCCATAAATACCCCGCTATATGGGGCCCAGAGTGCTTCGGCACTTAGGGAACCAACAGGTGTGAGGTTTGCCCCAGTTTTGTTTTTGTTTTAGCTTTGTTTTGTTTCTTGTGTATTTATAGCTTATTTTCTTAATCATTTTGTCTTAGTTATTTTTTTTCTGTATTCCTTGTCTGTTTATGTGAGGGAGGAGAGAGGGGAGAGGGGAGAGGGGGTTGTTACTTATTCTGTTTTTTTTCCATATGTATAAAACTATAAAACCACTAAAATAAAAGTAAAAAAAAATACAATTGGGACATACTTTTACTTATTTTTCATAAGACCATATACCTGGAACTTGTTGCTTATATATCGCATTGTTGTTTGAACTTGGAGGCTCCGATCGACTGATTTACACAATAACAAAAAATTCCGACCGGATGTAGTTGACATCCCGGAAGTTCGAAGCATGCTGCATCTGACCACAATAATTGGAACATCCTAAATATTTTTCTGCCATACTAAATATCAGTGAAGAATGGGTATTGGAACACAGGGCAAAGTTCTAGTCTGTGTGCGCATGAGATGTTAAGTCTGGTACGGTCAATTTTACTACATGCTTAACCTACTAATAAAGTCACTGTGGAGGTATAGCCTACTAATAAAGTCACTGTGGAGGTATAGGGTTTAATTGCAGCTATACTCTTCAATCAGATTGGGCTGTAACACTGTGTTGTACGGATCCATTACTTCCATCAGGCCAGCTGGAGAAGCGGGTAGCAGAGGACAGACAACACGGGGTTATGTTGTGCTGTGAGCCGTGGCAGACAGCAAGGCCAACTCAGGTGGAAACGGCGGCTCACGATTTGTCATGGACAGCACACAGATTTCGACACAGAGGAAGATTACATTGAACTCAATCACTCGCCTCATCCGTCACTCATCCTGGAATCTTTTATCACTCTGACCTCTTTCTCTCTTCTCTTCTGCAAATCAGTATATCGTTTAACAGCTCCCCTGCCCTCCATCTTCTAGAATTGTCATGTTGCCATGTAAGTGTTGTTCACACCTGTTCTGTTTGTCCCTTCGAGTGACTCCTTTCAGGTGCGTTCATCGAGAGAGTGTTTGCCGCCATTGTTTTCAATGCATACAGAGGAGACAAAGGCCGTAAGCCACACTTGTGAAGATGCAAGGCTCTTTGATTTGCATTTTCAGTTTATAGCTCATCTTTTTTTTTTACTTTCTGCTAACCTTGTGATCATGGCCGCCACTGAAACTACAGTGTGTGAATTCAATACAGTATACTTGTTCCCTGACTCTTAGCTTACACCTTTAAACCACCGAACAGATAGATCAGTGAAGAAAAACAATCAGCAAAAAGTGTCATCATCAAATCTGGGAGGGAATATAAACAATGTTTATGAAGGATGTTTATTCTAATCTTGACAACTATTTCTTCTATTTAAAACTACAACATTCTCTTTTTACCTGGATGATGAGATGGTGCGCAAGTGTTGCACTCTGCTGCCTTTAATGTAACACTTTTGTCAATAGGCACTCTGAGAGCTTACATTAGATTAGAAAATGAAGAATGTTACTGCCACTATACGTTGTCATTAAAATGTATATTCTAGCCGCGAAAAAAAGCACAACCCATCATACTGTTATTTCACGGGCTGCGTTCGGTTTTATTCACGCGCTTGAAAGATAAACTATGCAATTGTTTTCCTTTCCCAGGAGTAAAAAAGCATGTCTTCTCTCTACCTAGCTCAATAAATCCATGCACAAATGAAACATAAAATCGCTATAGGTTCGTGCCAAGGCGCAGCACCAATGTGAGAAAATAATGTCCTGTATTAGTAATGGTCTCTAGATTAAACACTATGCCACTGAAGGCTTACTTGCACGTGGCAGAGCAATGGTTCCACACCTGCTTTGTTATTCAAAGCATATTCCAAATGTAAATTTAGCTTAATTGGAAAAGAAAAACAACTGTGCGGGCAAAGATTATGCATAATCACGATAATTATTTCCCTTGGTGTATTACTTATTTTGAGGTGAGTAGTCGGTGCTGCGTAATGAATGCACCACCTAGGAGGGAACAAAGAGACGTGCAGATTAACGTCAGAGCTCAATCAAGTTCGACAAGAGAGGGAGGGTGAAAAAACCCTCCGTCAGATTTGATTAATTAGCCATCTCATACTATGACTTTGAATACAACAGCATCTTTTGACAATCTGCCAGAGAAAAATCATGTATTAAAACATCTGGATTTACAGAGACATTTCAAAACCTAACTTCAACTTTTTGCCCATTTGAGAATTGACTAGAACATCTGAACCTGATCGTGTCATTTTTTTTTTTCGTTATCTGAGACTGTGTAATATCTTATCTCAAAAGGTCTTTTGGTTCCTGCTTTGCTACTAATGAAACCTGTCCAAATGGTGCACCAAGCTAGCCTGGCTCTGCCCGCCTACATACTTCCGTTCAATTTTCATTTCACTTCAATAGTCAGTCTGGGGCTGAAGTGTATTGATGGGTTCCTTCTTCAGCCAGACTTTTGGCTGTCCAATCAGCGAACAGAGTGAGTGGCTGAAAACGATGACGTCGAAGTCGCGCTCCAGTTTCAGTTGAATGCTGCGTTCCTTTATACTCGGAACTCGGAGATTTCCGACTTGGTAGTTCCGAGTTCCGAACTGTCTGTGTTAGTGCATCTGCTCGCGAAAGTATGGAAGCCTACAACCTTTCTCATCCAAATAACTAAAAGTTAGGCTCTAGCAAGTTACCGTTGCCAGGTACCGGTAGATCCATAGACTACAATATGTAGTGAAGTCGGAAATTTCCGAGTTCCCTGTACAACTTGAACGCACCGTCAGAAGCCGGCTCATGACATACGTCACACCAAACGTTATGTGATAGGTTGTCTAATCCAGAGTGGCACTGAGCAGATCCAATAGTTTTAAACTTCAACAGACACCCGCCTCCAAGTGAGTGAACGTTTGCCAATTACAGCAGTTCCAGACCTTCTGTACAAATGAAATGAAGTATGATAGTCTGGTAGGACCAGGCTAGCACCTAGCAGCATTTCTCTGAATGTGTTCACTGTTATATTGCCAAATTGGCAATTCAGAAAAATGTGTTTTGATCTTGAAATGTAGGTGAAAAAGAACAACATTGTTTATGCTGTGTTTTGAGCAATCAGCTAAATGATAGTGGATGCTTCTAAATGTACAGTAACATTTGTGGATGAGCAACAGTCATCTCTGAGTAGACGATTCAAGCCCAGAATGTGTTCAGAAATGATGTTTATTCCATGACTGTGGTGGTTTAATTTCCATTAATGGTGTATCATGCCGAGCGGCCCCCGACATGCCAGACGCGAACACCTCAAACACATTTGCTGCTGATGATTTTGATTAGACACAGTGGAAGACATTACCTAAGTTCATTTTTTCTAATCAAGCCCTCCTGAGCTTGGACCTAGTCCTCAGCTATTCACAGCACTGCCAACTTTCCCATTTCCTTTCGTACGCCCATTAAGTCGTCAGCAAAAGGCAGCCACCTCCGAGCAATTATCTGTTCGAGTCGGGCAGTGACGTTTGACGTTACGGTGGTTACATTACATTTGCCTTTTTTGAGTCCGGAGAGACAGACTGACCTTTGAGGCACAACGGGAAATAATGGCCATGTAACTAAGGTCACTGCCACAAACCCTGTTATGCTCCATACACGCACAGAAAAAAGAAAAAAAAAATGACTCACTGTATCACTGGGAAACTGGAGTATTGATGTAGAGGTCATTCTTTATCTGTTTCTGTTAGGTTGCAGTCTTTTAAGGTGCACTATGCAACTTTAGGCGTGTCAGCGAATTGAACGTTTTATAAGGTGTATTCTTAAGAGTGGATAACCAAACTTTCCACACAGGAAAATTGGATCCCTGGAACACTGTTTGAAGTTAGAGAGCTACCTGAAACGTAACAGTTTCACTGTGGTTGTTTACAGCAGCGATGATCACAGTTTTGTTTACAAACGTATTCTAGTCTTCCATTGGGTTCCATGTCCCTCAAAATAATTTTGGTTTGATTTAAGATGATCAAATTATTCAATACGAATAACGATATGATTGGAAGTATGTGTTGAAAAAATGCGTATAAAAAACTGGATTATTTCTTTGCCAAAAATCTAAATGGTGTATTAACCCAGAAGAGTGAGCCCTGTCTGCACAGCTACGAATAGCCAAATAGTAACAATGGAGGGTGAAATGGCAATGGCAATTCATCTGCTTTCCGAAATGTGCCTGTTTCGCTAAGAGGTTAATGTGTCCGTGACTACAGGAAGGGAACAGGCCAGGTGACCTTGGTAGGGACACGATGACAATGAAGTCGTGCACACAAACAGCATAAACAGCATACGCAGCAGTCTCTGTGTGTGGGCTCTGATGCTCTTTCCATTTTAAAAGGACATTAGGGCTAATGGTAATGGTATCTCAGAGGTTTCCAAGCCTCTCTCCAGCACTGCCCTATATAGCAGCAGCCAAAGAGCATAGTCCATTAAGAAAGCAAACAAGGGACATTTTTCATAAGACACACACACAGGGCATGGGGAGAAAATGGCTATGCCACAAACAATAAGTGACGTATCATAAGCCTTGGCCAGTTAGCTCCAAGTTCCGACATTATAGTTTGATAACACGAGGGAAAATAGACAGAAAGGAATTAATGAAAGAGAGAGGAGTGTACGAGGAAACGGGCGATAAGGAGTAAATATTTCCATGAATCTAGACCCAAATCATTACCACAACCACTTGACATTTAACTATCAATTACTTTGAACAAAGGTTACAATGGATGCAGAGAAATGCTATGTAAAGAAACAACGAATGCATGTGCCTTATACTGGGTGTGGGTGAGCATGTTTTTCCATGTCGCTCAGCTGGGAGGGATCTTCCTGATCATGACCTTTGTGAGTGAACAATGGACACGCAAGCTGCAGCAGTGACTGTTATAGGAAACACGTTATTTGACACCTACCTTTCATCTGACTCTTAACACGAACATGGGGAACCTACATCGCTTGATCCGACCTGGGATTAGTTTTGGCCACAGTCTCTTTGTGGCTCAGTATAGCTGCACCCAGTTGACAACAGGTAAGCATTTAGCCCGCCATTCTGTCTACTGACTGTGAAGTAAGCACATGCCAATGAGAAGTTCTCTCCTGTGTTGTGTTAATCCATTCAGTGTTGCCTCATTTATTTAAGCGAGTAAAGTTGATTCATTTGCATACAGTTTAATTGTTTTCGCAACTTCGCTAACCACAGCCGCGTTGTTTTGGATGTTATTAAAAGCATGCTCACTTCATTATAACCAGTCAACTGTGCCGTGAGTGACTTCCTTCGACACCTTCCTCTGCCCAGATCCATCATGCCGTTGTAAAAAAATAAAATAGGCTGCGAGCAAACTGTGTAAACAAACCCTGCACTGGCCGCTCCAGGAGGCTCAATAAAAACTACAAGCTGTAATGCATTTAGAGATCCTCAATCAGAATCTCATTGTGCATTCTACCCCTGTGATTTGCGAGGATATCCCCAGCCAATCAATACAAGGACCATTAGGCTTAACAAACCCTGCTCGTCTATAAACTGCCCACAGCCTTTTTTGTAAAGCAACAACATGCACTCACAGGTAGGACAGCCTGCCCTGCCCACCTGTCATGGCTGTCAGAGGCAGCAGGTGGTTTACACAAAGCAAGATGTAATGTTACTATATTCCAACACTGTGTCCTGTCACTCATTTGTCATCTTTGCGTCAATGTACATGCAGTACATTGACGTAAATAACCCCCCGCCACCCACCCACACACCCACCAACTACATTCAATTATTCAACCAATATATGCATTGACGTGTGACGTGTATACCACCCTGCGCTATCGCTTGACATTAACCAAATTGAGTACATGACAATTTTTTCCATTATGAGAAGACGTACTATTATAGCCTTTTTTTTTGCTTCTTATTTTTTTCATTACTGAATGTCAGTCATTTAACAAGCTTCCGGCGGCTGCAACACAGAGATATGGAACTTAAAAGAAAATGATGAAACCTAATAGATGAACCACAGCCGACACTGAGACTCGACATTCAAAAACCCTACTGTAAATAATAATTTAGCGATCAAAAGTCACCACACCAGCTGACAGCGGAGTCATACATCTAGGAAGAACACATTTACTGTTTGTTGTTAACAATCATTATTCATTGAAAAATAGCCTATGTAATGAATTGAAGTGAAGAGTTATAATGATGAGTTAACAGCCATCAGAGACCAATCTTCTCAACTGTTGTGCACAACAATGCCTATTTACTTTAAAATAGCCTTGCTTGATTCAAATTATTTCGGTTTTTATAACTTAATAAACAACGTTGCTGTAGGATTGCATCTGCTTAACTAAAAATCATAAAGGTAGCCTACATCAGGAAGTCATAGAAATGAAGCGGTGCACAGCGAATGTTCACAGATAAAACTCCACACGGAAACATGAACACCTGTATTCACCCGCAGACGTATGTGAGAGCAAACACATGGTGAAAATCTGGCAACACACGATTTTGTTTCACCACTTAATTGCCTTACTTAGCCTCACTGCTTTTGTAATGGGTAATTGGTTGTCATGACAAACACTATTCAACACTCAACACTATTCATAGCCCAGAGTGCAAAAAAAAAACCTCTGCAAACACATTTTGAAGACAGGACGTAGAAGATTTCTGATGGAAGCTTTCCACCACACTCCGACTAAGGGGAATGATAGCCTGTTATTCCATTTCCTAATAATGAATAAGAAGGCAGGGAGACTCCCCAGGACAAAATGGCTCCTAAGATGTTGGTTCCATATGAGAAAAATAGCAGTTGAGTGGTACTGAGAGCCCAATAAGCATATACTTCTATACTGCGAGAGGACTGAAGTGTTCAGTCTCTGCTGAATGAGTCTCTCTTTCTTTTCAAAGGTTTTCATACAGAAGGGAAGGATACAGCAAAAGATAAGAGAAGTACGGTTAATCGTTTTCATTGGTGTGTCACACTGATATTATATACACACTGAAAAGCATGTCTCTAGTGGGGTTTCAAGGTTTTTTTTCAATGTGAGGCGACATTGAAATGCCATGACATGTAAGCATTAAAGAACTGCAGACAGCATTCTTCAAGACCGCCAGACAAGTGATACCTAGGCGCATTCATTACTTATGTTACAAAGAGATGAAAAGACAAGACAGCGAAGTATCTGACCTCCAAGTTATGTAACTAAAGGTTGCTTTGATCATAACGATCAGAACTGCAGCGCCTGAAGGAAAGCTGAAAATACTTGGGGAGAAGCCAACAGGTTCAAGGTGCAACACAACTTTGGTATTTTTTGTTTGATTAGGCTATGTTATAATATGTAATATTATACTGGGGCCTGTGACGTGAGACAGATTTATGTATACTTCATTATCTTAAGGGGAACTAAAATCCAGTCCATTCTATTTGATCGGCACATCTCAAGGTTATTCAACCTGTCCATTCATCTCTCCACATTCCCTTCTGATCAGCTTAGGAAATCAGCTTTGATATTTCCCCTCTTTGAGGGTGGCTCTAGCTCCGACCCCAATTGCTACCAGCCTATTTCCATCTTGCCATGCTTGGCTGAAGTACTAGAGAAGCTGGTCCTCAAACAACTGGATTTTTTTCTTACCACAAATCACATTTTGTCTGATCTTCAATCTGGGTTTCGTTCTGGCCATGGATGCATGACAGTTTGCTACTCTTGATTGGGGAAGGTGAGCAGAATGTTCCCGCACCCGCAGACAGGTGGTTTATTCAGGTGTGACAAAAATGGAGGTGACCATTGAGATGAGGATGGAAAGTGGAATGGGAAAGGCGTATTTCAACTATTTCACACAGTTCTCTACTTCTTTACCCACATGCAGCCATTAAACAAATGTACTCACCAGAAAAAGTTACTTATGTCACTATTAATCAGTTTATCTGTGTCTCTCCCCAAAGGTTTACCTTCTAACAATGCCCATTTTCCTTTCTCCAGAATACGTCAGTAATCCTCAAGCACCAGCTACAATGGAGTCCTGAGTTTTTATTTGGAGGGATGAACACACACAAGACATGAAACCAATGGTTTCTTCGCGCAGTTGTGTGACAGAGAAAATGGTAGGAATTACACTAGCCTGTGCAATTATATGAGTCAGAGATGTAACAAAGACACACACACACACACACACACACACACACACACACACACACAGGGAAAGAGAATAAAATAGAAGGATAGATAAATACTGAAGGGAAAAGAATAGGCTATACTGTTGAAGCTCCACTTTCCTCTCGATTAGAAACCCCTCTATTGTTGCTTTCTCCTTAAAGTTTGGCAGCAATAGTCTACACGTGATGTCGCCCGACTCACACGTTCTTGACAAAAAAACTAGACTGACAAATGCATTCGGAAATCTAGAGGATATTTCTCAAGTGAGGTGGACACCGATGGTCCTCAGGCTTTGACGGCGATTGATTCTTTCTGACTGATTGATTGATTTAGTTCAAACAGCCAGTGAGATGCCATTTTCTGACACTCTTGAAGAAAATCGGCACGGACAAAAGCCTATCGTTCAAGAACCTTGAAGACACTTTTGATTAAGCCAGTCTCTACAGACACACACATGCGCACACAGACAAACACACACACAAACACACATACTTTTTTCCTCTAGTCATGCACATGGAAGGCAGAGGCCTACGCAGTCTACCACGAGGAGGACAAAAAAATTGTCTTTATCCAGAGAAATCACATCACTTGGAAATAAATGAGCTGTTTCATACAAAAACATTTCCCCTGACCCTTCAAATGCTCCTCGACATTCTCTTTCATTTTATTCCCATCTCAATCTAAGGTTCAATCTAAGGTCATGTCGTGGTTTTTTGTTTGTTTTTTTTCAGAGCCACATACAAGACCCAGTTATTCTTCCATTACAGTGCTCTGGAGATTTTTTTCTTTTGTTCATCCAGGAACTACTGTCACAAAAATGTTTGAGAAATTGCATTTTTTTGATTATACTTTATTCTATCCTTTCTTTAATTGCTTCGTATTTGACTTTTTTTTTAATAAGAAATTCTGCTTCTGTTGTTGGTATGAAGAAGTCATTTGAATGTTCTGATGAAGTGCTGTTCGAAATTGCATTTGTTCCACAGTTGCATCACAAAGTCGTGACAGTTCGGGATGTTAAACTAAAAAAAAAAAAAGACTTGTGTGTCCACCCAGTCTAAAATGTCACGCTCAGATGCTAACCAGACCTGAAGACATTGATTTCTCGACCCTACAGGGTGACGTGCACAGAGGTGTGTGTGTGTGTGACCCCGGATAGAAAAAAAAGACGACAACAAAAAAACACACCTGCTCTATAGCCTGCATTTGGCAGCTGCTCCTTGAAAACTCAGTCAGTGGAAACACACAAACATGCATACAAATCAATCTCTTCTGTCACAGTATCCCTTTGTCTGTCACCATAGGAACAACCTTAAACTATAACTGTCTGAAGGATGTTTGACTTAAAGGACAGCAGTGACTTGATGTGACTTTTGGATTTGCATATGAGCCAACACATACAGAGGCACACAACTGCAGCTGGCAATGAGATGAAAAGATACTGAGTTTTTCACCCTTGTTGGGTAAATTGTAAGTAATGGACATTGGTTCATTCCCTTTCCTCCGTACATAGGTAGCACTGTGTAATGACACCAATTTCATTGCAATATGATCACACATTGAGAGAGTTGCAATGTTTCTGAAACAAAAATGACTTCCAAAAATTCTTCAGTGAATATATCAGCCTTTTTTCTGTCTTTTTCTCTGCTCTTTTGAAATTGTCCCTGTTTCCACAGAGCCCTCAGACATGCCCCAGGTATTTTTCTTTTGCTGAGTGACAGTCGGTATTAGATGGCCCCATTTGGAACAGGTTTGTATCGATCTGGGCCAAGGAAGGGGACATGAGATCGATCGTTATGCGTGACAGCCCTATTTCCTGAACCTCGCCTGTCTTTCTGAAAATGCCTTCGGGTCGGACAGAAACAAACTAATGAAAATGACGTGTTTACAAATCCTCACAAATCAATGCACACAGCTGGCAAGTAAGAGAGTTCCTGAGAGGGCAGAGAAATCTACTGGCAAGCCTCTGAACAATGATAAATCTTTCTTTGAAACATCCTTGGAGCTGGTTGTCCGACGTTGTAAACACTTGACGAAATGCTTTATTCACCACTGTAGCTGGTGCTATTACGCGTAGAGGCACATGATTAAAAAACAATCAAAAAGAGATTCAGATCATCCTTTGAGAAGAGTCTTAACTGGGACAATAGGTCCCTTTGGAAGATGCAAGTGTATTTATAAGTGCGCATTTTATTGTTTCTGATTGTGTATGTGTGTGTGTGTGTTTGGGGGGGTGGAGGGGTTGATAGAAAGACAGATGGATGGATTTAGATTAGGACATGTGGTACAAACAAAACACTGTAATAACGTCACCATGAATTCACTTCATCACAATGAAGTGGCAGAGAGATTTTTGAGCTTTAAAGAAGGTCTGACACAAGGCATTTACTGCATATTTCAAAGCAACATGAGACATCTTACAAAGCATTAAGCAAAACTACAGGTACATCGTTTTAAAAAAATAAAAAAGTAGTGAAATACAAAGACAGAATTGACAGACAAGTTACAGTTGTCAAAGGTTGTATGCACACCGATAAGGATGTGGACACAGGATATAGAGTTGAGCATGTACCTGTGTTGCATGTTCAAGGACGGGCAATGTTGAT
This sequence comes from Ammodytes marinus, assembly GCF_949987685.1. Taxonomy (NCBI): domain Eukaryota; kingdom Metazoa; phylum Chordata; class Actinopteri; order Uranoscopiformes; family Ammodytidae; genus Ammodytes; species Ammodytes marinus. The sequence continues at coordinate 7,784,789 of NC_137215.1, read as the reverse complement.
AGTGTTGATAGAGACCAAGAGAGAAGCAACAATTAATTCTGTGTGAAATAGAAGATTTTTTACACATATAAAAGACATTTCCATTTCAAGGGTTGTCACTTTTAACCAATTCCTTTTAGATAAAGTGGCAGTGTTGAAATAATAATAACTCGCCTTTATTTTATGATTATTTCTGAGGTTTTTTTCTTTCTTTTTTAAATCAGTGACTGATAACCTAATTTATTCATTTTAGATCTCTCATTTCTCCAAATCAGCAATACTCAGCATCTGTACTTATTATTTATCACAGTTAGATCAGATTGTTTCTACAGTACACATTGCTTCTCCATTGGATTCAGTATGGGTGTGTAGGGAAGGTGTAGTTTGGCGCACATAAAATAGCTACAGAAATGTACATGAATATGAATAAACATTTTGGATTGACATGAAAGAGGGTTTATTCGGCAAAATGTCTTGTGAAAACAGAGCAAGATGCATGTGACTATAGAATGGGAGTCACATTGTGGGCTATCAAAGGCTGAGAGTGTCCAATTCTCCATTCATGCTTGAGACTACACCACAGGAACTATAGACACTCCTTTATAAAAGCCAGAGTTACAAAAAGCAATACTACTTGAGAAGGAAGAGGCCTCAGTCAGTCAGCCCTCAATCACAGTAGAAGTCCATGTCCTGAAAAGAAAAAGGGCAAAATGTAATGAAAAAGAATTAAAGCAACCATTTCAGATATTGTCCTCTTTATTGGGCGCTCATGTACATACTTCCAAATTCAGAAATGTAAACCCTACAGTGTTATTACAGGATATTACAAGTATTTCTTTCATTTAACTTTTTTTTTAAACTTTAACCTTTAACTTTTTCAAAATGTTTCATTTTATGTTGCAAATTGAGGTCAATGAAGTTGCCATGGACTATTTGGTCCCTTGCCCTTGTCTATGGTAAACATTTTCCCTTTTAGATGTATACTGAAGTTACCATATGGTCCCTCATGTGATAAAGGATTAAACAGATATACTCACAGATGTGGGAATCTTAACTGTCTTTTCCACAAACTTCTGTATCTCCTTCATCACATTTGCAGGGAAGTATCCAATGATGCCCATCTGGTCCACATAGCGCTCACTGTAAACCTGCCAGTGAAAATAGCACTTAACAAAGCACCACGCACCACATTATACATCATTTATGCACTCAACATTCCTTTCTAAACTTTGAGTCATTTAAATGCTCGCTCATTTCCAAAGCAATACATTTGAATATTTGACCATATGTCCTGCTTGACAATTTGCTCAAAAAGGCCTGAAAGTTCACATTTTGTGCATCTGTCCATTTTGTAACTGATTGTAAAGTTGTATGAACTGTGCACATACGCTTCCAGACCAGAAGACTCCAGCGCCCTCCGCTGGTACCAGTTTAGAATACACATAAACCATCTGACCCTTCTTGATGTTGATGAATCTGCAGTCAGGGGCTGTGAAGTCAACCAAGGCTGTGGCCATGGAGAGCACGTCTAAAAACAGCACATGCAATCACATGAGAAAAAAGGAAATATTAATGAAAGAATGTACTGTTTAAAAAAAGTGTATCAGGCATGTCTTTTATTGCATGATTTTAAATGGTAGTTTTCAGGATGCACTCACACACAGCCATTGCGTCATGCTTCTATTTAAGGCTCTGACTTACATGAGCACTCTGCATCCCCGCAAATCTTGTTGTCTGATAGTTTATCCATACGCACGGCCCCCTCAGTCTGGTGCAGCAGTCCAACACAGAGCAGGATCACCAGAGGATAACTCATGCTGACCAAAAGAGCATAAACAAGGCAGCGTTCTTCTGTGTGCGTGTTGACGTGAATGTGGATGTTTGAAATGACTTAAGACTATAAAGTTCCCCAAAAAACTTCTCTCGGCCCAGCCTCTATGGGCTGAGCCCCTACATCAGAGGTCGCCTGACCAATCAGTGTTGAGTTTCACACTCTGGAACTATTCATTTCCCACCAGGGAGTTGCAGGAATGAGCAGTCCATGTTCAGCTCTGTAAAAACAATAAGGAAGTTAAGGTGGAGTCACCACTTTTTGTCAAAATCAGTGAATATCTCTTTGCGATCTGCTACCTGTCCGTACTGTGTGTTCGCTGTAAAAGAAATCCAGTGCAAACCCACCGCCTATGCTAAACTGTTTTGTATAACAAGGGTATATACACAAAGGGGGCTCACCGTAGCTGGAACATATCCGTTTACAGAGCCTAGGGCTAGGCGGTGTATTAACACTGGATTATTTTCCCAGCACATGCAGACCGTGAGGAGATATTCCCTGATTTTGACAAAGCACTGGGTTTAAGAGTTGAAATAACGTTGAGGAATAAATTACTTGAACATAACAGACCTAAGAGTGATACCTCCACTAACTGTACAATTAAGCAATCACAACAGGAGTAAATGTATTGTAATAAGCAGTGGCGGACTCGTCGTGGCTCAATGGTTGAAAAAGCGCTCTAAAGTGCCCTCAAGAGTGGTGAAAACGAGAGGAAATGCCTTATTGGCTGCCCTTTTCACATGCAAAACATGATTGGGTGCCCTCTAGGGTGCCCCTTCATACAATAGATTATGATGATGTGCCCTCTAGAACAAGAAAATCTGATGACGTGCCTTAATGAGATGCCCGTATAGTCCCCTTCTGCCCGTCTGGTGCCCTTCTAGTACCCTGATAGTGCCCTTCTGCCCGTCTGGTCCTTCTAGTGCCCTTCTGCCCGTCTGGTGCCCTTCTAGTGCCCGTCTAGTATCCTGATAGTGCCCTTCTGCCCGTCCGGTGCCCGTCTGGTGCCCTGATAGTGCCCTTCTGCCCGTCCGGTGCCCGTCTGGTGCCCTGATAGTGCCCTTCTGCCCGTCTGGTGCCCCCATGGTTGAAAAGGTGTTGCTAAAGTGCCCTCTATGGTGGTGAAAATGAGAGAAAATGCCTTATTGGCTGCCGTTCACGTGAAAAAAAATTATTGAGTGCCCCAAGTGCCCCTCCATACAATAGGCCTAAATGATGATGATGTGCCCTCTGGAGCAAGCTTGAGGTGCAGACGTTCCTCTCTTTGGTAGCTGACGAACGGGGAATGCGAAAGAGGCGTTGCTTTCATGCGGCGTCGCTATGACAAACAGCTACATCGAGTTAAATCTCCACTGGATAACAAAGCAAAAAGCGAATTAAGAGTATGTCCGTACCCATAGTGGAAAAGCACAATTAGATGCCAAGTTAGAAAAACAGATTTTTTTTTAGTTTGCAAAATCCGTTTGAAATTTATATAAATTTTTTGAGCGTTCAAGATCCGGTCCTCATTCAAGTGTAGGTCATTTCATGCAAGAGAGACAATGATAGTCAGCTATGGGGGCGCCCTTAGCTCAGTTGGTAGGGCGTCCCCCCATGGGCCTCGGCCAGCAGCGGACCCGAGTTCGATTCCAGCCCGCGGTCGTTCTCTGCATGTCACTCCCCTCTCTGCCCCATTTCAACTCTGTCTCTACACTATCAATAAAAAGCATAAAAAATGCCAAAAAATATCTTAAAAAAAAAATTATAGTTTGCTATCACCTCAATATGAAGGAAAAGTTCCTTAAATATTTCCGTAGCTGGCTGTCAGCGGTCAAAGACTGTATGGTGCGGCACATTGAATTTTCTCAAGTCTAATTTTTACTTAAATGCTAGTAAAGATGAAAGCAGCAAGGCATCCTCCTTTCTTTGGCTAAAATGTGAAAGTGCACAATGATGTGAACAGCTCATTTTGGTGTTTATAAAGTCGCTAATAAGGGGAAACAGTGTCTTTGAAACTAAATTTTTTCCATTTAGTTGCATGAGCCCAACCGTTATTTTTAACATCTACAAACACAGTGTTTGGTGTTTCGTTACATTACATTTTATTTAGCTGACGCTTTTATCCTAAGCGACTTCCATTAAGTGCATTCAACAATGAAGGTACAAACTCAGAACAACAAGAGTCACGTAAGTACTATAGCTGCAAATAAACCAAACTACAAAGTGACACAAGTAAGTGCTACACAGAGATGTAACAAGTGAATGAATGAATGAATGAATCAATCAATTAATGAATTAATGAAATGTTAGAAAAGCCACTGTGTGTGCTGGTGGGGCCCCATGTTGTCCAGAATGTGCCCATTTTATTTGTTCGCCCCTGCCGTTCAAACAGTCTGAGTCCGCCACTGGTAATAAGGCATACTGGTAAAAACTGCGTTCAGTTCAAATCTAATAATTTCCAAAACATAATTGTGAAATAAACATGACCGAACCAAGCCCTAGCAGGCTAACATTTTTAGTCTACAAAATCAGGAAATGGTTTGAGACCAAAACAGAATGGATATAGAGACCCACTTTCAAAAGGTGTCAAAAGCCAAGGCCAACATATTTGTGAGTCATTCTTAACTTCCTCTCAACTAATAATATGTTGTAGTGCAACCCTCTGTGTCCTCTCAATGGCATACACAGGCAGCCCATTGAGTTGGGACCAATACAGGAGTCATATTTAAATCAAACACCCGATGGCACTCTTGTCCCTTTTTCTATGGTCAAGAAAATGCACTACTCAGTGTGTTCCCCTCTGTTTAGTAGGTTGTTTTTGGCAAGTGAAAAAAATGACATTCTGGCTAAAACAATTTCATGGCAACCCTTCTGTAATCTTAATAACAGACTAGATGGAAAATTCTAAGCAAGTAGTCCAGTGTTTCATAATAGGTATTTGGTCTCTCTATGTTATCTCTATAAATGCATAACAGATAGTGACAAATATCATCCAAATCAATGTGTGTTTGTTGGTGACATCATATGCAAAACACTAGTATGCTATTTTTATTATTTTTTTGTCATTGACAAATTGTGATATTATTTTTATGGTGAATTTCATAATTATGCCACACTGTCTATGTTAATAGACAGTTGTGTATTAATTAGCCTAACAACTACAAATGTGTTTACATTATACCCTTAAAGCCTTTAAAGGTGCAGTGTGTAATATGACATCATCAAGAAAGTTCTACAAAATTCTAGACTGCAACGCTCCCTGGGTAACCCCGCCCCTTTAGAATAATAACAGAAGCTAGAGTGGCCTTCAAGGACAAGAACAATTAAAAATGTTAAACAATGCACCTGATGACATTCCAACTATGACACTTTCAAGATGGCAGCACTAGGCCTTGGTCCAAAATATGCAGAAATATGGATATATATGAGACCCTTTCTAAGGGAAAAATAATAATTAAACACTTTTTTTTCAGCTATTATGCACTAAATTAAATGTACTTATGGATATTATAATTACTTTCTACAAAATCTGCTAGGAAATAAAACCCAAAATTCTACACACTGCAGGTTTAAATGCCAACTTGAAGGTCACATTCTATTTCTAAGGGACTTATTGACTAAAGTACTGTAGATGACACTTTTTTCGATGTTCTTGCATCAGCTAAATAAGTACAACCCTTTGTAAAAACTAAGTAGGCCTAGGCTTATGTAATAATGAACCCTTTCGTGAAATAGCATTGTATTGCTTCCGTCTGATGCAAAGTCATGTAAAAACAAAACGGGGGTGTGTATTACTCTTATCACTTGTATCACTGTCTGTTTGCCGTCTCCTGGGTAGCCAGACCGGCCAGACGGGCGGGGTTTAAAGCCAGGAAACAAATAGAACCGCCCACTCGCATTGCAGTCGCGCTGTCTCTATGAGTAAATGAGGCACAACCCCTTGACATTTAGCACCGTGACGTAGGCACACTGTACACTCAAATTCCCACAGCATCGGACGGCGCTGTTATTGTTCGGTTTGAAGAGTTTGGGGGGCGGTCGGTGCTTTGTTTTTTATTTTGGGGGGCTGATAGCGACCATTAGCAGGATAATTCCACCTGAATAACAACACCTGCATGCCTGGGGTCGAGGTTTAGTTGTAATATTTAGCATAGCCTTTATCCAGGTAGTGAGTAGGCTTAGCTAACAAGTTAGGTCCCGGACGGAGTAGCCGATGGATGACCGGGTATCGGAGTTATTTTGCTCAGGAAATGGACGCGGCTCTGCATCTCAAGGTGTCGCGTCCAGCTTCAAACCGGGACATGCCTACGGGGTAGCCTCCAAAAAAGCTTGCAACAAGATCAACAAGAAATCTAAAGCGCGATTCGCTCGAAACTTCAAACCAAGCAATAACACCCCATATCTACCTCCGGAGGTAAGGCTGAGCTCACGCGCACGTACACTGCTAGCGTAAACTAGCTAATACTAGTTGCGACCCGTAGCAAAGTGCCGCCAATAAAAACGTAAATTTAACTAGGGATATTTTGAGCATTTTGTGGTGTGCAACGCTGACAGAGGCCCATTTCCCTTTGCATTAGACTACTGGGTTAGCTGCCCTGAACTACAGAGTTGTATTCTAACTCGTAGTGACACGTAGCTTGTCGGCAACAAAGGGAAATGAATGAGATGGTTGGTCACGGCTAACATTAGCAGCCTAACATGAGCGGTTTTCTTTAAATTTTCCATTCGCATTTACTTTACTGTAGTTATCCCTTCTTCGTGTGTTTAGTTGAATGGCTTGTGCTAGTAGCTGGCTAGTATGTTTTGCTGTCTTGCAGAAGAACAGCTGTGTTTGTAAATATCTGAGAGGGGGCGGGTGTACACCCCTCGGGCCAGCAAATGTCATTCAGCTAAGGACTGTGTGTTACTACCTTGTATACATGGTTACTACACAAATACTGAACAACTTACATTGATAGTGTATTTATAACCTTAGTAAGCTAAACGTAAACTCAACGGTTAACGTGACCATTATTGTCTCAGACAAGGTTCCTACACACTCATTTAAAAGTTTCATTTAAACATTAATGAATACGTTAATCTAAACATAAGGTTAGTATTAAAATGTCTTGAATCAATCTTTCAAAAAGTCATTGTTATTATAGTTTTTAGTTGTGTATTTTGAATGACCTGCAGTGAAATAATGTAATACCATACCAAATTAAAAAAACAAACGAACATGTCATTCAACATCTTGCTTTTTTACTCAACCAAATAAGTTGTGTTTTTATGGAAATTTGTAAAGGAAAGGTATTATTAATATAGGTCACTGCCATGAACTCTTGTCTGTTAATGGGGCAAGTCCCAACATATTCCAGGGCTTCAGCTGTTGTTTCAGCTGATCCCCCAGCATGTAACCAGCTCCACTGTCCTGAAGTAATCATTGTTGACAATATACAATTGAAATATTTGCACGTGTAATGATATTGACTAGACAACTTTAAATGTATATTGACTCTTATACATGTGAGTGCTTTGTCAAATAACGCATTAAGTAGCTGTGTATAAGCCTGGCTAAGCAGTTAGTCAGTTTGTATAGCTCTCAGTGACTGCCCATTCACAGTAGTGCACTGACCGCTCATTCAGTCCAATTGCTTTTCTCTTAACTGATCAATAGCCTGTTGTCTCACTTCTCTGCAGTCTGACAGTCTGTTGTTTCTCTTCTGCCTTTGTATCTCTCCCTGTCTCTTAGGCCGAAGAGGGAAATATAGAGTACAAGGTAAGCAAATTAGCTGTGACATGTCAGAAGAATATGTAAGTGCAGTCTCGCATGGAAAAGAAGCCAACACCACAGTGGATTAGCAGGAGCATTTTTAGTAACTGGACAGCTGCTTCCACCCCACCATCTTCAGATAGTTATTGCCTCAGCCCTACATTAACTAAATATGAACAAATAAAGAGTATTACATTAAAGGTGGAGTCAGTGATTGTGAATAACTCCTCACGATCCGCTTCCTGTCCGTACTGTGTGTGTGTGTGTGTGTGTGTGTGTGTGTGTGTGCGCAAAAAAAAAAGATGGTGTCAATACACAGCCTAGACTCTGTAAACGGGTATGCAAACAAAGGAGGCCCACCGTAGCTAGCAACATCATGCCCGTTTACACAGCCTAGGTTGTATCAACACTGGATTTTATTTTTTCGCTGACTCCACCTTTAATATATTTGCTTTGCATTGTTAGTTATTTGCATCATAATTATTTAACCACTGACTATAGGGCCATATAACTTTCCACAGTCTAAGTTTAAGATCAGCACTAATCTCTTAAATCTTTCCGTGGTCTAGCTGAAGCTTATAGACCCCACGCAATACCGCCTTGAGCACCTGGCAACACAGATGAAATGGCGACTGCAGGAGGGTCGGGGCGAAGCGGTCTATCAAATAGGTGTCGAGGACAATGGCATGCTGGTGGGACTATCAGAGGACGATATGAGGTCATCGCTGCAGACGCTTCATAAGCTGGCAGAGAAGTAAGTCAAGATAATATCAACAATAGTTTTCATTAGAACCTGTGTTGTCACTGAAATATAAAGTTATCATAACCCTAACCAAACAAAGTGAAAATTATGAAGGTGTGCAATTTAAATTTCCAAACCAGTTTACAAAATGAATATGCATACTATATGTAACAATACATACAAATACATATCCTACAATCATGATGTAATAGCATTATTAAAACACCACTCTATATTCATTTACATATTTGTTTTTTCCTATTTCTGACAGAGTTGGAGCAGACATCGCTATTCTCAGAGAGCGAGAGGTGGACTATGACTCTGATGAGCCTCGGAAGATCGCGGAGGTTCTCATTCGCAAGGTGCCAGATGACCAGCAGGTTAGTAGGTCTACTATGATGAAGACATGTTTGCTTTTTTGGTTGTTGTTCTTTTGTTGTTTTCGTAATTTAGATTTGTTTTGCATCACTGCTTATTCTGTGTGTTTCACCTGCAGTTCTTGGACCTGCGAGTAGCCGTACTGGGTAACGTGGACTCGGGGAAGTCCACTCTGTTGGGTGTGTTGACACAGGGTGAGCTGGACAATGGACGGGGGAGAGCCAGGCTCAACCTCTTCAGACATCTACACGAGATCCAGACTGGACGCACGTCAAGCATCAGCTTTGAGATCCTCGGCTTCAACAGTAAAGGAGAGGTGAGAGGAGATGAATACATTATGTTATAGTTATTATAACAGGGTTTCCTTTCTCACTAAGATGTTCCCAAGAGTATATGTTTTTGGTAATATTAATACTAAAAGGAAAATACAATATAATTTGCTGTAATATTAATGTAGAAATCATCAAATGACCCTACCTGTGACTGATTAGTGACTGATATCTGGCCGACGTACTGTACATTTTAAATAAATAACGAGAGATATGTTGGTGCTATTGGATATTCCTAAATGTAATGGGAGCTCATGAGAAACTTAATATTACTTTTTTTCCCCAGGTTGTGAATTACAGCGAGTCTCGGACGGCAGAGGAGATTTGTGAGAGTGCCTCTAAAATGATCACGTTCATAGATCTGGCGGGTCACCACAAGTACCTGAAGACCACCATCTTTGGCCTCACCAGCTACTGTCCGGATTTCGCCATGCTGGTCGTCAGCGCAAATACCGGCATTGGTGAGTATTTATTGCTTCATTTGATTTTCTACTAGTTTTGTATGAAAATTTTTCCTCAGTTAGAATGTAACCGTGTCTCTTTGTGTGCACTTTATCCAGTCACATTACTATTCAGATAAGCCAAGCTGAAAGTGGATCTGTTACAGGGACACAGGAGGGTAATAAACACTTGCAGGGCCAGATCTGTGAGAGAGCCTGTGTTTGTATTCACAACAACTCTACACTCGAGCGGACAGCTGTAGCGTAGCCCTTTGCAAACATGTGATATCTGAGTGATGTAACAGGCTACCCTTCCTACCACCGTCTCCATGCCCCTGCCTGCCACTACTAGTCCCAAAATATCTCAAATACCATCCATTCATTTTAGAGTCCTCTTACATACTGGAGGCAGCTAATGTGCTTGATCCTGTGCAGATTTGGTGAATCAAAGACCTGCAAATGGATCGGTGACCTACTGCATATGTCAACATTGCTGACTTTGCAGGAACACTTGGAAATCACCAGGAGTTATTCCCATGATTTTTGCTCATATTGTATAAATGATCAAGCTGAACTTTCTCCCAGAATTCATGTGACGTTTTGCTGAACGGCACTTTATTTTCATTTTGTGTCTGTAATCGTGGAGCCTAGGGGCATAGACAAAAAAGATTCCAGAAACATTACAATAATCCTCAACAGACATGTCCCCCACGGCAAAGTGAAGACAAAATTCCTAAGTGAATTTTTCGCATTGCAAAGCAAAGCGTTTTACACATCCCATAGTATATTAATATGGGACAAACTTTGTGACTCTACGGCTCATGGTCTTTCTCTTGTTACAATAAACTTATTGTATTGATATATTCTGTATCAGTGCACAGTGTCCTTTCAATGACCCAAACCTTTAATCAAGTGAGAGTCTACAAGACTTGATATCCAGGTCCAGGAAGGACAGACAGTACTTTGTAACCTGAACTGCTGAAACAAGCTAGCCAGTTATTTGCTTTGGTTGTAAACACAGGTTTGTCTACTGTTGTTGTTAACTTATCCTGCTGTAACAGTAGAACACTAATTCATTTAGCTTGATGGTCCCTCCCTATTCAAAACGTTGCTGTCAGAAGTGGGATTCGAACCCACGCCTCCAGAGGAGACTGCGACCTGAACGCAGCGCCTTAGACCGCTCGGCCATCCTGACACTAATCTATTTATGTCAGCTCTGCTTCATGGCTGGGGGGAGGGGCTCTGACTCACGCAGCTAGTGGGCCCCAGATAAGAACATGCTGATGAGGGCTTGTGACCTTCTGTAAAGAGTCTCTTGAAAGCAATAGACTTACCAAAGGTTTATTAGGAAATCTGTGGATGTGTTTTAATTTTTTGCAATGTGTTTTAGCCATGTGGATGAAATGTTTGCCTTATAGACAACACTTACGATGCCTATGTATTAAAAAAAAAAAAAAAAGTTGTATTCAGTAGGGATATACTACCGCCAAAACTAAATGTACACTAGTTTGCTGTTCATAGTTATAATACAGATTATTTCAACACCAGGAAAATAAATTCAGTCTAAAAGTTTAGAAACAATAGATTCTGATCACTTTAAAGTTGGAGTCAGCGATTCTGGAGAACGCTTGTTGTCAAAATCAATGAATATCTCCTCATGATCTGCTTCCTGATCGTACTGTGTGTGAAAAATATATCCAGCATTTTGATAAAACTAAATAAAAATTAAAAAAATGAATATTATTTAATCCATATTTAGGTATTTATCTTTGAAAAACTGAAGTTGTTGCAATGTTTGTGTGGCTGTCTTTTCTAAAATAGGGCACGCCTGGGGGGGAAATGGGATCAAGATTGGGGACCATTTTAACTATGCAACAGACAGAAATGGGACACAGTGTCTGCAACCCAAGAGCAACAGCTTAAATTATGAAACAGAGTAATGGATCTGGGTAATGCAAAGGGCTCGTCTTAGGTCGTATCTGTGACAAGCCAAAAAATACCTATTTCCTTTCTAAAACAGGAGGAACTTTTGTCTATTCTGATTTTTCCCATGCACCTTTACCTCGGATGCTCTAAAAATAGCACAACAACACGCTACTCAGCTGATCAGGGGTTATGGTATTTTAGGTGTCTGTCTGTGTCTGTAAATGTGTTTTATGGGGTCAGTGTACCCTTAAACTATTAGGAGACGTAGGGAGAGTTTAGACCTACATCTGACCGAAACATAATCTACTATCCATGTTTACATGTCACTTTAACATGCCATCTTTCTTCACAAAGAAACATGATCCTCCAGGTACAATGTTACCTCTGTGAAAGTGTCACTTTGTTTGGAGAAACTTGTCTTAAAATGTTTACCAGCTTATCAGTTTGTTGACATGTTCTTTTGAAGCTCAGACTCATATTATTTGCCAGCAGACAAGCAATGATATCTCAGTCCCTTGCCCCTCGAGGGTGTAGACTTCCTTATGTGACCAAATGGATGTTTGCCGGGAACATTGGGTCCCTTACTTTTCTTTTCATTTGGATAGATGTGTACAAGCCCATCATGCACACTACCTGTAAACAAACATTGTGTTTGTGCCCTCGCATGTTAAAGCACGTTTGATGATGTAGAGTGGTGCAGAGTGAAGTGCATCTGAATGAGTAAATTCATTTTAAGGAAACCCTTCAACTAGACCTAACTAAATCCCTACTTCCTTTCCCTTCTATTTTCCAGCCGGTACGACGCGGGAGCATCTGGGACTTGCCATGGCCTTGAAGGTTCCCATCTTCATTGTCATCAGTAAGGTGGACCTTTGTGCGCGGGCCACAGTGGAGCGCACTGTGCGACAGTTGGAGCGCGTCCTGAAGCAGCCGGGCTGCAACAAGGTCCCAATGGTCATCAGCAGCACGGATGACGCTGTGACGGCAGCCCAACAGTTCGCCCAGTCACCAAAGTATGAAACAAGTATATGTAAAGTACAACTGAATAAAGCATTTAATGTTTTCTATTTGACGATTTGTAGTGATGTGTATGCATCCTATATAGTGTAGAACTCTTATAACGGTATCAAATCAAACTTAATTTATAGAGCACTTTTCATACACAGAAAATGTAGAACAAAGTGCCTTACATAATAAAAGAATAGCCAAGACCTGAGCACTAAATATTACATGTCATTTAGCAGGTGCTCTTTTCCAAAGTGACTTAATATTGGATTTAGGCAGGTTGCATTGGTCTTGCCCATAACCCTCACTTAACTTGCCCCGGCCTGACTGGGAATTGAACCCTGGGTTCTTGTATCAAAGTCAGTGGTACTACCTGTTTAGCTAGCCAGCTAAATGAAAATGATAATAAGACAACAATGATAAGACAGGGACTGATACGACAGGAAAAACGTACAGGGTAAAAAACAATTTGTGGTGTGTTCTTGTTTGTCCTGATCACGTGCTTGTGCTCTCCCTGGCAGCATCACACCCATCTTCACCATGTCCAGTGTGTCCGGAGAGAGTCTAGACTTGCTCAAGGTCTTCTTCAACATCATCCCTCCTCTCAGCACCAGCAAGGAGCAGGAGGAGCTCATGCAACAGCTAACTGAGTTCCAGGTAGGTCCAAGATAAAGGGACCAGCTGGCACATGTTAACACTTACTGTACACAGTAAATACATATGACTTTGATTGTGTGGTTGATAGTAGTGTGTTCATCATTGCAGGTTGATGAGATCTTCACTGTGCCAGAGGTGGGGACTGTGGTGGGAGGTACTCTCTACAGGTCAGTGTGTTGAAATGTTGACTTCATGGTCTTCCATTTTTAACATGCATTTTAATATGTTTTAGCCTGGACTTTCTCAGACCGTGTGTTCTCTTTGATTGCGCAGTGGTATTTGTCGTGAGGGAGATGATCTTGTGGTAGGGCCCACCGATTCGGGCCAGTTCCACAAGTTGACCATCGAGAGCATCCAAAGGAACCGCTCGGCATGCAGGGTGCTCAGGGCCGGCCAGGCAGCCACACTAGCCCTGGGCAACTTCGACCGGTCGCTACTACGCAAGGTGAGACACTTGTGACAAATTTGCCAAACTCAAAATTTTCATGGAAATAAAAAATGTATATTGGTGGTTTGGTACTTTATCAGTAATTCATATGGGAAAACATATAAGATATCGATAGTTAGCACCAGTGGTTATTGTCAATTAATTGTTAGTTATTGTGACAGAAACCCAAACCTGATTGAAAGAAAATCCAAGAAACGGATAACTGACCAACTTATGAAAAAACATTAAATACAATACAACAAAAAATTACGCCAACATTTTTTTTTATATTATTTAAAACCAAACTAAACTTATATCATGTTACGAAGTACGCACTGATTTCTAATCTATATGTTTGCAATGTCCATGTGTTTTTTTCCTATTCACAGGGCATGGTGATGGTGAGTCCGGAGATGGATCCTACCATCTGCTGGATGTTTGAGGCTGAGATTGTGCTGCTATTCCACGCCAAGACCTTCCACAAGGGCTTCCAGGTTACTGTGCACATAGGCAATGTGAGACAGACCGCCACTGTGGAAGCTGTTTATGGCAAGGTTAGTTCCGCCACTTACCTCTGCTTGTTAGATCCCAATGTGTTATCTTGTGCATAATATGTCTGATTATTATTACAATAAATGTATTGATAATATGATGTGATTGTACACCCAGGAGGAGCTGAGGACAGGGGAGAAAGCAGTGGTCCTATTCAAGTTCATCAAGCACCCAGAGTACCTGAAGGTTGGAGCTAAAGTGCTCTTCAGAGAGGGCGTGACCAAAGGCATCGGCCTCGTCACCAAGCTGCAGCCCGTCGCCCAGTACCTGCCATCCCAAAGCGAGGACGACGAAGCCTAATGGTTTTCCTGACGACCCCAGCAGAAAAAAAACACCGTCCCAACCCAAAAAAAAACAAGGTGCTCTATAAACAACCTCCTGCGTCTCTGCCTTGTTTCAGTAAATCCCTCTCAGTTGACTTTGTTGTTTTATCAGCCTTTTCCAAAACCTGGTTGTCCCCATCCCTCCTACTTTTCCCTTTTTAAAGCCTTTTTAAATAACTGCTTTCTGGTGATGAGGTTTAGAGTGTTGCTTTCATGCACTGAAAAGAGGAAACCCTCCAGCCCCCTCTTTAACACATTCACATGGCAACATCTACTGGCGTGATATTGACTATCAAGAACACATAGTCACAATGCACACATTTAAAAAGTGTTAACTAGGAAATGGCTGTCTCAAACCTCTGTTGAAGTGCTAATACAAGGTTAACACCTAAACACACTCCCTACACATTTTGAAAAAGAGCATGCACACAGCACACGTTCTCTTGCACTGAAACATACACACCAGTGAAGATACCTTTGGCAGATCATTGTTTACAAGCAGTTTGCAAGTAAGAGATGCTTGGACATAAAGGTGCAAGCTGTATCGCTAATGTCATTGTTGTGATCGACCCAAAGCAGCTTGTCTGTTACCAGCACTGTGCCTGACTGAAGAAGATACACCACTGGCCCTCACTGTTTTTAAATGTTTTTCTGACATCATATCCTTATCTGACTGACCGCTAAAGAACTATGTGAGACAATTAGTAAAAGCATTTAGATACTTTGGTGGTTCACGAACGGACACAGCTTTTTAATTATTTATAAGCTAAACCACCTTAAAGCTATGTTACTCACAACGGGCATTATGAAGTTATGACAGGCCTGCCAAGATAACTCACATTGGCAATCACTTATAACTGGTGTTTGTTACGTCACATATGTCTGCGAGATTCACAAGTAATGCCTCACGATAGTGCAGTGAGATGCCAATGATCTTGCTGCCTATCTTTCAAGTGCTTTAGGTTACCGTACTCAGGTCAGTATAGACATCTTGGTACTAGTAGTAAGCATTCCACTCTCACAGAACTACTCCATTGGAGGTTCCTGTAGCCGATTTGGAGGGAGGGAGGTTTGAGGGAATAATAAAAAAAAAAAAGACAAGAGTGTTTCTCCCAAAGAGACATGTTTGAGTATGGAGTATATAGTATGTAAAGCAGTACTGATGTAGCTTTGTTTAAAAGCAATTAAGTTTGGGGTACTTTGATGTCGTCTCTTCACTTCTGTTACTTACTATGGAGGGGGGTTAACAGTAACACAGTGCCTGATGGAACTGCCGTTTGGGTAGCCTTCCATGACAAGTTCTAATTAGGTCGGTGCTACTCTGTTAAAACCTGTTTTTGTTGTTACGCACTGTTTGTATGCTCTCACAAAGAAGAATACTATAAGCATTTAAACCAAAATATTTTCTAGCCTCTATGCAGAGTTATATCAGGTGTTTGTTTGACTGCATCTCAAAAGTATTTTATAGATTTCTAGTAGTTCCAGATTTTACGACTCATTTTAACAAATGTTTCACTGTCTTCTTAATGGCACCCACCCATTTTGACTTTGTTGAAATGTTTCAGATCTGTTTTCCTCTTTATTAATTGAAAGTGTAATATTTTTCTCCATTAAATTGGGTGAAATGCAATATTTATGTACAGATCCAATTTGTGTATCATGATTGTACATGAATAAAACTTTTATTGTCTCTTCAGCAGGTGTTTTTTTCTTATTCTTTTATTGCTTAATGTTTTCAACCATGTCATCATACACACAGGGTACTGCGTCCACTGGCTCACGTTACAGAGCCATGACTCACTACAGAACCTTGAGTTGTAAATAAAAAGCTTTGTTATTTAATTGCCATGGTACAGCTCTTCCTTATCCACTCCTCAGCTGATGCAAGACAAAGCAAGAGTGATTGATAGTCTTTCACCAGTCAATAGAACCATATGTACAAAGGTGGAAAAATCAAACAGGATGACTCAGGTCGGAATGCAATTACTCTCACTGTGCTAGTATTTCAAAGATGCACTGCCTTGTTGTCCTGCAACAGACAAACATGTTTTCTTTCTTGAGTTCACATGAAGTCACTCAAGTGAGGATTCCTGCTCTATTGTCAAGTCTTTAGTGGCATCTGCTGGCACGTCAGAGTACTACAACATCATGTACACAACTACAACATCTAAAATAAAGTATCTTTAATACACTCTGGTTCACAGAATTATTGCCTTTTACTTTACAATATATATTTTTTAAAACCCTTCCAATCCTATAAAGAACAGTAACTTTAATCTAGCGATTTCTGTAACCTTATGGCTTTCACATTCCTTGAACAAATGAAAAACCTATTGTCCTTACACATTTGCGATATGAGTTATCAGGAATGTGTATTTTATTTAGATAAACAATTGCAGTCCTACAGCACATCTTCAGCTCTTCTTAAAAAAAGAATCCAGGGTGCCTGTACTTCCACCTTGGGAGCGGTGCCTTTTGGATTGGGGTCCCGACTGGCCCCTGCCTTTTGTCTTGCCCCGGGAGGACTGGGCTATACCTGCTGCTCCTGCTCTGACAGGAGTTAGAGAGACACTGGAAGAAGGAGAAGAGACGGTTGAGGAAGATGACGACAGTGATTTCTGGAGGTCCAGGGCAAAGTGATAGTCATTATGTTCAGGCATTTCCCAGACCAACACCTCCTGGCTACAGCGTTCACAGGTCAACAGGTCTTCTTTGTCCACACTGGCAGGATGGTGATTTACCTCTGCATCAATGTCCGGTTCATCCCTGGAGTCTTCACATAGAGACTGGTTAGATGTGACCTCGGAGCTAGTTTTTGCCTGTAGGCCCGACACAATAGCGACAGTGTCCTCGAAGTCCTCTTTAGTGACAGTCATTGGCCTTTGTCCTTCAGGCTTATTCAATGCAGAGGCCTGTACACTTCTTTCAAGAATCTTCTTGTGGAAGAAAGAGGAAATGCCAGGATGGGGGCTGGCTGACGCAATTTTAGATTCAGAAAAAAGTGCAAAGGAAGATATGGAGTTATTGGAATCTGCTTCCGACTCAGTATCAATAGCAGAAGTTTTGTGAATGGAGGAAGATAGGAGAGTTCCTGCGGAGCTTATCATATCCTCATCCGCCTCGTCCACATCTTTTGTAACCATCTGTGTTTTTTTCTCAGCTGCCTTTTGAAAGAAGGACTGGATGGTGCCGGGTTGTTTGTCGTTCTTCAGCTCAGAGTGGGGCTGTGTGGACGACTGAGTGTTTGAGAATGAACTCTGGGTTGACGTAACATCGCTGGAGAGAAAGCCAGCGATGCCCCCTACTGACGGAGCGTCGCTGAATTTGCTCGCCGAGATGTGGAGCAAGGTGAGGGGTGGTGTCCTAGGGAGAGGATGCAAGAACACAGTAATACATCACACAGGGTTTCCTTAGACCAACTGACTTTAAACCCTGCGTTCCAAATCGCATACTTTTTTTTTGGACTATTCTACATACTACAGCTGATTATAACAAGTATGTAGTTTGCATGATGCATACAATTGGGGCATACTTTGACTCATTTATTTGATCATTACAACGTGCCTTAAATTTGTCTCTTGCTTATGTACTGTATCTGTCGCATTGCTGGTTGTTTTTGCTCTGATTCTGAGTCCGTTGAAACGTAACTTCACCTGCGCAGTGGTTTGTGGGTCAGAATCTCCAAAAAAGCATGCCGATTTCCTCACTAAAAATCACGACCGGATGTAGTAGGGCATCCGGGTATTTTAAAAGCAAGCTGCATCTGACTACATGAATTGGGACATCCTAAATATTTTTCTACTATACTAAATAGCAGGGAAGTATGGGTATTGGAACGCAGCGTAAATATTTCACTGCATGCATGTGCATCAATTTACCATGCTGCCTGGTGGTTTCCGGCTGTGTTGAGACTCTTGATGATGGCAAAGCTGTCAGCAGAGAGTTTGGATGCTTCGTAGCGCACTAAAGCACAACAGCGGGAGAAGCTGCTCGGCCTTTTGTCCCCAAGCTGACGCACACCGACTGTCAACGACTTAGCCACTCGACCATTCTGCAAGGGGGCGAGACATGTCGGACACTGATGTGAACCACGGTTATACTTACCAAAAACAACTTCACAGTGAAACCCCAGTTAAGGAAATAGGTAGTACTGCTGTAACAACGGAAAATATGACACAATCGCAAATAATTTTTTCTCACCACTTCCCTGTCCTTGGTAAGCCTCTCCTCCAGCTCAAGGGCCAGTTGATTAAGCCAATACTGTACCTACAGAGGGGTATACAATAATACACCTTAAAACATCTGGCAAATCATAATTAAAAATAACAATATTGTACATGGTAATGTTACAAAAATGTGTTTAATTGCATCTTCCTTACACATCTAGATGGATCAACTACATTCTCTCAAAGTTTCCCCACTTTCAGTTTCAGCCAATATCAGTCTAAAAATAAAAGCCAGATTGAGTCATACCGAGACAGATGGCCGTTACCTGCTCTTTTGTGGCCAGTGACGTCTTCCCGGGGAAGTTTTTACTGCAGCCGATGGACTTGGGGAGCTGTCTCGGTTTCACTGCTTCAAAGTCAATCCCACGACACATGTCATACAGCCACTGGCTGCAAAAAGCAGAGAGGCTCAATGGTTAATGTGGGGTGGTAATCAAGTATAAATAATAATGTCAATTTCTGAAGCACTTTTATCAAACAGGTTGGTTTTTGTAAGAGAAAACCTTTGTCCCTGTAATGTTGTTGTGTTATAAGCATGTGGCATAATGCATGCTGTGACCACAGATATGTATTAGGATACATATAGTAAAATGGCTAAGTTAAGAATTTGTAATCAATATGTCCATTCATCTTAAAATTATGATGCGTGTGATATAATACGTAAATGCAAGACAAACACTTTTGTTCGCCAGTAACCTTTTGACACTTTTGACTTTTAAAATAATATCTGATCGGTAGCACTTATCGGATCATGCTACAAATTGATAAGTGCTACTTTGAGGATCTGGACATGCGGAGACCACAATTTTTTGATGGGGTAGCGCAATTTGACAGCCAACTTTCAATTTGCGCCACTGCAGCAGCACAAAACACTGGCGGCTTGTCTTACCCTGTCTTTTCTCCAAAGTGCTGTTCCAGTTGGGCCTGAGAGAAGCGAATCAGATCTCCCATGTTCTTTATGCCCAGAGTTTCAGTAATGGAGACACCCAGCTTACCCCCCAGGCTACGGCTGCAAAGGTCAAATAAACAGTCCAAGTACAGATTATTGTCTTTTTTTTTTCTTGTTTGTCACTTTTATGTCAGAATATGATGAGGAGTAACTCCTTCGTGACATAGTAGTGCATTGAACTCACATCTTGCTGATTGGTAAAGAGTTGAAAAGCTCTGCCACAGAGTCCAAAGGCACAACAGTTTGTCGGTTAGGTTTGTTCAGACCACAGGCTAGTTTGGCCAACACCTGGAAACAGTATGACCATAGGAGAGACAGTTACAAATTTTCAAAGCACTGCTGCAGTGGTATTATATGTACAGGAATAAATCATTGAGAGGTTCTCACCTTGTTGTGTGATATCCCTGCTGAACAGCGGAAACCGGTGTCTTTCTCCACAGCGGCCCTCATTTCCTCCGCAATTATTGCCCCCACAGTCAGCTGCAGTTCCGCAGAGGCCTGCTCCCCTATTAGAGGGACGGGTAGGGACGCCAGCCACTGCTGGACACCTCTGGACCTCTGCTCCTCTGGGGACAAAAATGACACTGTTTAGAAGGACACATCCTTACCGGAGATTTGGCATGTTAAAGGTTATGTTAAAGGTGGATACAGCGTATCTGGAGAATGTTTGTAGTCAAAATCATCTTCTCACGAACTGTGACCTGTCCGTATTGTGTATGCAATGACAACAATATTAGTGTTGATACACAACCTAGGTTATGCAAACAGGTATGTAAACAAGTAGGCTTGGACCAACCCACTGTAGTACCGGAAGAGATATGTACTAATTTTGACAAAAAGTGATTCTGACAACAAGCGTTCCCTAGAATCGCTGACTCTTAACAGCAGCTTCTCTTGTCCAGTGCTGAAACATTTAGTCGAGTCATTGATTAGTTTGGTTACAGTTCCATTTACAGCCTACCTTTATCCAATACAGCATCCTCTGCATATGATTCCTGTTCAGGCAAACTTTGTGGGTAGCCCTGGATGTGGGTCATACTCAGCAGGTGAGGCTCAGGTTGTTTGTCGGCCATGTTTTTCAGCCGCTGCTGGACAGTGTCAGTCAGATCCAAGTAGGCCTCGTCAATGCTGGCTCTTTCGATGACAGCGAAGCGCGACATCACCTCGATCACCTTCACACTCGCCTCTCTGTAACTACACACGGTTGAGAGTGATATTTACTTTACAATTGGCCAGAGAAGTAGAGGTATTAAAGCTACATTTATTTACTATTCATACTGCCCCAATATGCTCTACGGCACAATACCCCTGGAAGTGAGAACAGGTGTAACAGGTTAAACATCACCAGCACTTACGGTGTCAGGTCTGCCTTGCCGCGAGACTCACGCACTCGTGCCACCTGCAGATCTGGGCACAGTATCTTTGCATCGTCCACCCACATGTTCTTGGTGACACCATAGGCCCTGGCCTCGTAGCTCACAGCAATGATACTAGCAGCAGAGCAGAGGATGATATTTTGTTGAGAACCACATTTTCTAAGTCATATTTACAAACTGTGAGAACATGAATTGCCAACACAGGCAGCTATTTAAATGGTTCAACTAAGCAGACACAAGCTTGGTGCAGCTGAAATGCTAAAGTGTGTGATTGTTTACATTAACAGTCCGTGTGCACAAATGGAGTAATCCAGAATACATAACAATCCTGATTCCTGCTGTTTATTTATTTTTTACCTTTATTTTACTAGGCAAGAATTGTGTTGGACATTCTCCTTGCAAGCAGTGCATGTTGCCTTGATCATCAAAACAATACATCTCTAGTGTCAGAAACTCACCCGCCTCCTTTCCACGTCTTGTACTGGGCCACCACACATGGAGTGTTGCTCAGAGCCGGATTGAGCTTCTGTTCAACCTGGACGTAAAAACAGTCCATGTCCACTAACGCCACCACTCTCTCCTTTCCGTACTCCATCGCTGCAGAGGAGAACGAAATCCACTGAAATTAAACAAGGCGCCGAAATGTTTCCCTTCCCGTCGCTTGGTATTTGCGCAGTCGTTTGGATGTTACATAAATACGTCATCAAAAGTCGACACATCAAAAGTCGGTGCACTGACTTTTGCATGGAGAAAAAAATGCTTTTCAAGGAGTTAATAAATAGGACTACAGATTTGTCGAGTACTAACAACTCAAGTTAATGTATCTGCATTTAATAACTTGATAGTTGCTGCCGAGTCATACATCCCCTAATAGGCGGTTTATCATCATACAATGTAGGGCCTAATAAATTCACATCAAAACCATAGGTCAAAGCAATTGGTCAAAACAGGTGAACCAGTGAAACCAATTGATTCATTATACAGGCTAGGTATACACGGCTGCTGCTCTTTCAAAAATGTAGGCTGTGTACTAAAAAATAAATAGAATTGTTGTGATGTTAAGAGGACACGCCAGACAGCGGAGTAGCGGGGCCCCGTCTATGGGGCCACCTAGCGGCACAATCAACATGAATGGTGAACGCACACCGACTCCACTGACCTCAGAACAGTGATGGAGGTAAAATCCTTAGTTTTGGCCGTTTTGGCAGAGGCAGTGTTATCCCAGACAACACTGCACTGGGAACGAGTGCTAATTAAAAAGTATACTTTTTCTGTAACTGTCGGCATAGAAAGAGCACGCAGTAGCCTAAAGCAAAAGATAAGACATTGGTTTATACAATAATAATGTGTTTAGCTTGTTACGACGTACATTGCAAATGTTAGTGTATCGTGTTTGGTCCCCACAGAAGTAACCATTATAGCCTACTACTGTCTAGGCTAAGTGTAAGCTAACTGGCTAGGCCCTTCATTGACTGGTAGGCATCAACTTGCTGAAGCAGACTTTGTCCTGCCCTTTATTGGATTTGGGTGAATTTGCATTTAGGAAGCAACCACAACATTCTTACATTTGTCAAACTCGATCATCCTCTTATTCTGTATATAGTTAATTCACCCTGTTGTAAAATGGTTTACTTTTTCTTTCTTTATTTTAATTTTTTTGCTGAAATTCATTTATTTGTTATGTTCTATTTGTCTTCAAAAACATTCTAAAACGTTACTTGTTAGGCCTACTCATATGTCTATGAGGCCTACTTAAAGGCCTACTTCACCGGTTTGAATATGAAGGTGTATTGAATTCTGAGATCCTATGTAGTAGGGGAGAACGGGGTAATTTGTCACATGGGTTGGATGTCACATTCGTTATATCTCGCCACCAGAGCGCGCTAGCTCTGAAATGTTGATATAAAAAAGGTCTAGAATTGGGATCAGAGGTCACATACATAGACTTCCTTGGAGTTCGACTGCTGCATTTCAGGTGAGAGGATGTTTTGTGTTTTTCATGTCAAATTCCAAATATTTTGCTTCTCAGTATTTTTCTTCTAGGCTTTTACACAATGGGTTTATAACAAAACACTTGTTACCCTCAGAAAGTGTGAAGGGTAAACTATAGTTTAGATTGTGGTTAGCAAGCTAATTAGTTGTCAGATGGTTGTTGGCCTTGACGCTAGCAAGAAATTCAAGTTGGGGTTGGTCGTCAAATTTTTTTGGGGGTTGGTTGTCACATGTTATCTCAAGGCTGCAGCCAGAAAAGGAACCCAATAACGAAAGAAATTGTCAAGCTGTATCCTCACTGACACCCCAGAGAAGGAAATAATAGAGCAGGAAAAGGCAGCTAGCAAGCAAAAGAAAAAAGGGCAACAAAATCAAAACAACCCAGTGCATCCCAAACTAGACCAGCTGCCAAGGCTACAGAACGTTATGTAGGCCTATTTGTCAACTTGACAATGCAGTTAAACATTCAAATTTGGTCCTGCCTCCTTGCCTTCTTTTTAAGATTTTTCCCATTAAGATAACATTGTGACAAACAACCCCATAGTGTGTGACAACCGACCCCTTGATGGGGTTGGTTGTCACAATGTGTCAGAGTGTCTTTGATGGTAAATTACTTCTTCATTACAATAAGTTGGAAAAAAAGAGAGACACATATTTCTAGCCAACACCTTAAGCTTCAATTTAATGTAGGAATGGCTATTGACAGATGTTTTGGTGATGAGCAATTCTCACTAGAGTAAAAAGTGTGCCTACTTACCCCGTTCTCCCCTATAAATGTGCGAAAAAAATTGAAATCGGTTCATCCTAGCCTGAGAAAAGGCAGAAAGAGTGTTTTTTTTAACCCTATATTTCTCTTTCTCGTGACATCACAGAAAGAGAAATATAGGGTTAAAAAAAAACTTACTTTGTAAATATTACTGTGATGTCTTTTACTGTGACATCACAGTAATATTTACAAAGTATGTTTTTTTTTAACCCTATATTTCTCTTTCTGTGATGTCACTCTTTCTGTCTTTTCTCAGGCTAGGATGAACCGATTTTAATTTTTTTTTGCACATTTATACTACATAGGATCTCAGAATTCAATACACCTTCATATTCAAACCGGTGAAGTAGGCCTTTAAGATTATTAACTTGTTCCCAAATAGTTTACAAAAAGGTTGCAGGTCTTGAGAGGTCAGAGGGAACCTGTCAGCTTTATTTTCATTTAGATGTCAGAAGGGACAATGCTCAATGTTGGAAATAAATTAGTTTATTATACCATTGTGAACTTTTCCTCCTTGATAGTGTAGATCTAAAAGAAGATACCTTTAACATTATAGTGATAGGAATTTAAAGTTTAACTTAATCTATGAAGGAAGTAACTGCTATTGACAGTACAATCATAAACAACGCATTTGTTCAACGCCACACATACCATGACTGGTAGATTTACTGCAGGACCAAAAGAACATGTTCACTGTATTTGAAAATGTGGAAGTGAACCAGTGAGAAGTACCCACTTTAACCCTGAAAGTTCTCATTCCCTGATAACATTGATGCAGACATGACTTCTCTTTGTATTCATCATTTTATACTCGCTGGACTCATAGGTAAGTAAACCAATCTTCAATAAGAAAATGATTTATAAATGATAGTTAGGTTTATCATTAAACAAATATTGTTGATACTGATTAATTGCTGTTGAGTAGATAGATAGATAGATAGATAGATAGATAGATAGATAGATAGATAGATAGATAGATAGATAGATAGATAGATAGATAGATAGATAGATAGATAGATAGATAGATAGTGTGTTCATGTCTGAAGGACAATAACAGTACATTTAAGTATACCATTTAAAGTGAAAGTTGTATACATAAATGTGTTATTGAAATTCAAAGTTAATTCATAATACTTATGTATGTTATTATGTAGCATGTCACTGGCAAGACTGTAACCTATAAGTGATATAATATACAAAAATGCATTTTAATATCACCCCTGTATAAATCTTGTTTTGTCTGCTGTTTTCTTTTTCTTGTCAGGAATTCACAGTGAACTTATTACAGTGAGTGAAGTGTCAGTCGAGGAAGGAGGCTCCATCTTGATCCCTTGTCTCTATGAGCTGTCCTACACTAGTCATGTGAAATACCTATGTAAAGGAAACATTTTTTTGTTCTGTAATGTATTGGTTAAAACAAACCCAACAGTGGGCATTTCAGGAAGGTTTTCAATCTCTGACGACACAGCCCAAAGAATTTTTACCGTGACTATTCATGATCTGACGGATCAGGACACTTATTACTGGTGTGCTGTGGAAATAGAAAATAAACGTGATGTCAAACACAAGTTCTTGGTCACCACAGGTAAACTCCAATAAATGTTTTAAAAACATTTGAAATCCTTGCTTTGAATGATTGTACATACGTCTCACAGAAAATAGAACCAGACATACAGTATGCCTCATTTTGTCTTGTGTTTTTCAAGGTAGGCCAAGTCTGTACGTGGATCGACAGGAAATGGCAGCACTCGAAGGAGGAAGTGTGACCATCCTGTGCCACTTTGCATATCCAAAAGTAACACAGTGGTGCAGGCTGGGCAGCACCTGTGTGACGGATCAGACTGGATCAATAAGTGGAGCAGCATTGACCATCAACACAAGTGTTCCTAATGTTTTCAATGTGACTATGAGTGAACTGAGGGGAGAGAGCAGCGGCTGGTATTGGTGCTCCAGCGGAAACTTACAGATGCCAGTGCACATAACTGTTCATCAATTAACCTCTACTACAGCAAGTAAGATATTAAGAATTATATATTACTATATAAAGTTAACCAAGTAGGTGGACACAACAAAGTGAAAACAAATCAAAGTCTGAAATAATATAATATGCAGTATATAAAATAATAAATAAAACATAAATGCCAAATCTGGCAGCATAATAATCTGCATTATACAGGATGAAAAAATACATTGATTTGCTACACATCTTCCTCCACATTGTGGACTAACGTTCGTTTTCACATGTATTTACTCAGATTTTACGGGGACTCTTTCAACCACTACCCAGCATTACTCCATTCTCACCAGTGCAGAGACATTTACCTCTCCGCGGCTGCCCATAAACTCCACCATAAAGGGTGCAGGTGGAGAGGACCTGCAAGATGTGCACAAGATGTAGGTTCAAATCTGATTCACTACTTTTCCTGCATATTATTATCCCCTCCCCACTCTTTGTGTTTTATTATATAGCACAGCTGATGTGCTGTGTACCGCAGTATGTTAGAATGTCATTTTATGATTTGTTAGATTTGAAAATTAAATGAGAATAATATAATATAATATTATATTAAATAACAACGCAATCACATGTCAATTTCAGACATCTTTGGGTTCTGTCAAAATCCCATTTATTTTCAGTTTACTCTGCCTGTGATCTGCTTTTTTCTTCCAGTTCCACCAAGGTGTTGATTCTCATCTCTGTCCTCGTCTTGCTGCTGCTAGTTGTTCCTGCTGCTGTATTTGGATGGAGGATGATAAGACGTAGTAAGTCAGTCGTAAACTCTTCTAAAATGATTTAAGGAAAAAGAAAATCTGTTTTATTTTAGAATATCTTCTGGGTTTTAGATGGGACCAAACCTACGCGGCATGACATCACTGCGGTAAGTTATAGCCACGCCCACGTCCTTCCCATTATTACGTGTGGTTGTAAATATATGGTCATTTTCGTCACTGTCATATTTCTGATTTGCTTTGGTCAGTAACATTTAACTGTATCTAAACATGGACTCAGCATACAACACAAGGTGAAAAAGCATTTGAGGAACATGACCAATTAAGTGTATACTATACAGTACAGTAGGTCCAATAAAACTACACTGTGTGATTTGTTGATTATAATAGATATAACTCATTTCGTGCTGTAAAGTGTAGGGTAAAATTACATTTGCGCAAAACAACTATAACATTTTTAACTGAATAAAAGTCAACTATTCAGTATATGTTCCTCATTTAACTCAAGGTCATACAAATATAGGTTTACTTACATTTTAGCATGGTTTGAAGGTGGTTAATTGCAGTCCTGTCAACCATGACTTTGCAAATCAATATTCAGCATAACACACACTGTAAAGCCTTGAATTGCAAAGTGACTAGTCGAGTTATATTCAAATTTAGCAAACAATTGTCCAATTGAAGGCAAATAACTAACATAGCGTACAATTAATTAAATTAGATTAATGGAAAATTTCAATATCACTGAATACAGGGCTCACAAACAGGGAATGATCCGGATGTGCTCTACGCTACCGTTGTTCATAATCAACACATAGCAGCCCAGAAGAAGGTAAACCAGAGGAGAAAATCACAATTTTCTTAACATAAAAGCAGAACCAAAACACATTTAGTCCAAATGTGTTTGTCTTTTTCCCTGAAATAATGTAACTTTGACTGTAAATCTCACCCAGCAGAATGATATATGCGAAGCCAGTGTCACATACAGTACCATTGTAAGGAAGGAAAGTGTGCTTCAAATGGTATGTGATTCATTTGAAACTGGCACAAGCCTCTCAAAAGGCCAGCTATGTCAATAATTCAAATATATAAGTATTGTTGTTGGTCAACAATTATTCAGCATTTCTTATCTCTGTGCTTTCTTATTCTCACAATAGACTGAACCAGCAGAGGGAAATGTGATCTACAGCAATATCACATTGGATCAATCGGTCTATCCGGAAGTCTGTACATGAGACATATGCAGTGAAGACACTCTGGTGTTATTTTTGCAGATGTGCACAAAAAAACTATAATTAGATTGTATTTCCTACAAGCACAGACTTCAATCTCAAGACTGACATTGACTGGGGATGTGTTAAGAGAGGTGTAATGTCCCCTTGACACATTGAGTCACCGCAAGAGCAACAGTTTTTTTAGCCATATGAATTTATTTTAACGCCTTTGTCTCTTGATGCAGCTTCTTCAGTCAACATGTCAGCATCTTCCTATTGAAGACTATAATGGTTCATCTTCATCCCAAATTATGTTCCACAAACTGGCTTCAAGGAGAGCCTCATTATCTTCTTATTTTGATTTTGAAGCTGCAATACCTCTAGTGTTCGGCAGGATAGGATAACCAGGCGTTGCCTTAGGGTGTGGTATAATATGGTGTGGAAATAAATGAAAATTATTTTGCTTTTATTTGGTTAACAGGGTGACAAATGTGTTTGGAATCTCTCAGCAACTTAAAGTTACACTTCAATATTGAGAAAATGGATAACATTTTCAAATATTCATCTTCATGGCTTTTATTTTTACCTGAAGCATTGCATTGCTGTCTGTTATTGCTTGTTTTTATTAAAGTACTTTATGACTCAGGTTTCAATGAAGTTGAATTGCTTACTGGGTGCAATGCTCTAGTCAGAGCAAAATGCAGCGCTATAAGTATATGCTTTGTCAAACATGCAATTAATGGGACTGCCCTAAAAGAGGAGGAAGAAAGATTTCAACAAGTGCAATTGCAGGAGTACAGGAAATAGAAAATCAGTCTGTCACTGCCTTGGTTCTTGGTTGGTTTTGTCTGATTCTGTTCTCTCAACGACATGACTCTTCATCTCAGCTTTATTCTCATTCTTACTGGACTCACAGGTCAGTCACATAACTCATTGTATCTGTACTATGTTTACAGATGAGTTGTGCTTGAGATGGTTATGGCAGATGATGTTGGCTCGAGTAATTAATAAGCCAATATGTAATTCCTAACATGTCAGTCAGATGAGTAATACACCAGTTTGTGATCTAATTATACAAAATTCTGAGAAATGTACATATGTTTTAAAACTGTAGTAGATAAAATTGCCTTCGGCTGTAGACAAATTATTAAATAATAATATTGTGAAATGTATACCCAAAACAATTCTGTATTTTTTCTTCTTGCAGGAATTCAGAGCATAACTACAGTCCGTAAAGTTTCAGTGAAAACTGGACATTCAGTTACGATCCCATGTCTTTATGAGTCAAAATATACAAACAATGTGAAATATTTGTGTAAAGGATCTACTTGGAACTCGTGCTCATATGCAGTTAAAACAAACCAACCAAGTTCAGGAAAGTTTTCAATCTCTGACGACAAAAGCCAAAGAATCTTCACTGTGACTATAAAATATGTGACGGAGGAAGATTATTACTGGTGTGCTGTGGAGATTGATGGAGGGGCGGATGTCAAACAATATTTTCAACTGTCAGTCACAAGAGGTAATTATTAGCATAATTATAAGCGTAATTACAGGATAATAATTAAACACATTTCAAATGTGTATTAACGTCTTTACAATTTAGAGGAAAAACATGTATTGGGTCCCATTGTTTGCTATTGAGACTGATATTTTTAGTCTACCAACTATTTTCTATTGCATTTTGTTTCCTCTTTTAGGTATGCCCAGTCTCTATGTGGATCATCAGGAGATTATGGGATTTATTGGGGAAAAAACATCTATCAGCTGTTACTATCTTATCTCTGGAGAAATTAAGTGGTGCAGACTGGGTGGGTCCTGTGTGACAAAGCCGTCTGGATCAATAGGTGGAACAAGAGTGACCATCAGTGCAACCTCCAATGTTTTCACTGTGACTATGAGTGAACTGAGGCCAGAGAGCAGCGGCTGGTGTTGGTGTGCCAAAGGAGATGTTCAGATGCCAGTGCATGTAACTGTTAATGAGAAACCTACCACTAGTAAGCACTACAATTATTAAAGTATGAAATATATGTTTGGAAGAATTGTGTCAAGTCCAGCCCGCCTGGAAATTATTTGATTTCATAAAGAAGAGATATTAGGAATTGATATTGTTGAATTGATATAAACTTAATTTATTGTTGTCTTGCTTTGGATTATAGCCACTCTTCCAACAACAAGACATGTCACCTTATCACCCACTCCCGAGTCTGTGAATGTCACCCGTGGTATCACAGACACCACAGTGCTGCATGGACAGGACAGGTCAGAAGCCTTCAAATTATAATATTACATGATCATTAGATGAAGTATAATTTTATAGTCTAATAAACAATGGTAAAATAATCTCCATAAATGTGTTACAAGGTAAATTAGACTGATCGTTAATGAATAAGGTATGATACTGTAGCAATATGTTTTTTTTTATTTTTGTTTATCTTCATTGCAGTGCAAATATGGTGTTATTTGTTTATTCTGCAGTTTTTCAGTTGACCTGAACATCCTCATCATCACTTTGAGCTTGTTGATCCTCATTGTAATGGTGACCTTGTTCCTCTGGTTCATGCTAAAAAAGCAAAGTAAGTCTATATGCTGAACTTCTTAAAAATCCAACTCTATGAAAACTATGAATGCAAGTCTTATTCCGAAATATTTATTTTTAGTGTAAACGATTGTGTATTTAGAGTTTTTACTGTTTCACATTTAGAAAAGAAGAAAGCATCATCAGCTATGACAGAGGTAAGACACACGCTTATTAATTTTTACTTTTTCAAAAAGAAGGCTACAAGGTAGCTATTATCATTTAAAGAGTAAACTGATCAGGAATGTGATCACATATTGTTTCAATGATACTAACAATATATGTTTCACTTTTAAAAACAATATGTAAAAAAGGCCAATTTCACTATTTGATTAAGTGTGGTAATGATTCTAGAAAAGATTCAATGAAATTACATTGTAACTGCACAAAAAAATAAAGGGTGAGAATTAAACAATTTTCCATTCCTCTGACATTTTGTCTGCCCCTTACAGGATCAAGAGGAAGTGACATACTGTAATATTCAGCACTCAAGAAGAAAATCAACCCAGGTAATCCATAACTGCAAACATACTATATGCAGAAAAATCAAGAGAAAACACAAATTTGTTTTTAAGAGAAACAGTATTCGTTATTTGAAAAACATTTATGATCCAACAAATACTGACAAACTGGTGTCAGTGACTGTCAGGCCAGGCGACCTACTAAAAGCCAAATCTGTATAGTACAATACAAGAACACATACACATACTCAAATGTAAAATCTTATTTCACCATTCTTGACAAGAGCTACGTGAAGCCATTTGAAATTAATTAAAAAACTAAAGTGATCATCTCTTTCTGTCTCCTTCCTCATGCAGAGGCCTCACGCGGAGAGTGATGTGGACGTGACGTATAGTTCTGTGTATATCAAGAGGCACCAAGGTGAACAAAGGGTAAATATAAAGAAAACCTCTGACTTACATATTATTTTACCACTTGTTGTAGGTCTCACTAGAAGTTGCCATTTAGTCTTATCCCTTTCTTCTTAATTTACAAAGATATATTTAGTACCTCTTTATAATGCAGCCCGTGTTTTACAGTGTAACTTTGCGTCACTTACGGAGTAATTTATTTAAACTTATTTGTAGGGAGAGCTATCTTCAGAATAGACCCATTTTCAGCAGAAGACATGAGCATAATAAATCCCTTGAATGAAGCTTGCCAGCCTGCCAAACACGGATGAATAAAATATTATTGTCATAACCACCATGAGTAAACATTTACAGTAATTGCATTGCACCATATAGGCTACATAGCTTACTGATTGATATGAGGAAGTTACACCACAAGTCCCGGTAAACTGCACGGTACATTTTGGGAAGTTACACTCTAAATCCCCAATTGTTACTTCCTTGATACTCGTTGTCTTTCTTTCTTCTGCTGTACCTACATTTAAGTACATAAGAACCAATACTTATTTTATGTATGAATTCATGTGAGGTAGTTATACAATATGTTCCAGGAAATTACTCTGTAAGTTCAAGGTTACACTTTAAATTCCACAAAATGACTTGGTGACGGGAAGTTACACCGCAAAACGTGGGTTTTATTATAAAGTGGTACCATTTTGTTTGGGTTATTCTTTAAGGGATTTTTTTTCTCCACAGGTTGAAGCAAAGGATGAGAATGTAATATACAGCACATTGGGTTAGCACCAGCACCGTTTAGCATGTAACCTAATTTTGTCTGTTTCTTTGTGCACAACAGTTTTATTTTTTACAATTTGTAAGTTCTGCACCATCTCCCTCCTTTATCCTATTTTTATACATTAAAGAAGCATTGACCAGGGGCGCTCCCGTGGTGTAGTGGGTAGAGCAACTACCATTTAAGTGTCAGTCCTTATCACATTGGACCCAGGTTCGACGCCGGCCTGGGCCCCACTGCATGTAATTCCCCTCTCTCTCAAATAAAGGTGAAAACGCCTAAAATTATCTTAAAAGACCTGTTTGTATGGCAGTTGTTTGACAATATAATTGAAAAGTAAAATCTTAGTTTACTGATGTATTATGTAATAGGCCGAACAATGACTTTAGTAAGTAAACTTGACCCAGTTCTGGGGTATCCATGTGCCGAAACAACTTAAATGCACATCAGTATCTTGTCGAATGTACTTTCCCTGCTTATGTTTCATATTTCAATGTGCCATGTGTACTCTCTCTTAAATAAAGTAACTTAAAATGTATTACTTTTTTGTATCCTTGTTTTCTTTGTCAACAAATTAAAGTATCACACACAACTTCCCTTACCAAATGAACAACTTTTTTTATCATTCATGTATGATAGTAAGTGCATTATTTGAGAGGTGTAAGTTCACACAATCATTTAAATCATAATCTGGCACACACATCTTTTTTAAAACCTGAATGTACTGTAAAACCAAATAAAGCATAAACAGGGCTGCTTGGTGAGAGTTCTTTTATTTTTCTGTATCTACTGAGTTCCAGAAATGTGTATGTAATTGAGAACAATGTACAGTATATGGACATTGTTTTGTATACTTATACGCTCTTTCTCCATCTGTTCTGTTATGGCTATTCAGTCATCCACTCATAAATCACACTACTCTTTCTCTATATAGGAGTGGACAATGAAGGGCTAAAGCGTTTCATAGATATTAAACCTATTTGCAAACTCCTGACATGTATGATGTTGACAATTGTTCCCCAGCGTGACTTACAGCTGGCCAAAGTGAAGTATTTCCTTTTGCAACTGAATGTAAAATAACTACTTTAATTAAATGCAAATCTGACCAACAATGACCCATAAGAATTCGATTAAACAAACTCCAGTGACACACAGAAGTATCTTCCTACAGCTTCTCTGCACACCACCAACACCACACCTCGCTAAAATAGACTTGATGTGAAAAACAGCTGTGAACTGTTGCACCTCTGTGGCTCAGGGGTTCACATCTTGGTTCACACCATGGACCTAGGTTCACAGGCAGACCGTGAACTGCAAGAACGGTGTTTGAGGACCGCTGGGAACATTTGTTGCATCTTGTTTATTTACTGCCATCTGTTCACTGTTTGTGATGAAAGCAATACATACAATAGAATGCCCCCCACCAATAATTTGTCTCCCAAAACAGGATTGTATACTTCTTTACAACAACTTCAAATTAATGTTAAAAATCTAACAAAAAGTACCCACATTAGTGTGTGGGTAGGGTACAAAAACTTACAGATTCCTTACTTCCCATCACATATGACAAGTTTTCTCAAACAGACAACAACAGCTCAGCACGCAGCATGCAGGCCGAGATCAGAGAGAGAAAGTTAGTCAGGGGTGCTCCGTTTGTAAACGGGCCTCACTGCTGATTTGCTAAACCCCCAGCAAGGAAGAAGGGAACAACTCAAACCTCACCTGCAGAGAAAAACAAGGAAAGACCAAGATACACACACACACAAGACACTTTTCCCCCTGCCTAGCACGTAACAGGTGTTTTATATAATGTTGTTTGATGTTATATGGCACGTAACATGTATTTTATATAATGTTGTTTGATGTTACTATGGCATGTTTAAGCATTAAACACAAATAAGCATCTCATACCTGTCATTTAAATATATCAATCCTTAGACGTCAGTTATATCCAGGGAAAAACATAATTTTTAATTGTGTGCTATATTATTCAAATGCCAATCAGTTTGCAAGTGTTCTGCTATTCATTTGTCCTTCAAACTTTGCCTGCTTTTGCTGCAAAGACCCAATTGAAGTGTTCAAATAACACTGTGCCACTGTAGAACTTCCTGGGGAAATTCCGCCTGTGTTGGACAAATTTAAAACCGTTTTTCAGTTTTCCTTCATGCTATGAGAAGAGATACACTTGTGTCCCCACAGACGTATACTTTGAATTCCCATCAAAATGGCCCATCCTTTCCACAGCACAAATACCTGGCATCACTGCATTCTTAAAGGCCTACTTCACCGGTTTGAATATGAAGGTGTATTGAATTCTGAGATCCTATGTAGTATAAATGTGCAAAAAAAAAAAAAATCGGTTCATCCTAGCCTGAGAAAAGGCAGAAAGAGTGTTTTTTTTTAACCCTATATTAATCTTACTGTGACATCACAGTAAGATAAATATAGGGTTAAAAAAAAATTACTTTGTAAATATTACTGTGATGTCACAGTAAGAGAAATCACAGTCATATTTACAAAGTAAGGTTTTTTTTTAACCCTATATTTATCTTACTGTGATGTCACAGTAAGATTAATATAGGGTTAAAAAAACACTCTTTCTGCCTTTTCTCAGGCTAGGATGAACCAATTTCAATTTTTTTTGCACATTTATACTACATAGGATCTCAGAATTCAATACACCTTCATATTCAAACCGGTGAAGTAGGCCTTTAACAGCCCACTGACCAAAATATTTTTTTTTTTTACCCGACAACTGAGTTGACATCTTTTTATCAGTCATCACCAAGTCTTCCAGTGTTCTAATAAGTAGGTTGCTAGATATGTGGATATTGTCCACTTTGATAGATAAGGCTGCAAAATGTACTTCATCGGCCAACGTGTGTAATGAAACTGAATTACTTAAGAGGGAGAAAGATTGTATCAGATGCCTTTACAAACCCTTCCTGTTTCTTTAATGATATGGTAGCCCATAAAAAGGGCCTAGTTAAAAATGAAAGTGTTTCTGTTGGTCAGACACATGAGTAAAAAGCATGTCTGAGACGCTTGCGGTGTAGGAAGGGTGTCAATAGTCAGACTTAAAGTCTTTGGGTTTACCCGTGATTAAGTAATCGGCGTCTACTCTGTAATTTTGGAATGAAAAGGGTATATGTGCTGTAACCCTATATGGTTGTTGTTCATTTAAACATTCTTCTCTTCACCTAACTGGACTCAGGTCAGTAACAAGGGTCATTATGACATGGTGTAAACTGTATGTGTATTTTATTAACTTTTTAACTTTTCCTCATCATGTCAGATGATGGCAAAAGCTGCCATTACCTAACCATTTGCACAACAGGGTTTTTATTCAATACATTTTAGAGAATATTATTTAATGTGCAAAACAGATCATATTAATAGTTCCATCATCCCGGTATAGGGAGGAAAGTTATTGTAAGCGAGTTTATCAGTTTAATACTGTATTTGTTCTTGTTGCAGTAATCCACAGAGTGACTGCAGTCATTGGAAGCTGGCCATTCGATCATATTTCTCAGTGGCTTAATACAGGAACCAGATGAAATACTTGAGCAACGTTTGTGGTCGTCTTGCTCCACTGAAGTTCATACTATTACATAAGTTAGCTCAAGGCAGCTTTCACTCATTTCACTTTCTGGTCAGTTGACAGAGTATTTAGTGCTGTAGCCTATTTTTTTTACATAGTCTAGACAAAAACATATACTGGATGGACACTTTATTTACATAATCTTACTTTCCAATGCAAGATCACTTCCTTACAGTAAGAGGACGACAGATTTAAACTGTTGAATTTGCATATTTTTTAAAATTAGGAAGTAGATGTTTAGTCTTACAGTGCGCTGGTTCGTGTTGTTTTGTCTTCTCCCACAGCGACATGGCATTACATCTCTGCTTTCTTGTCATCTTTGCTGGAATCACAGGTCAGTCACAGGGTCCGGGGATCACTGTATGATGGTCTTTTCACCCAATTTTATTCACACAAACATAGACCGGGAAATGAGCAGGCCGGAGCCATAGGCTTATTTTTGCCTATTATATATATTCCATAAAATAACCAAGAATATCAGCAACAAGAAAGTGTGCTTAACCTTGTATGTGTAACAATGGCTAATATCAACATTGTCTAAATAAATATACCCATTAAATACTGTATTTGCTCTTCTTGCAGGAATTCAGAGCATAACTACAGTCCGTAAAGTGTCAGTGAAAGATGGACAATCAATCACTATCCCATGTCTCTATGAGTCAAAATACATAAACAATGTGAAATATTTGTGTAAAGGATACTACTGGAACTCATGCACATATGCAGTTAAAACAAACCAACTAAGTTCAGGAAAGTATTCAATCT
This sequence comes from Ammodytes marinus, assembly GCF_949987685.1. Classification (NCBI taxonomy): domain Eukaryota; kingdom Metazoa; phylum Chordata; class Actinopteri; order Uranoscopiformes; family Ammodytidae; genus Ammodytes; species Ammodytes marinus. The sequence goes on along the minus strand of NC_137215.1, from coordinate 7,748,628 downwards.
CAGACGACAAAAGCCAAAGAATCTTCACTGTGACTATAAAATATGTGACGGAGGAAGATTATTACTGGTGTGCTGTGGAGATTGATGGGGGGTCGGATGTCAAAGAATATTTTCAACTGTCAGTCACAAGAGGTAATTATTAGCATAATTATAACCGTAATTATAGCATAATAATTAAACACACATTTAATAACGTCTTAACAATTTAGAGGAAAAACATGTATTCGGTCCCATTGTTTGCTTTTGAGACTGATATTTTTAGGCTACTAACTATTTTCTATTGCATTTTGTTTCCTCTTTTAGGTATGCCCAGTCTCTATGTGGATCATCAGGAGATTACGGGATTTATTGGGGAAAAAACATCCATCAGTTGTTACTATCGTAACTCTGGAGAAATGAAGTGGTGCAGGCTTGGTGGGTCCTGTGTGACTACGTCTAGATCAAGAGATGGAACAACAGTGACCATCAGTGCAACCTCCAATGTTTTCACAGTGACTATGAGTGATCTGAGGCCAGAGAGCAGCGGCTGGTATTGGTGTGCCAAAGGAGACTTTCAGATGCCAGTGCATGTAACTGTTCAGAAGAGTCCTACTAGTAAGTTCCTTATGCAATTATGAATTATACATTTTAAATTATAAAATGGTGTCAAGTATGGCTGCAATATTAATAATATTACAAGGTATGTCAAATTAGTAATATTATATACTATGATAATTATCAATTTTTGTGTCCTACTTATCTGGGATTCATGGTCTTGTGTTTGATTATTTTCACAAATGCAATAACAAACTGTTTAACATCATTGTTACCCAAGCTCCTGCTCCTGCAGATAAAGTAACAACCCCAGATCAGGGCGAACAACTGAGAAGGTCAGATCAGATGCCTTTACATTTTCACACAACTACATTGCCAGACTGTTTAAAAAAGTGTTTAACTTAATTTTATTTTATTGTGTGCTTAAAACGCATGCTGCAGTGTTCCAGTTGACCTAAAGAAGTTCCTCATCCCTTTGAGCGTGTTGATCTTCATCGTAATGGTGACTTTGTTCATTTGGTTTATGTTGAAAAGAAACAGTAAGTCTATGTTGAGATTGCATAAATCCAATTCATACCTTAACTGTTTTATTGTTGCATTTTTTTAACATCAACATTTTTTATTGTTTTTCTTTTAGAGCAAACCAAAACGGAATCGTTAACGACAACAAGGGTAAGTATGTGGAGTCCCTTATGTATGTTTATTAAATTAACCATTTATTTGACTTTGGTCTTTGCCAGTCATGTTCTGTTTTTTGATGTTTAGTTTGCTCCTTCGAGACAGGCTGAAGAGGAAGTAACATACAGCACTGTTGTGAAAAAGACTTCAGCCCAGGTAAGGGGCTGTTTGAAAATGACTAGGGCTGAAACGTGTGCCCAAGCAAGACCCTCTAAATGTTACGTTGACAAAAATTGTATATAATAAGGTTTTAAGGAAACTCTTATGATAATTCCTCTTTTAATTTTCCTCTCAAGGGTGATATGATATGAAAGGTTCCATGCTAGGTATTTTAACAAAGCTGGTCATGTTGATGTTATATATTTGGATATAGTCTAATAACATGGTGTTAAACCCTCATCCAAATACAATTGTGTTTGCTCCATCAGGCTGAAGTGGAAGTAACATACAGTTAGTTTGATGCACCTCAGAAAAACTTCACATGATGTAATACACAATATAACCACACTAGAAACTTTAAGTGAGCTTGCCCTAATCCACTAATACCATAACTTGTAGTACAGGAAATGAGTACAGTCAAATATAATTTATTGTATTGCCATGCACAATTTTTAATTAATAAAAAAGGGTAAAACTGTTCAATTGATCTGTTTTACGTCTCACTCTTCTTTCTTACCCAGAGACCAGATGATACGAGTGATGTGGACGTTACATACAGCTCTGTGGTTACTGTGAAACGAGACACTGCACAAAGGGTACATTTTAAGTGATCCTCACATTGTCTCTCACATACTTTAAACCATGTTAGCAGTATGGCTAATTCAACATCAGCCTTTCCTTCAGTCAATTCAGTAATATGAATAGAGCAAAAATGAAAAAAAATTAAAAATGTTCAATGTTCAATTGATCAGTTTTTAAGTCTGTCTCTTCTTTCTTACCCAGAGGTCAGATGATATGAGTGATGGGGATGTGACGTACAGCTCCGTGGTTTTTGCGGGAAAATAAACTGTGCAAAGGGTAAAATATAACTGCAAATCCGCACACTGTTTCACACATGTATACTTTTAGCCATGTTAAATATCACAACAGCTGTTGGATGGATTATTATACATTTCAGTACATACATTTCTGGTGACCAAAGTATTGCAATGACTCCCTTAACTTTTCCTCTAGTGCCATCATGAGGTCAAAGTTGGAATTGGCAAATATTAGCTATGTAAGATAATTAACATTGGAAACTTCCCCATCTAAACATCATTATGTGAATATTGTCATTATGTACGTGTTAGCAGGCTTAAGCCTCAAAGAGCGGCTTGAATGGCTAGTCTGGATATTTTTTTATTTTTCTTCCTAATTGTCATTTTCTCTTCTGTTCTCCAATAGGCAGTTGCAGAAAGTGAGGAAATAACATATAGCAGGTTGGCTCACTATCAGGAGAACCTGTAAATGTTACCCGCACCCCTACATCTTACCCATCTGATTATGATGAGGGTGTCATGTGTGCTTTAATTTCTTCTTTTTTGAGATTTGCAGTAACTTCTTATTCCTTTTTTGAGGTTTTATACAGTATACAGTCAAGTGCGAAAGTTTGTGAACCCCTTGAACATTTTGGAATTTTATTTATTGTAACCATCATTAATTAATTTTTATCAATACCAGTATTTTTTATATGAAATAACAGATGTTTGTTTATCAATTCAACATTTTTCTTTTCCAGAAATCAATTGTTAAAACAGATAAAACAAATTATTTGACGAATGTTGTATGTGCAAAAGTTTGTGAACCCTGAGCTGCATTGCTTAAATGGAGCAGGTAAACACAATCAGATGGGCCAAATTGAGTCATGAAATGGACCAATGTAGTGAGAGATCTTTAGGGAAGAAATTGGGCGGCACTAGATACAACAGAGATAAAACCAGGTCAGTTTAGGCTCACCAAAGTGAACCCATACAGGTCAGACATGCTAAAAGGGGAAACAATCTCAGAGGATCTCAGGAATAGAGTTGTGATGCTGCACATTTGTCTGGGGACAGCTATAAATTATTTTAAAAAAAGTTTGAGCTCCATCGGTCCACCGTGAGGCAAATCATCTACAAATGAAGAGCTTTAAGAGTGACTGAACATCTGCCTAGAAGTGGACTTCCTTCAAAAATATCCACAAGCGCCACAAGATAAGTGATTTTTCAGTTAAAAGCCAACCCAAACATTACATCTGGTGATTTGCAGACCTCTCTTGCAGCATCTGGGACAGATGTGCATGGTTCCACAATAAGAAGAAAACTCAGTCAACATGGCTTTCATGGGATGGTTGCTGAAGAAGCCTCTGCTCTCAAAAAAGAACAAAACTGCTTGTCACAACTTTGCCAGAGAGCACCTGGAGATACCTGAAGTCTTATTCTGTGGACAGATTAGTCAAAAATTGAACTGTTTGGTCATAACCAAAACCGCCATGTTTGGGCAAAAACGCAATTCTGCCTACCACCTAGAGAACCTTCTCCCAAGTGAATAATGGTGGTTTCAAATTGTCTGCAAATCTCCAGGTGTAATGTTTGGGTTGGCTTTTACCTGAAAAATCACTTTTCTTGTGGCGCTTGAGGATATTTTTGAAGGAAGTCCACTTCTAGGCAGATGTTAAGTCACTCTTAAAGCTCTCCATTTGTAGATGATTTGCCTCACGGTGGACCGATTGAGCTCAAATTTTTTTTTATGAATTTATAACTGTCCCCAGACAAATGTGTAACATCAAAACTCTATTCCTGAGATCCTCTGAGATTTGTTTCCTTTTTAGCATGTCTGACCTGTATGGGTTCACTTTGGTGAGCCTAAACTGACCTGGTTTTATCTCTGTTTTATCTAGTGCCACCCAATTTCTTTCCTAAAGATCTCTCATTACATTGGTCTATTTCATCAACCAATTTGGCCAACCTGATTGTGTTTACCTTGCTCGATTTAAGCAATGCAGCTCAGGGTTCACAAACTTTTGCACATACAACATTCGTCAAATAATTTGTTTTATCTGTTTTAACAATTGATTTCTGGAAAATAAAAATGTTGAATTGATAAACAAACATCTGTTATTTCATATAAAAAATACTGGTATTGATAAAAATGAATTAATAATGGTTAAAATAAATAAAATTCCAAAAGGCTCAAGGGGTTCACAAACTTTCGCACTTGACTGTATACTCGCTCTCGAAAAATAAGCTTAAAGTGAAAACGATCATAAAAACCATGTCACAAACCTTAAGCTTAATGTATTTTTTTCTTGAAAGCATCAACTATAGCTTTTTTCACTCTTTAAAGGTGATCATAGATTCAGGAGTGCCTCATTCAGACTCGTAGGTGGATGGATAGGAATCTTTAAAAGCTCCAGAACCTGAAGAAGGAACCAAGAACTACACGTTCTATACTCATTTAAGTGAGAGCTCCTTTGCCCCTACTCCCAATTGGCCTCTTTCCGTCATCTGAACAGTTGCTTTTAAGTGACCCAGGTTCAGGGCTTGTGGGTAAAAGAGATGAAGCCTTTGTGGTGGCAGCTCCAAGACTATGGAATACAGTGCTCCCCCTCCATTGACACTTGGGAAAACTTAAGACTTTGGATGTTTCTTAATGCTTTTGGTCTTCTTAGCCCCATTTTAATTGTTTTCTTATTTGTTTTTTTCCATGTTTATGCATATGTTTTATACTACCTTGCATTTTATCTTTTGTTTTATTGGTGTTTGTTGCATCTGAATCTGGTTTTAGATGCTTTACAGCACTTTGGTCAACTACGGTTGTTTTAAAATGTGCTATATAAATAAATATTTCATTCTAATTTTGTTTGACTCTTTTTTCCCTAATTTTTAATCTCTACTTTATCATGAACGCTGATGCTCTTTGTTTATTGACCTGTGATGTTCAAGTGAATGATGGCGTTTAAATAACAGGATTATAAGAAATATCCCTGTACATGCATAAATTAATTCAACAATTGACCTGCCGGTTTCTGCCATCTTCTTTGTCCTCTTCTCCTCGTCTGTTATAGTAATATTTTATGGCTGAAAAAATACTTTAATTTAAAGGAATAGTTCAACAATTTAAATGTTTAGCTTTTTTCTCACTTTACGGCTCAAGAAAAGGTGACAGAAACAGTTCCTGTAACTGTGCGTGCACTTTTGATATAGAAATGGGAAAAGGTTGCCCCTCATGGTTAGCTTAGCTCACAGCAACAGTGGGTACTCAAGGGGAGCAGGTCAAAAGATAAACTTCACAACATCACTAAACACTCCTGTGAGCTTGTTGGGACTTGTTTATTTATCACGCTATGTTGCACTCTATATTTTTACACATTATGTAATTTCAGAATCGAATACATTCATGACCTTCACAGCCTGGGACTTCCTCTTTTCCTTCCTCTATGTATTTCGTTTTTAACTGACCAAACGTGTAGAAATATAGAGTGCAACATTGTGGTAAATAACCAAGTCCCAACAAGCACACAGAGGCCTGTTTCAGGTAGCTGGTTTTGAGACAACCCAGAGTTTGTTCACTCTGAGTTAGTGGAAACTCTGGGTTTTCCGTTTCAGGTAGCAGGTTCAGCGCAACCAAGAGTCAGTTACTGCGGCAACGTACGCCATGGGTCTAACCTGCTCGGGAGGTGGTTAGACCTACCCTGAGTTTGTTTTCACTTTACGCTGCAGCTCCGACTGAAGAAAGAGTGTCACTGTCACACGCGTACCTGTACAGTTTGATGCAAAATCACTCCATAGAAATCTCCATCGGGATGTTTTTATCATTTCCTGATGATTTTACGTTTGACCGATCATTGATCTGATCAGCAGCCTTGTTCTCAGCCCTCGGTCCGTTCATATAGGCGGCCACCTTACACATCGTGACATGCTCTACATTCAGATTAATAAACCTATTTGTATTGTATGCTTTTTAATGTCTGTGCCACTGAACAGATTTATGTCAGGTGGATTCATGTAACGCTGCGGCTGCACGCAATCTTTACTGTTCACTTGTGCGATCCTAAAGTCACAGACGAGCCTCGTTAAATAGCCTAATATGAATATAAAAAGTATATAATAATTTAAACTGTGATCACTTGAGGAAAATGGATCTGGTAATAAATCAATCAGGCTCTTCAATGGAAACTGTCACCTAATGTGTCTGATGTTAATGTCTTTCACTCCCCATTTAAAAGAAGCGACAGTCTGTTTACTGCACAGTATTAGGCTATAGCGTGCCAACATATTATACAGCGAATATAAAACACTCTCAGCAATGCTGTGCGGCGCCAGCTTAATACTTTACTGCTGATATGCGTAACTTTTTTAGATAGACTATGGCTTCTCATACGGAAGCGAAATGATTCTCTTTACAAAAAATTTTGCTCTGTTTTTTTCTGAATTGCAGAGGAGATTAGGTTAGAGTTATGAGACAATATCCCCGTTAATTCTTCTCCATACCATAAACTCATTCGTTAATATTTCTAACTCTAGTGGGAGGAGCGGAGATTTTTCTTTTCTTTTCTTTTTTGAGAAGTGGGAGGATTAATCATTTGTTTCTACTGTTTCCATGGTGAATCATGTTATCAGCGATCCATTGACGATGGCTTTTACGCACGCGATCAACCCAGAGTGAACACGCTCAGAGTTGATAAACCCAACGCTGAAAAATGTAATTAAAAACCTTGAACTTTTCGTTTAAATGATATATCTATGATTATGTGACTTGTCAATGCTATATCTAATCAACATTAGACAAGGATGTACTATTTAATCCATTGGCAACATTCTGAGCATGAGAATGTTAAAAGTTGCTTCATAGTGAAGGGAGGGTGATACTGATAAACCTATATTATTGGATTCTATTACCCATGTTTTAATTAATGAAACAAATTTAAGTCCGGCACCCCATATGCATTGGGGTGCCGGTATTTTACTGTAAAATTGTTTAACCACTCAACCTTGCAATCAAGTCTACTGCAACCTGTATCTTAACCAACTGCAACTGTCATATAAAACGAGGAAGGAAGATTTTCTCACCAGTGCTGCGTACAATGTCTAGTCAAAGCAAAACGTATCTGTATGTATGCAGTATGATATGTGTTGTCATCAAACCAAAAACGAGAAGGAAGTGAGATTTCAACAGATTAACTTCCAAGAGTACAGCAAATCAAACATCAGACTGCCCCTGCCTTGGTTCATGGTTGGTTTTGTCTGGCTCTGCTCCATTACCAAAATGACTATTCATCTCGGCTTTCTTCTCCTCCTCACTGGTCTCACAGGTCAGTCACAAAGGTTATGTTACAATTCATTAAATTGTTTTAAATGTTTCAATGGTCAGTTGATTGATGGATGATGTCAATGACAACAATGGTTAATGTTTTAAATGGCAGTTTACGTCATTCTCAAGGTTTTGTTTCATATATTTGGACGATAATACTGGCTTAATGTGTGAAAAAACTGCTAATATGTACATCTAATAGGCAGGGAATATGAAGAAGGAATATTGTTAGTGAATCAGTGAATACCCATTAAAAGACTATTTGCTCTTGTTGCAGGAATTCAGAGCATATCTACAGTCCGTAAAGTGTCAGTGAAAGCTGGACAATCAATCACTATCCCATGTCTCTATGACTCACAATACACAAACAATGTGAAATATTTGTGTAAAGGATACTACTGGAACTCATGCTCATATGCAGTTAAAACAAACCAACCAAGTTCAGGAAAGTTTTCAATCTCTGACGACAAAAGCCAAATAATCTTCACTGTGACTATAAAAGATGTGACAGAGGAAGATTATTACTGGTGTGCTGTGGAGATTGATGAAGGGTCGGATGTCAAAGAATATTTCCACCTGTCAGTAACCAGAGGTAAGAGCCCTTAACAAATCTTTAAGAACATTGTTTAGGGTGGGGTCTACATTTTTAAATGACAGAATGATTGTTATGATCAGCATTTTCCAAGTTTCTAGCTAATTATTCCATCTTTTTGCAAAACAGCTTTGAAACATCACAAACATGTTACAATTAGGCTACCCATTTCCATTGAATTCGGTTTTTCTTCATTAAGGTAATCCCAGTCTCTATGTGGATCATCAGGAGATTGGAGTATATACTGGATCTAAAACAACCATCAGTTGTAACTATCTTAACTCTGGAGAAATGAAGTGGTGCAGGCTGGGTGGGTCCTGTGTGATGAGGCCATCTGGATCAATAGATGGAACAAGAGTGACCATCAGTGCAGCCTCCAATGTTTTCAACGTAACTATGAGTGATCTGAGGCCAGAGAGCAGCGGCTGGTACTGGTGTGCCAAAGGAGACTTTCAGATGCCAGTGCATGTAACTGTTAATGGTAAGAACTATATGAAATAAAACATTTTAAATATCAAATGTTAAATGATGCCATGTTGATCATACAATAAGCAGGTCATATGAAGAAGGAATATTGTTAGTGAATAAACCCATAAAAATACTGTATTTGCTCTTGTTGCAGGAATTCAGAGCATAACTACAGTCCGTAAAGTGTCAGTGAAAGCTGGACAATCAATCACTATCCCATGTCTCTATGACTCACAATACACAAACAATGTGAAATATTTGTGTAAAGGATACTACTGGACCTCATGCACATATGCAGTTAAAACAAACCAACCAAATTCGGTAAAGTATTCAATCTCTGACGACAGAAGCCAAAAAATCTTCACTGTGACTATAAAAGATGTGACGGATGAAGATTATTACTGGTGTGCTGTGGAGATTGATGAAGGGTCGGATGTCAAAGAATATTTTCACCTGTCAGTCACCAGAGGTAAGAGCCCATAACAAATCCTTAAAATCATTTCAGAACACTGATTAAGGGTCTACATTTGAATGACCAAATGTTTATTTTGATCAGCATTTTTTAGTTTTCTAGCTTATTATTCCATCTGAATTATTTGCAAAACATCTTTGAAAACAACACCAGCACGTAAGGCAACCCATACATTCTCATCGAATTCTGTTGTTTTCCATGTAGGCACTCCAAGTCTCTATGTGGATCATGAAGAGATTGGAGCATATGACGGAGACAACATAACTATCAGTTGTTACGATCGTATCTCTGGAGAAATGAAGTGGTGCAGGCTTGGTGGGCCCTGTGTGTCTGGATCAATAGATGGAACAAGAGTGACCATCAGTACAGCCCCCAATGTTTTCACCGTGACTATGAGTGAACTGAGGCCAGAGCGCAGCGGCTGGTATTGGTGTGCCAAAGGAGGCTTTCAGATGCCAGTGCACTTAACTGTTAATGACCGACCAACCACTGGTACGTATCTTACATAATTTGAATGTATAACGTTGAAAGGTTTTGATTTCATAGAAAAGTGGAATTACTATTAATTATTGTCATTTTGCAGTGGTAATCACAGTGCTGTTTTGAATAATATACACATAATGCAATGTTTAACAAACTTGGCACCCATTTTACTTTTGAAAATGTGTATAATGCATCTGCCTTTGTCTGTCACGTACAGCTGAGGATGGATACCCAAGGTGGGTAGCCTGTGCATTAACATACTTTACTACATAGTACATACTGTATATTCTCATATTATTGTACATATTTTGTGGTCCATAAAATAAGGCCTTTTGGGATTCTCTTTGTGCATGTATACCAATATTACATGATAATGTTGATTAGGAATACATACAAATAATTATTTGTTTGTGCAATATATGACCAGGATAATAAATAGATCTTATACATTATGAAATTGCATTGTGGTCTTTCATCTTACAGCCTTTCCAAGAGTTCCATCAGCCGTCTGAGTCTGATGATTTTTTTTACATTGGTGACCTTGTTCATCTGGTTTATGTTCAAAAGACACAGTAAGTATAGTTCATGGTGAACTGATCAATCTTATTTAGGAAAAACTAACGTAGTTTTTTTTGTGTAAAATGATGTGTTATTGTGCATTTTTGTCTTTGAGCATTGAGTCAGTAATAGGTGGTTTTATCTTTCTTTTAGAGCGGACGGAGGCAGAATCACAAGCACCTGCAATGGTAAAATATAACAAAAACAATGTTGATTTTCACAAAGAAGATATATAAATATCATTGCCGCTACAGGGCTGCACTGTACCTTTGTTGTTTAATTACAAAATCCAACATCAGAACTCAACCAAGCATGACTTTGAACACAACGCTAGAAGATTGTCTTGTTGATGGAATCAATTACTGTATTTTCTCATGTCATAAATATGTGTACTCATACTGTGATGTCAGTGTGTCATGTGTTTCTCTCTCACAGGCTGAAGAGGAAGTGACATGACAAAGTATGTGAGAAAAATTTAAAGTTAGGTAACACTTTTCCAGTAAAACCACAATGTGTAATACACAACAAAGTCACATTAAAACACAGTACATTTAAAGTTTTTTTGTACATTTAATTTTACAATCCACACAGGTGAATTGATTAAACAAATTTGAATTTGAAATTTTGAATTCATCAAATACAGAAGCTTTTATTAAAGCTCCCATATTATACACTTTTCGGTTCTATTATAGTCTTAGTGGTCCCTAATACGTCTTTCTTTAATTGTTTGCTGAAAAAAACTTTCAGATAATTTATTGTACTATGCTGATGTTCAGCTAATCTCACAATGGCCTATTTTTTTAAAAAGAGCTGCAGCTCCCCTCGTAAATATACAATCTTTGAGCTCCCCCCGCCCCCTGTCCGGAAGCGAAGCCAGATACGCCTCGCCCTCTGTCTGTCAGGGCCATGGACCAATAAGAAATAGGGGTGTGGGCTGCACAGTGGAAGCTTCTGGCTTTCCAGTTTGTGAGGTCAGAAACGAGGAGAATTCTGACTGGAGTATATTGGGTGGGGGAGGGGTGGTGGTTTCAGAAAGGGGGAGAGTGAGAAAAGGAGAGTGTTATTTTTTTTAAATATTTTGGCAGTCTCTAGGCACACCGTGGACCCATGGATATGTTAGAACACATTTAAAAAGTGCATTTAGCATAATATGTGACCTTTAATTTCTATCCAAACAGTATTTGCCTTGAAGTCACATGCTGAGAGAGATGGGGAAGGAAATGCGGTGGTTAAAACGCTGCATAGTTTGTTTTGCCTTAATTAAATTTTTCTTTTGTTCTCCAACAGATTTAAAAGATGAAGATATAGCATTTTGTCTCGACACCAATTTTTTTTCTTTCACTTTCGCCATACATTTATATCCACCGCCACATAGAGAACATAATGAATAAGCGCTTACCTGCTTGCTGGACAAGGGCATTGTCATAACTTTAAACTTACATTTTTAACTCTGCATGTTGGCCATTTTCAGGAGATTTGTACTTATGTATTTCCTTTTTTTATATAATGTAAGTATAAACTGTTTTCAGTACTTTACAAGTGAATGCACAATACAGTATATGGCAAGTTTAAAGCATGTCAAAAACATTTAATGCATCATAATTTGAAGAGCAAAATGTAACATTGTATTGTAGAGTTATGGAAGTGATTGATAATAAAAATGTATGATCATAACAATTGGTGAGAAAATACTTTTTTTAACACTTTAATTTTTCAATTGTTGCTACAGCTACAATTCAGAACACATCGTGCAAATTATTTGCAGCACTGTTGGGAAAGATATAAATTTGTTTGGTGCTAAAAAACTGCTCAGAAAAAGTATATAAAATAAGATAGGATTGATCGATAATCTTTCATTAGTCCCACAGCTAGGAATCTTCACCCACAGCAATAACGAAGGGTGAACCAAAAACATAGTGAAATCACAAAACTATTTAGTTTGCTCTAATCTTGGACAATGTGTGCTTGAATCTGGAAGAGACATTTTTAGCCGTAGAAAAGCCAATACCCACTTAATGTATGAAAGGCAAATTTATGCTCATATTTAAAGGTGGAGTCAGCAAATCTGGAGAACTCTTGTTGAGAAAAGCAGTGTATTCTCCAAAATCACTGACTCCATCTTTATTGCCCAAATGTTCATTTAAATCTGTTATATTTTGGTTAAAAAAATTAACTCTGCATTGGGTTATAATAGGCTAGACCTATATGTAGGCGTATTTGGCTATATGGATTTAAAATCAGCTATCATGGGGCGGTCATTTTTGACAGGGGGAAAACAGCTATTTGACATTAAACAGACAGGACCGCTATTAATATACCATCAATACCTCTTAAGGCAGCACAACCATTTATGCAGGCCATGATATTTTACCATTTGTCATATTGTATAACCGTTTGGGGTCAAGAAAACCAAACAACAATGACACCAATAAAATCATTATACAAACAGGCACTTAAAATAAGGGATCAGAAACTGGCTTGCTCCAGAAATACTCTGCCAATTGATGAATAAACAGAACAGTAGAATTGAAAAAACAGTAGATTTGTTTTGTCTTTATGTCTCCTGTATTTGATGTGTTCTGTATTCTTATTATTCGTGTGTACATTTCAGTAAAGGCCTAACCAGGGACATGGGTTGCAAATTAGTCTTGGCTAGAAACCTGTATGCTTGGCATTTATTTTATATTTTATATGAAATAATGTAGGCCTACAATGTATTTGTCCCTGCTGAATAAACTTCTTTTTTTTAAAGGCCTAATATTAATATTTGCTGTAAACAAAACATAGCATATGATATGAGATAACAATGCACAAATGTGAAAATGTTATATTTAAAAAGAAAGTCCGATGTGGGCCTAATTAAGAGATAGAACGACCTGTATTATATATATAACGCCTCTATAACGTCACGTGAAGCCATTTTCACTCAGGCACATTTGTAGCCGTCCCTGGGTCCTGAGTCTTGAGCCTGGATGTGATAGGTCTGGATTTCGCTGCGGTGCAGTCTCCTTCAGCTCGCCCTCCAACCGGTGACGCCTGCTTCGGCCGTGAAGTGTGAGGAATATCTCTGTTAAAGTCATTTTAGTTTACCACTAGCCCCATCCTCGACAGGTAAGATAAACGCTTATTCAGTCTGACACTGTTAACCAACTCAACAACAAGCGTAATTTTGTTTTACGCCTACTTTACGCACGCCGGTAGCCTGGATGCTAGCAGAGTTACCTAAGCTAGCCGCAGTGGACATGCTGCGTCTGACACATGTCAAGAGAAAGCAAGGGGATGTTGTGCTTTGTGTTTCACGTCTCGTGCTACTTATACTTGGCCAGTTGTTATTTTAAAGCTACACATGGAAAAAATATTCCCGAAATGTACTTACTGCTTACACGTTACCGAGCGCTCGGGTCGTTACCCTGCCCTGTGGCCTAGTTAGCAGTCGTGAGTTGGCTGGGGCTGAGAAGGCGAGACTAGACGTGGTTTATTAACACATCCCGCTAATTGGCATTGGCGTGTGCCTTTGCCACGCCTAGCCGCTGGTGCCAATTCACGTGGAAGAGTAGTTTAATAAAGGCCAGGCCTGAACCGGGCACCCCTAGTGCGGCAAAATGGCTCCTCGCTCACTCGGTAACCTTCATCGGCTGTCAAGAAGCGTGCACTGCTGTTGTATACTTTCTCCTTGCCACAGGTGTTACAATGTAAAAGCGAAACCAAAACTGTTTGGCGTAGACCCGGGTCACAGGTCAAGTCTACAGCAAGGAAGAAACAAAATCTAGTTATCGATAGTATAGTAGTGAGATATCGGTTATGACAAGATGAAGCCACTAATGCAAGGTCTTGCTTTCAAATAAACAGGTTTGGCAACCGCTTAATGAACAAATATGCCTAGTTAAACAAATTATATGTTCATGTGACTCAGGCGTGTGCTTCAATACTCAGTGCATCTTCTGTACTAGCCAGTATTTTGGGTATGTGTTAAAGCAATAAGTGTACAGCCTGTAAAACAAACATGTTCATATTGTAATTCTTGCAACTGTGTGTTCGTGGTGTTTTGCATTTTGTAACCTAAAGGTACAGTACAACACATATTTGGTTGTGGTGTGAAAGGTTATGGTTGAGAGACTGCAATCCTAGCCCACCCATCAGTGCCCCTTAAGTCACACGAGGACATTTACCCCATAGCTTGCTACTTAAGTTTCCTTGGCAGATCATTACATTAATAGTAAAACCAGAATTATCCATATGGCCCTTTTTATTGCACAGCAGAGATGAATCGTTATACGAGGAATTCCGGAAAATTAATTATTGTATACATCATTACATTGTTTGTTTTCTGTATGACTGGAAACTTGCTGGTATAAGAATAATTTGAGCAATCGTGATTTCCTTGTGTCTACAGATACAATGGCCGTGCCTCCCTGCTACGCTGACCTGGGCAAGTCTGCCAAGGACATCTTCAACAAAGGCTATGGTAAGGTTTCTTAGACATTGATCAAGTAGCAATGTGACGTTAAAACGGATACATGATCTTGTAGAAGAGCTTTTGATATTGAGTTAAACAAAAACTATTTTTCTCTTCAGGATTTGGCCTGGTGAAGCTTGATGTCAAGACAAAATCAGCCAGTGGAGTGGTAAGGTCCTTTCTTTGTGGATTAAGAATAAAAAAAAAAAACTATAGTTGTTAAGGTGGTGAAAGTGACAATTAAAGCTGCATAAAATGATTTAGATGTAGCTATGTGGAAGTTGAATTCACAGCAATTTATGTTTGGTACTTAAAGGGCTTTATTGGAAAGCTACAAAGCCCCACAAGAAGCTGAACTGTACAACTGTTTGGTCTGTGGATTTAATTGTTAATGCATCTTCAGATAAAATGGCCAGCTGCTTTGGCTCTCTAGAGTCCAGATTAAAATAAATGTCCTAAAACCTGAAGATAGAGATTTTAACAAAAAAATAATAAAAAATAAAAATAAAATTCCACCTGACTGCAAAACCTAATGAGAACTGAAAAAAGTTGTGTTTTCATTCGTAGTTATTTCATTGTATTTAAGCTTTTGTTGTGATTTAAGAATTCTCTAAAATTGTTCCTTGCAGGAATTCAAAACGGCTGGTAACTCCAACACCGATACCAGCAAAGTTGCGGGTAGCCTGGAAACTAAATACAAGAGGGCAGAATACGGCCTGACCTTTACTGAGAAGTGGAACACTGACAACACCTTGGGAACAGAGATCACTGTTGAGGATCAGGTAAGGAAAATATCCATTCACCTGAAATTTAACATGGGTCATAATTACGTGCCTACCCAGTGAGTAGGACTGGACCACATGAATTTATTTTAATGTCGAATGGTTTCCGTTACTTCCAGATTGCCAAGGGCCTGAAGTTGACCTTTGACACCACCTTCGCGCCAAACACCGGGTAAGATACTGGTTATTATCAATAATGAATCAATGGGAAAAGTCGCTTTCATGGGAATTGTCCTTGCAAGTCATCAGTCAACAACTTAACACAGTCCGCTCTGTCAAGTTGGCTCTCTACGGGGTTGGCAACCTGATCTGTGCTGTGCATGCTTGTGACAAGTGTTTCTGCCGGCCATGTGACCACAGTCCAAATATGGAACTAGTCTATCATACCACATTACTGGCTGTTAGGGTTGCATACCTTAGGTTTTGTGAATATTGTTGTTTTTGGAGGAAAAAAAATTAAAAACACTTTGGTTTTACTAGTGTCCCCAGAAGTCTTTGCTTTCTATGAGGTGTAAAATCACATGACAAATATGGCACATGGCCCAAAGGAAGCGTGTCCTGTTTCATATTGAGGGTGGTAAGGTTGGTGAGGGTGAAGTTATTTGTCAACATTGCTGAAACATGTTCAAGGCTACAGTGTCAATTCCAAACTGGGGAATTAACACCAGCAAAGATCCAAATGTCTTGACTGTCTGTTTGAAGGAAAATAACTTTCTTATCCTATTTACCAATTGAGCTGGCAGCAGATTGCATAGTTTTTGAAGTATGGTTCCCTGAATGGGAACCGCCACCCTGGGGATTTAGGAAGGGCTAAGTGTTTAACCAGAACATATGCTGTGTCACACTGACTGAATTACAAGCAGGCAATGTGGAGATGTTTGATCATTTGTGTTTTTTTTTTTTTTGGTAAAGATAAAACATTATGCAAGAAGAGTTACATTTAAAGGCCTTGTAGCACCATGCTAGCTATATGGGCTAAAATCATGTTGGAGAACATGTAACCTTACTCTCTATGTCTAATTAGACTCGAGTGGGATTTAAGTCAAAGTAAACCATAACTGTATTTTTCATCAACAGCAAGAAGAGTGGCAAAGTGAAGACCGCCTACAAGCGCGAGTTTGTCAACTTGGGCTGCGATGTCGACTTTGACTTTGCTGGTCCCACCATCCACGGAGCTGCTGTCGTGGGCTATGAGGGCTGGCTCGCCGGTTACCAGATGAGCTTCGACACCGCCAAGTCCAAGATGACCCAGAACAACTTCGCCATTGGCTACAAGACGGGAGACTTCCAGTTGCACACCAATGTGTGAGTAAAATACCTTTTCTACACGGTGAAAATAAAAAGCTAAATCTAATACAAACAAATCTACATAGCCATCGGCAGATTACTATGGTGACACATTGTCAATAGTGGCACAAAAACCCAACAAGCATTAAACCTTTAGCAGAGCTTCAACAGCCTGTTGAAACCAGCAAGACACAGAGCTTAAAGTTTGTTTGTGAACACTCTCTTGGGTGTACACGGTTACTTGTTTTATTTATTTGTCAAAAATAAAAGTTAGTTTCCAGGGAAGGCAGTGTTCCTTATAAGAAATGTATTGCAGAATCGTTGAACTTGTAGCAAAAACATTGGAGTTGAAACCAGGGAAAGTGGATTTTACATTCCGTCTCCTGTATCATGAAATATCTCTTGTGTTCATGATCTTTTTAAAGAAATGATGGCGCTGAGTTCGGAGGCTCCATCTACCAGAAGGTGAGCGACAAGCTGGAGACATCAGTCAACCTGGCCTGGACCGCTGGCAGCAACAGCACACGCTTCGGTATCGCAGCTAAATACCAGCTGGACAAGGACGCCGCCGTCAGTGTAAGTAGTGCAGCAGAGGCCGTGTGCTTTCAGTGGATGAGGCCTGAGAATAAATGTGACAACATTGAAATATTTTTTATCGCCACTTGACTTTTCTTTTCTTTTCTTTTCTTTTTTTTCTTCTCCTTAGGCTAAAGTCAACAACAATAGCCTTGTTGGTGTTGGGTACACCCAGACACTTAGACCAGGTAAGTTTGTTTCCAACAGGTTCATGGATGGCTGATTGATGTTTATCAATGAAGTTAAAGCCGTGTAAAGTTAAATACTTCTATTTTCAGTGCACTCTTATAAACTGAACACTACAGTCCTTGCACACTCCAATTTAGGCAAATGTTCTGTAAATTACTTGACTTAAAATGGCATTTATGGCCTGACAACCCCTTGTTCCAAAAGCCTATGTTCAGAGAATATGATTTGGCGCTTGCACTAAGGAAGTAACTTCTAAACGTTTAAATGCTAAATGTGGCGGCGGTTGGGAGGCTACACTAGGCATGAAGCAAAAGGTGCGCTGCGGAGACCTCAGTGTTTACAATACATTGAAGATGACAGACAAGGCACTGGCCGTCTCCGCAAGGCTGCATTCACACCATATCTGGCATCAAGTGAAAACTCAGGTTCAATATGTCTGTATAAGCCATCCTTTAGTAATTTGGTCAGTTTTGCCCACCACTGTGGCACGTATAATGGCTAATGTTGGTTTTTTTCTTGACTGTGCAGGTGTGAAACTCACCCTGTCTGGCCTGGTCGATGGCAAGAACATCAACGCAGGAGGCCACAAGCTGGGTCTGGGCTTGGAACTGGAAGCCTAAGCTTTCCTCATACTGCAAGGGACTAGGGGAATATCAGAAGAATCTGGCCTTAAATGTATGTCCAGCTCAAACCAGCAAGGGGATATCTTGGAGAGATTTGGTTCAAAGGCTACAACAACGAACTCTAACTTGTTGAGTACCACTTCAAGTTGGTGCTTCTGTCGTTGGTATATTTGTCCTATGTTGCTTTTTACTTTGTAGTTGCATCTATTCAAGAGACAGTTGGCGGCATATTATTTATGTATCATGTCCTTGTTCCTGTCCAGCACTGCCATAATAATGAAATCCAATACAATCCCTTTGCCCGTCATCAACTCTGTGTGACTTTATTGTGATAATCCGACACTCTGGGGTTTTTTTTGTGAGAAACTTCAGTTGTCATACATTCTGATTTTACAATCATACCATCTGATATTCCTTTTGTCATTTCCAGTTTTAATTTTCAAACCTCATTTAGTACACTAGATTATTGAAATACTGCTGCACCCTTCCTGTTCATGCACACAAGGACAAACTAAAGCTCTGTAATGTTTTGTTTTGCGTCGGCCATCAGGGTTTTTGATATCCTCTCTTAAAGTTCCCTTAAACTGGGCAGTTTTTTGGGTTGCTTAAAGTTGGGTCTGACAGTTTGAAGGAAACCTGTACGTGTGGCCGACCAAGCAGAATTAAGTTTTTGTTTATTCTGTACTAACAGACAACTGGGTGGGTCAAGAAATTAATGTTCACAGTAATGCCAAATTATCATTGTCCGAAAGGTGTAACTTTTTAAGTTGCACCTCTGCACACTTGGTAAGTGCTTCCCTGTACAGGGCAGAGGCGGAGCCCGCAGGAAGTCTTGAAGGTCCTTATGTGTATGTATAACTTTTCAATAAAGTCTTTGAACTCCACAATCGCATGTCTCATGTGATTTAGAGCTGCAACTTTTACAACTCCAACTAGCTTGTTCGATGAATGTTAACCTTTTTATACGGTAGAATGTTTTGAGTGGAATGTGTTGGGTTGTCTGGTCTATTTCATACTATCCTGTTCCTTATAATAGAACTGCTACTCACCGCCAGCTTTTCAGGTCCCAGTATTCTATGCACTTTGACTTAAATCCATTTTTCCTTGCAAATCAACTTGCAAATGTAATACAGTGACAAGACTGCCAATTTTCAGTCTTAAAAATGTGGTTGACGTCAGATCCTAAGGAGCCACTCAAGTATTTTTGGGAACTTGCCTTGAGGCCAAGATCCTGGCTGTGTGTTGAGCTTTTACGGGGGTGTGATTTTGGAAGGAGGATGCATAATTCTTACTGCGATATCAAATATGTAAGATATGTTTTCATACTTATTTGGTATAGGACTGGATGTCTCCATAGGTTTAAATCCTTGCATATGGAAATCTAAAAGGAAATGGAAGCTATTCTATAAGGCAAATGGATACATTTGCACCACAACTGAATTTAAACGGTGTTTTAGTATAGGGACTGTTTCTCTGAACACAAATGCATCAACGGACAACCGACTCAGAGTAATGATCCCCAAACACGAGATGGGGAAATAAATTGATTAAAACATGGCCACCTATCCTGTTTTAGGATAGAACACAAGTATACATTTAACATGCAAAGTTGCAAAAAGCACTTAAAGAATATGCAAGTCCATTAAAAAAAATATTCAGAGGATTTATTTTATTTTGCATTTATTCATCAGTACATTTCAAAGCAATGAAAAGATAAACAAACGTAACGTTTTATCGTTTACATTTCAAAATTTCATTTAGCGTCTTTTTCACTCATGACTAGATAAGTATTGAACACATAACAGGGCGTCAAAAGCCCCAAAGGCAAAGGTTTAGCTAACGTTAGAAGAAGCATGCTCTTGTTTTGGTGGGTCTGATGAAAAATTACAGCTTTGTCCTCTTGTTTGCTTGGCTCAGCTTATGGCTTCAATTTGCATATGTACATTAGTTTGCATTAGTCATTCTCTATGTTCAGCTTCCCTATCCCTGACATTTGCCTATGAACTGCTGTGTCAATCTTTATCCTCGCTTCCTCTACCTCCGCAGACATGCTCTCTGTTTTGTTTTCATTTCTCCGTCTTACCACTGTCCATCTTAGTTTTTTGAGGATCACTCATTTTCTCTGAAATTTCTGACGGCTTTGATGTCTGAACCTGGCTGCTTGCTGCTGCCCCCTGATGCAACTCTTTGATTTCCGCACTGACATTGGCCTTTTCCTTTGGCAATACAGTTTGGGTTTCATCCCTCTGACCCTCCACTCCAGGAAGACCTTTTGCATCAGATTTAGGATCAGATTCAGGAGACACCTCTTCATCTTGGCCTTTGCATCTCTCGTGGCTTGAATCTCCAATGCTTTCTGCTACTTTCTCCTCACCTTTTGGAGCATCAAATTCACCAATTTCCCTTTTCTCTGTGTGACTTTTTTGTTCCTTTCCCTCACTCATGGAAACGTTTTCTTCTGAACATTCCTCTGTTTCTACAGACAGATTGCTCCTCTTTGTCCCTGCAGTGAAATATGTGGGGTTTTCTGCTGCTTCTGGGGCCAATGTGTGAAGCTTATCATCTTGCACTTGAACAACACGGCTTAGCCCTTGAATTTCAGTCACTTGAGCTGAGACGGAACAATCTTTCTCTGCCGCTGTCACTGCAGCTTCCTTCTCGTCTTTTAGGTTTTTGGCAATTTTTTCGTGTTGCTTAGGCCTACTTTCTTCCTCAACGGGGCTCTCTCTTAATAGGCCTTTCACCTCAACAGGACTTTTATCATCCAATCCATCCATTGAATGTCCTACTTGATTCTGCTGACTACCATACATCTGCTCACCTTCACTCTCTCCACTGTCTTTATTATAATTCTCGTCTTCGCTGCCCCATTGGTGTCTCCTTGTAGACGCCCACTGATACTTCCCCGTCTCTGTCTCATCCGATCCCGATTCCTCAAATTCGGACATCTCGATTTCCCTGGTGGTCTCCGTTATGATCTCCTCCACAAACTTGTACTGGGGCTCTGCTCGTCTGTGCGGGGCCCCAGGTCGGTTGAGGCGAGGCAGGGTGTACACGGGGGACTGGTGGTAGATGTAGGGCAGGGAGACATGGGAGTCCGACATGACGGTAAGCCGAGATTCCTCAGCGCAGAGGAGTTTCCTGCAAAGATGGGAGGTACAGATTTTATATATAGGCTACAGTACTTTTGAAATCCTCATTCACGAGAAATACTTGAGGAAAGGGAAAAACATTAGGCTACTATTAAAGATGGTGTGTAAGTGATAAGCAACTTAGTTGACATTCCCTTTGTTTACTTAGCAGTTTATAGACAGTTTATAGACCGCATGAACACAGTACGGACAGGTAGCAGATTGTGAGGAGATATTCACTGATTTGGACAAAAAGTGATTTGTCAACAAACATTCTCCAGAATGGCTAACCCCACCTTTAAAAGACGTGTAACTACAATATTTGTTTGTGTCTTTAAGGTGAGACACTCTAAGTGAATATGGTAATACAATTTAACGTATAGACATCAGCATGAATATGATATTCATATCATGATAAGTTTGGTTCATAGTGTTAAATAGTGAAAAAATAATGTTGAGATAATGGCTGTTGAAGATGGTTTTATAGGAGGAACATACAGACGCAAACAGGCAAGTTTTAGTAAAACAAACACCTAAATGTAGATTTTGGACTTTTATAGCCTACTAGTAAAAGAAGATATGTTATGTAAGAATATTGTTTTGCCTGCAGTGTCTAGCCTTAAATACAGTCCCAATAAAATGCAATCATACATTTTAATATTATTGGAGTGTCTATGATTCTCGTAGTCCAACATTGTGATTGACCTGGTACCGGGACACGCTGCTTTGTGTAATAGTATTGTAGCTTCCTTAAATGCAGCTTTCATAATTTACTATGAAAGCTGAAAAATATTATAAAAAATATGAGTTCTCCATCATGTCATGATGGAGAACTCATATTTTTTTAATGATCATGCCCCAGAAATGCTTTCCACGGTAATGACAATGAGGGCTGTCCACCACGTTGATTCAGCACACCTCACCTGTAAGACATGATCTCCACGTCCAAAGCTATCTTCACATTTAACAGGTCATGGTATTCCCGCATGTAACCCGACATGTCAAATTTGCTGTTCATGAGCTCATTTTCCAGTTCGCTGATGGTGTTCTGGAGCGTGAGAGGAGAGAGTGTTAGTGGACGCCATGAGCATGTAAATACTGAACATGACTCTAGTAAGACATAACATCTAATAGGCCTACCTGGTAATGAATCATTTCTTCCTTGTGGCGGTCCTCCACGTCATGAAGCTGCCTCTCCAGCGCTTCCCTGGTGCCTTGAGCGCAGTCCAGTTCGGTGTTCATGGCCTGCAGGCGCCTCCTGAACTCCTGGATCTCTTGCTGGGCCGCTCTCAGCGCCTCTCTCTTGGTCTCGGCCGTCTCCGTTAGTTTGGCGAACTGAGATCGGAAAGTTCCTTCTACCTGCTGGAGGTCGGACACGGCGTGACCCTCCAGCTGTGTCCGGATGTCCCGGAGTGCCGCAGTGACGTCGGCGTTGCCAAATTCATGCGCTTTGAGAGTCACCACCTGAGCCTTCTGGATTTGATCAAACATCTCGGACACCTCGGCTTCGTGGGTTCTCTTCAGGACGCTGATTTCGTCCACGAGGGCCCGGGCTTTCTTGTCCAGTTGTAACTTAGCCTGATACGCTGCGTTGACGTCTTTCTTGAAGACCACAATATGTTTCCCTGCATCTGATCTGCCGCGCGCCTCCTGTTCGTGCTTTCGTCTCAGTTCGACTAGCTCGTCCTCTATTGTATCATGCTCAATTTCAATCTGATTCTTCTGATTAGTGATATCCTGAATCAGCTGTCTCAGTTTCCTGAGCTCCGGCCCGTACTTCTCCTCCAAACAAGAAGAGGAGGGTTTCGCTTTCCCTCGGATCTCCTTAATCTCCTTCTCCAGCACACTGTTCTGGTATTCCAGATGGTGCACCTTCTCTATGAATCCCGCAAGGCGCTCGTTCAGGCCGCGCATCGCCTCCTTCTCGGTGAACTTTCCAGATATCGGGTTGTTGTGTAAACCCATGCCCGAGGACGCCCCCCTAATCCCGCCGCTGGTATCTAACGCCGAGCGTGTCGGTTTGTATTGTAGATACTCAGCCTGAGCGACGAATCGTTTATCCATGCTGTGGCTCATCTTGCTGTAAACAGTCTATGGCTGTAGATCAGAGTCGGCCCAGTCGGGCTTTTATAACCGTCAACATCTGCTCGGTATGCAGAGCAGAGCTGTCCGCGGTGCTGAAAAGGTGTAGCGTCAGCTGATGATGGTTCAATGAAAGCTTACGCTACAATTTGTCGCAGGCAGCAGTGGGTTGGTGTAATAGGCGACTGGCAGTATAGGTGTCAGTCCCAAAACGTCACATCCAACCCTCTCGGCATTATTATAAGTATTATATATTTTTTTCTTAGGTTGTTGAACTCCTCAACTAACACCAGGCCACGCTGTTTCACCCGCTTTGCTGCATCTAATGACGGTCGAGCTCTCTCTCTCTCTCTCTCTCTCTCTCTCTCTCTCTCTCTCTCTCTCTCTCTCTCTCTCTCTCTCTCTCTCTCTCTCTCTCTCTCTCTCTCTCTCTCTCTCTCTACATACAGTACATTTTGATGTCAGTACTACTTTTACTTTTAGCAACATGCTGTGCATCTCAATACCACAGCAGTAGGCTATATATTCACATCAACCTTCTTCTTGTGACTTTTATTTGTATAAAAATATCCTTTCATTTAATGCCAACATGAAGAGTGTATTGTTCCTTTAAAAGTCATTATCCAACCATGTTAAGCCCATAGTAGTAAACATCAGCTGTACAGAAGGTGACGTAGTTCACATCTGATGATATATTATTTCATATTTAATATAAAAAGACAAACACAACACTTTTGTGTTTTTAGCGTTTAATGGCAATGGTCAGCCCATCGCCTATAGTGAGCATGCTCAGATCAATCCTCTGGTCTGTGTGAAGCTTCTTATTGAGATAATCCAGAATCTGGGAGGTGATGTCACCAGGAGGAGGATTCAGGACCTTTCCGCTCCACAGCACCTTAAAATGTAATAAAACAGAACTGTTTAACGCTTACCCCAAGGTCCAAACAGACTGTGTACCTTTCAAAACAACAGTGTCCTCCATCGCCTTGCCCTGTGTGTGTTTGCTTGTGTACTTACATTGTCAATGGCGATGATGCCCCCTTTTCGTACGAGCTCGAGGGACAACTCATAGTATCTGTCATAGTTGAATTTATCAGCGTCGATGAAAATAAAGTCATACGTTCCAGCTTCGCCAGCTGCTAACAGCTCACCTGATGAAAACAAAGGGAACAATTAAAGGTGGATTCAGCTATTCTGAAAACTTCTTGTCAAAAATCACTTTTTGTCAAAATCAGTGAAGATCTTGCTTTACGTCTGTACTTTGTGCGTTGGAAAAAAAATCCATTGTTGGGTACAACTCCTAGGCTGTGTAATGGTGTAATGAGCATTTTGCTAGTGACGGTGTGCCCCTTTGTTTACATACCATTTTACAGAGTCTAGACTCTTTCAGTGAACACACAATTCAGACATGTCGCAAATCACGAGAAGATATTCACTGATTTTGACAGAAAGTGATTTTTACATCAAGCTTTCTCCAGAATGGCTGACTCCACCTTTTTAAAATGCCCAATCATATTTTGATCAAGATTCATGACCTTGGTTTTCAAGCACTTACTCAGTGTCTTTGTGGCTATTTGATGTTGAACGTCTATCTTGTCTTCAACTCCAGCCTGTAGAAAAGGGTTAAATTGTATGAATAGAGATAATCTGTAGGTCTTTAATTCTTTTTTTTTAAGGAGAATGTTAGGGAAGGCTGAGACAGGGATTGATTTTACTGCTTGGCCTTGCATCTTTATGTGACACAGTCTCCTGAGTAGACACCTCTTTTTAGACTCTCCAGCCGGCAGCATTTTGGTGAAGACCTACTGACAGAAGCTCAATGTACAGCCTGCTGTCTGTTGCACAATTTTTTTTCGCTCCCATGGAAGCACCAATCAATCTTACTCAACTTGCAAAATTCCAAATTCAAATGTTGCACAGCCAGACTATGTGAGGCAACCGGTAAGCTCAAAGGTGTCATGGACCAGTCCCTCTAGAGTATTTGTATTCATCATGTGTAGATTGTTGTTTATTTTATTAAACCTTGTCTGTTTGCATATGTCTCCTAATCAACCATCCTTAATGGCCATTATCTCAAAATTAGTTTTTTCATTATTTTGAACTCAACAATCTCAATATCTAAAGCAGTTACATCAACTACACTTTCCATTATCATTCTTAACACTATTCTGAAGGTTTTTAAAGAAGGATATCTTCATATTTAATAATTGTCTGATGTATGTGTCTCTGCGGATGACTGAATGTGAGTCAAGATGTTTAGGCAGAAATGTTCTCACCTCTCTAAAATATGGTTTGGCAATGTCCACGTAGTCTTCATCTATTTCGCAAGCTACCACACGTCCGTTCTCTGGCATGGCCAAAGCCATGCTTAGTGCATTGTAGCCAGTGTACATACCTGCAACATGAAAATAACGTCAAATAAAGCGATTTAGAATTATATTTAAATTGCTTTTAGAGGATTTGAAGACACAATAGTCCTCTGTGGGAGCAAAGAAAGTCTGTATAAGGATTTAAATCTCTCAAGCAACTCAATACCTATTACAGAAATGTGATCATTAATAATTATAGTTTGAGTCTCCTTCTGCACAATTCCCTGAGTGCTAGTTCAGGTATAGTAAGTGTCCACTATTAAAAACAAAATGATAATTTTTTTTCATGGGTTCTTAAGATCTCAATTTAGTTGGGTAAAACAAAACAGTTGCTCTTACCTCTGTTCTACAACCACAATCAGATAGATGGCTTCCAGAGTCAAATATTTTATAAAGCTATAACGTCAGCAGTATGCAATTTTCCGGGGTTTTATTTATCGTCTTAGATTCTCATTTGTACTTGCTTGGCTTTAATTGTATGCATATCGTAGCCTATGAGCATTGCTGGAGGAAGTTTGAGAACCAAGAACCCCAATGCCAAAATCTGCTTCACAGTCATTGTTGTTAATATGACAGATAAGAGTTTTCAAACTTAAGGTTGTTCTTTCTAATTCAACTTATTCTGACCCTTTTTTGCTCCCACATCCCAATTTCATGGCACATAATCGCACCTATTTCAATAGCTTTAGTTGCATTCATCAGTCTGATGAGATTTGCCATGAACTGGGCTTGTTCGCTGGCAACCATCATTATGCTCCAGGAGTCTTCAAGGGTTCTCTGAAATGAAAAATATGAAATCACTTTGTGTTTATCATCATATTGATAAACTGTCCATATAAACAACTCCTCAGAACGCTTGTAGGCTGTGGCTTTTCTCTGGCAATGTGCTGTCCTCTTGTGGTCAAACATTGTATTTCTCAGATCCTTCAATTACTAAAACAGTGTAGTATGTCCCAGTTAAAGTGTCATAGTAAGTACATATAATTAAATGAAAATGTCACACAAAACAATACCAAACCTCAAACTAAACTGATGGAATTCCAAGCAAGTGCTTAACAGAAAGAAAAAGTATCCAGAGTGGTCACGGATCTGACTTTTAAATCCGGCAGCAGTGAGATCCAAACTTTAGAAGCAGCAACAACTTCAAAGTCCAAAGTTCCTCTTTAGTTTTTATCCTGAGGCCCCAGGTGACCTACCAGCCTTCATCGGACCTAAATAATCTGCTGGTGGCTTCAGCATGTTAATACATGTGAGCAGGTTACTGTCCATGCTAAACTAAAGGTGAGCTAAGGAATCCTTAACTGAATTTCACCAGGAGTAGATTTAAGGCTATCACTTTGGTGATGGCATGGATTTTTTTTTTTGGTTGACCAGTCAGTGGCCTGCAGCCGTTGTTACCCAAAGTACCCACATCCTTTTCAAGACTCTAGGATGTTTTGATAAAATCAAAGGGTCAGGATTTTAATTAAAGACCACAATTAATTGTAAAAGAGATTTTTGTAGCATGGAACAAATGCCTCTGAAGAAATGGTGATGCATTTTTTTATCATTAAATGAAGTGGTAACTCAAGCTGTTGGATAATAGTGATATAGTAGAATAAAGTAGCAGAACATTTAAATACGTATAATAGTATAATACGTGGATGTCTTGCTATAGCACCTAACAATGAAATTACAATAATCAAAGTGTTATGAATGAATTTAATCAGTAAAATAGTATGATGGCTGCTGGTTCTCTATACTGTCTTTACCAGTCTGAGTTTGGTGAGGACTGGGTTTTCCCTCAGTGAGTTGTTAACAACATACTGCAGCACAGGGTCGTCCTTTCCTCCGCTGTGGCTCTTC
Source organism: Ammodytes marinus (assembly GCF_949987685.1). NCBI lineage: Eukaryota > Metazoa > Chordata > Actinopteri > Uranoscopiformes > Ammodytidae > Ammodytes > Ammodytes marinus. The sequence goes on along the minus strand of NC_137215.1, from coordinate 7,721,233 downwards.
CCAATGAGAGCAGACTGTCCAACGTCTGGAGGGAGGGTAACAAAACAGCAAGCTATATCCTTAACAACAAATCCCAAAAAAATGTGTGTCGCCTTCCACATTATACACAAAACAACCATGTCATACCTGTTAGCACAACAGCAAGTCCAATGCAAAAAAGCATCTTAATATCCTTACCCATTATGTCCTGGGATATTGGCTTTACTAGAGAAAGGTTGGCCAGCTTTAGTTTAAATCCCACTAAATCTCTTTGTGTCCGTCCTTTATGTGCAGCACCTTGTGTGTTTGCTTTGCTTCACCTTGGAGAGGGAGGGCAAAGTTTATTGATTTTGTTTTCCAGTATATTGCAACAGTAGGGACTTTCCCACGTCTGGCAGAATAGTAACACCGCTGCTACTATTAACATCAAACCAAGAAATGCCTATTTTTTTGATTATCCTTTGATTATAATTTATAAGATAAAATAACCAAGAATCAGTTACGGGTCCCAATACAAAGGTACCCCCTTTTTACCCCCCAAAAAATACATTAATCCTGAGCCAATAGCTTTTAGTTGTTATGTTATAGTTTTATTTATTTAAGGCTCAAATCTCAAAATGCTGCAGATGGTCCCTCGGTTATTTTGTAATCCAAACAAGCACTTTGAACTGTTGTATCTGTGTTTGGTGTTGGCACATGTCTAAGTGACTGCACACTATTACGCAGCGCTGTATATATCACTGCATTTCAAGTGTTAAATGTGAAAAAATATTTGTCTATTTCACAAGACAAAACATTCCTAAGTGTGTCTGTTGGATTCCAGAAACAATGTCTGAAATATTTTCAACACTTATATATACAATATATGACACACAGCACTGCACTCTAGTGGTACAATAGCAGAAAAGTTTTTTTTTTATTATTTATGATTTGTAGAAGCCCTTTGGAATATTATACAATTAGAGTGAATCACAGGGATTGTGTCCAGCATTTTTCAAAACTTAAATTAAATGTGCCTTTATAAAGTCTTGCTTTCTCTCAAGCTGTACTCTGTAGATGTTTGGGGTTATGTGACAGTATGGAGACGTCAACAGCAATGAAATAAGAAAGCCATCCAGTTTAGCTATACATGAGTTATTTTGAAATTGTGCATTGTGAGTGATGCAAAAAAATCATCTGTGATAAACCCCTTAAAACTCGGATCAAATGTAAAGTGCAGTGTTGATTTTAATGCAATGATTGACATTCATAATGCAGCATTGTTGAAAGGTATGCATCAGTTGACCCTTCCCGGACTGCAAAAACTCCAGCTGTGCTTTACTGAGGTGTGCTGAGCGACCATTGGCATTTAATAAACATGTCTTGGGAAACAGGATACCTGGCTGAAATCCCCCCCAAAAAATATATATATATTAAAACTGTCTGTCTTTGGCGAAGAGTCACTATGTCCTCAGTCAGTATCTGAGTCATGTTATTCCAAAAGCAGGTGGGCACACAACTCAAACTAGTATGTACACTCAGCCTTCGAGAGATAGACTATTGAATGACAACTAGCATAATGTAGCAGATGGGGCGACTGTGGCTCAGGTGGTTAAGCGGGTTGGCCAATGATCCTAGGGTTGGCGGTTCGATCCCCGCCCGGCCACTTGTGTCATGGTCGTTGTGTCCCTGGGCAAGACACTTCACCCACCTTGCCTCGTGGGAATGTGTATGACTGCTGTATGTTTGAGGTGGTGGTCGGAGGGGCCGATGGCGCTGAATGGCAGCCTCGCTTCTGTCAGTCTGCCCCAGGGCAACTGTGGCTACTATCGTAGTTTACCACCACCGGTATGACTGTGTGTGAACGTATTGAACCTGGAACCCTGTAAAGCGCTTTGAGTACCAAAGAAAAGCGCTATATAAATCCAAGTTTAATAATAATAATAATAATAATGTTAGCCATGGTTAGCAGACATAGTTATTCTTGTATAACTGACTGAAGTCAGTTGGCTAACTTCACGAGTCTTCTCTCCTTGTACTAAAGTAACAATATACCATTCATACCGTTATTGTGGTAACGGCTGTGCTCCTTTGACACACCAGTAAAGTTTGATATAAAACCTGGACACCGATACAGAGGGAGGGGTCAACAAGGGCATTTTACCCCGTCAAAATGTCAGACAAATGTACAGGAAATCAGGCAGCCATAGAAATAAGTTGAGTATTGCATATGGCTATGTGACTTTAAAAACTCCAAGCCTATTCTTCTAGACCTGAAACTATATGTATGCCGGCGCCTCACAGAACAGATGTGCAGTTCACTCTCTCGAAAGTGATTGATTTTTTTCCACATTTAACATTTTCTTTGAGCCTATCTGTAAAAGGAGACAAAGTTAAAGGAGCCATGTTTTGTAGAGCATGGCTGGGTAGAGTTTTTCTTTTTCTCATGAGCCACACTTTAGATCTCGTCTCGCAACTTCAAAAAACGGGGGGCGGGGTGGGGGGGGGGGGAAGGGGGGGAACACAGTAGCCAGGAATGTTCAAAAAGGAATTTTGGGGGGATGTGAGTGGGATGCGAGGTCTCTCCAAGGACACACAGAGCTTCCTCTTGTCTATTCCCTAATTAAGAATGCACAGATACAAACACACACACACACACACAAAAAAGCACTGCCGACACGCACACGTCAACAAAATGAGCCGTGACACAAACTGTCTCTAAAGAGAATAAAAAAATGCTTGAGTTGTGACGAGTCAAAGGGAAGGGGATGGGGGGGTGTCTCGTATAGTGTGCCACGCAGTTCTTTGCCGAGGTCCTCTCGGTGAAAATGAGATGCTGTGTTTTTCTTCCACCATGCTCTCTCTCTCCCTCTCTCGGCTCTCTCCAGCTGCTCCAGGCCTCTGCTTATGTGACGCTAATTGTTTCTGCTACTTGTGCCAAGTACCTACTCTTCCCCAGCACATTCTACAGACAGGCCCTGGTCCCTCAGCTGCTTTTTGTGTCTGTTTAAGGAATGAAAAAATGTGTGCTGCCATCTGCAAGAAGCAAGCACACACCACTGTTCCTGCTCCTCCCGGCCGTGACTGTCAAGAGTGCCACACAATGGCACACACACACACACACACACACACACACACACACACACACACACACACACACATGCACTCGCACAAACACACACACAAACACACACACACACACACACACACACACACACACACACACTCCGAGAGGGGGTATGAAAAAACTATGTGGTAGAGAAACAAGAAAACAGAACTGACACATACAACTGCTTGTATGAAACGAAATAATTCAAGAGGTTCCTGTTTTGATGCATTTAGCGTGTGGGAGGGGAGACACTGTAAGGCTTTTACATTTTGCAAACCATGCATAACACAATTGTAGGTAGCCTATGCCTGTGTGTGGTAGATTTAGAATGAGGCCCGTCTAAACTTGTGCGCTGGTCTGCATTTGATTTTCAAGCATTAACTAGTGGGAGAAAAAGTACACAATTTTATTGATGTAGCATATAGTCTATATTGAGCCTCATGAAATACTCCTGAGTTCATTCTAGCTGCATGTTTTTCCCTTTATTTTTTGTCTAGTACCTGAAAGTGAACAGCAAGTGGCAGTGTTGTTTAGCTAATCCACTGCATTTTACATGCAAACACACACAAGCTCATGACACAAAGACAGCCAGGGCCATCACTCCCCTGTCTGCCTGGGAAGTAATATTACTTTCCTCTTGTTGAATTGACCTGTGACACCGGTCGACACATATTGACACGCTTGTAATGCCACACGGTCGTTACATCAGCTGTGTTTGTATCAAAGGGAGAGGGCTTCTTTCTCACGATGCACTGGTAGCACTTGGAACCGTCTCAACCAGCCAGATAAGCGCAGTGTGAATATTAAGTGATGCTAATCACAACGGAGAGACCCACGTCAAGACGTCTGACAGACATTCCCCGGCATTCAATTGACATCCTCAGATTTGTCCTCGGTCTGACAGACTGCGTCTAGTGACATGACAAGTCTGTTTAAAGCTTCCAGGAGAGAGAGAGAGAGAGAGAGAGCATGCACTGACGCACACCATTGGAGATGCATAGGCAATGATTTTTTTTTCTTTCTTACTTCCTTACCCAAACTGGGCCAATGTGCTGCTGTTGCGAGACCCCAACGAGTGTTTCTCCACACTCAAAGAGCATCACCTTATGTGGGCCACTTGGACAGCTTGCAGCATGTCGATGAGAATGTAGCAAAATAGTCCCCAAAACTGCCTTTCAAACATGGAAACCTTGGATTCATCGCTACTTCTAAAATACAGCGTATACAGGAGCTTGGATTTTGAGGATAAGCCTTTCAATTCATTATCATCCTCTCTTTGTGTATTCAAGCCGCACAGAACAAAAACAGGGGATCTGCTTCAAGGAAGGGAAAAAACTGCAAAGAATGGCAGATGCGGTTGTTTGACTTTCAAATCACCTAGGCATCTATACTATTAACCTGGCGCGTAAATAAATACAGAATTCAATTTCCATGGCGCCACGCCATAAGTTGACAGTCCTCAAAAAGATCAAACAGACTGCTTCGGGGCATGTGAGCCACGGTGGAAAAGCCTTGGGTATATATGAAAGGTGTTGACACCTTGAGCAAGCCACAAAAAAAAAAAAAAAGAGACAAACTCTCACATCCTCAGAAACAATTACTGGGTGAACCACTGGTTTTTAAGCCAGCAGGTCTCCCAAGCTCTATCATTCTGTGTATACAGTATAGGGCATGCTCCCACAACACCTCACTGTGGGTTGTCAGTCAGCACCAGAGGAGAGATGCTATGTCTTTGTAGCTGTATTGAATACTTATATTTTAACTGCCCCGTCTCCTTCTCGCAGTGTACCACCCGTTTGAGCTTTGAGTGCAGAAATTCACTTCTATATTTTGTTATGCTCAAATCCACAAAGACAAACAGTCTTTGCCTCTGCAGCTCCTTGTCCAGAGTCGCTAGCCTACATCTTCCATTCCTATTAGTCTCACTCTCATCTGACTACCGTGTCCCATTGTGACCGCACTTGAGGGCGCTAATGATAATGTTATAACCCAGACCAATTTGCAATGGCAATCAGACTCACTTAATTGAGTTGATTATAAGCCCTCTGTCTGAGATGACCCCTCTGGACACAGAGAAAAAAAAGAAAGAAAGAAATGGAGAGAGACCAAGGGTGTGGGTGTAGTAGGGATAGACTGTTACTTCGGGCATTCCATCACTGGACGGGAATCACATGGGATAAGACTGTTTGGAGGCATGAGCAGAGGCATATGTGTGTGTGTGTGTGTGTGTGTGTGTGTGTGTCCGCGTGACAATTCTTCGTGTGTGGGGTGATGGGCGATGGCGTGTTGAGAGAGCAGACCTTCAGGGAGGTGTAAAGGGAGAGAGAGGGGTGGGGACAGTGGCTGGAGGAAGAGAGAGAGAGGAGGGGGGGGCGGGGGGGGGCTGGGCTCTGGGGCTCGGGGTTCAAAATCACAACACAGCCTCTGTAATAGAGCCGGACAACACACCACATCTGAAGTTAATCCAATCAAGGCAAGACACACAAACATAAGGTCAAGAGCAGCTTGTATTAGCGCGATGATGTCAGGGAGAAGTGGTGGAGTTAATTGACTTTCGGCACGCTTAAGAAAGGCAAAGACGGATAGAGAACACAAGCAGATGTAAAAATGAAGGCTAAGTGAGATAGTGTTATATTAGCAGGTTGCGGGTGATTTAGAGCAGTTCTTATCTCCCTTTTTTTTTTTTTTTTGCTTGTGAGCCTTTAAAACAAACCAATGTGTTTTTGTTGCAACCCCTCACAACTACAGCTGTGTATGGAACCTCAATACTGATCTGGTACCAGTTTTGTCCGTAGAAATATGCATTGCAAAATCTCAACTACCGAAAGCTTCAGATGTCTGGTCAGCTTTGTTATCATGTTAACTTGTTCTATGAACATGTAGATCTAGATCTTATAACAAATTTCAGTTTTACACTTTTTTTTTCTTTTTTAATTGTTATGGAGCTGATAGTGTGGTGTGAGCATTTAACATTTAAAAGTCATCATAGTATGCATGTGTGAATGTTCTGAGAAATTCTATTGAAGATTGAGTAATGTTATGATTTTACAAGGTTTAAAGACACTGTCTACAATGATTTAACTATACAAATTATGCAACAAATCAGATTGTGTTGTGTGTGCTATTAAACTGGAGAAATTAGAATACAGGGAGACAGAAAACAGGTTTTGTATGCTTTGTCACCCACCATACTGCATTTTCTTTATATGATTAAAAAATGAACACAATAATTCATCATATTACTGAGAGCAGTGGGTATCATTTCAATGGTTGCTTTGGTGTATTTGGTTCTGCGTGATCCTCATACGTGCCCCCCCCCCCCCCCACCCCTGACATGCTGTCTGCCACACAACACATTGTTTTGGCGCTGAAACCAAAAAGTACATAAACGGAGCGAGGCGTCTAAATGTGGAAACGTTTGCTTGGAATGTAACAACGGGGGACAGCCGTAGCGGGTTCTGCACTGAGAACACTACTGTTTTCATTTACAGTACAACAGCACACACACACACTAATAAGGGACACGGTGCACTGTGCCGCAATATCTGGGGATGTGGAAAGCAAATGTGCTTTTGAGAGCCAAGTATACTGGTCCCTTTCATAAGCCACTTTGGTTCCACCCATGATCGAATGCAACATTCTAAGAGGACTATTTACTCTTTTCATTCCCCCTTGTGTGTTACAGACGAATACGCGTGTGGTTTCGCTGTATGAAAACAGGGCCCTGGCCTAATGTTGCATGAAGACCATGGTGAATTCATATTGATGGGAAAGCAGCCTCTGAAGCCCAGCAGCCATGATTTTTTCATAAGCCGCCGGGAACAAGAAGTCAGTCAGCTGACAGGTGCTAACGCCGCCAATTGTGCCGTGGATAAGAGATGGGACATAGAGAGAAAAGACGGAGAGAGAGAGAGATGGCAAAGGCAACAACTGGCTCCTCTTTTTTTAAGCACTTTTGTGTGCAGAAATGTGTACGTGCTGCGTTGTGTGTGTGTGCTCCATGCACCCTGTTCCCCTCTATAGCTGGAGAGGATTTTATGGAGGAGACTGTGTAAACACCAGAATGCATGTCAAATATGATGAGTCTTGATAGCTGTAAAACATACCCAAGGAGGACTGCTCCTCACTTATTATCTACAACCAGAGCCCTGGAGCTATGTCTGCATCCTTCTGCCTTCCCTCCACGCATGTCGCGCCACAAGTCCCTCTCTGGAAAGCATTGATTATTTTGGCATGAGCCAGGGAGAAAGAGAGGTGTGATTTCTTTTGTGTTTTCTCAAGAAGAAAAAATAAAGAAAGAAATCTGCGAAAATAAATATTTTTGTGAGCACGGTGCAGCCACAAGGAAAAATATGAGCACATTGGGGAAGAAATAAAGATGATGGATTTGCTGGCTGACGTGTGCGTATGCCTGTGTGCTTTGTATACGAGTATGTTTGTGTGTGTTTGTGCGTGCGTGTGTGTTTGGGGGCTGCGCAGAGTTTGTGGCTGCTACAATGGGTGCATTGTCGTTTTCTGAACTGTACACAACTGTAAAGTAGTATTATCTTTGTGTAATTGTGCGCCACTGTTTGCTGCACCTCTGAGCCGTGTGTTGTGCATTTAAAATAAGTGTGTTATAGGAGAGAGTCGACCGATCCTGCTGCAGGCACAGTGAGGCTCCGGGGAACCACTTGAGGTTGCAGGCAGAGGGACTGATAAAAGCTAGCTAGCCATTCATCAGGCCAAATGAAGGCAGTAAAGTTGACTGGAGGAAAGCAGGCATCGCCCCAGGATGGCGGTCGTCGTCTCGGTGGAGACCTGTGACTAACACATGTGAGCAGGCATGTACACACACACACACACACATGCACGCACGCACACACACACACACACACACACATGCACACATACACACACACACACACATGCACACATACACACACACGCACACACACACACACACGCACACACACACACACGCACGCACACGCACACACGCACGCACACACACACACACACACACACACACACACACTCAAATAAGCATGGGGAGAAGGCAGGATGAATGGACTGGGAGGAGGGGTAGGTTTTCGGGACTCAGGAGAACAGGGGGAATAGAAAAGCACAACGGACCTCCAGAATCAAAGGCCCCCAACTCCGCAGAGCCACACCCCGCCGACCGAGGCTCCTGTCGGGGGGGAGCACATGGCCCGATCCACTCAGAAAACATCCATCAGACAGATATTACTGTAATCCAGAGGTGATACATTAGCTCTGGTGCCAGGGGGGCAGTGTGTGCTGTGGTGATGGAGCTCCCCACCATCATCTCAGAGAGGGAACTGCTGCTGCTCGGCTCAGCGCGGCTTACGCTCATGTCATTGTTTGAATTTATTCCCTAGTAATGCTCTTTGTTTTTTATTCTTAATCACACCACCCAGAGGATGGAGACATATTTCCGCCCCAAGAAAGCGCTACGAAGTTGCACACTTATGAAAGCAATACATTAACTTAAGCACTTAAGGCCAGCCAAAGAGGAGGGATGAAGCTACTTTAGAGTGTTGCTGGTGTGTTTATAAGACTATATTAGTGTCTCACTGGTGCTTTGATAGAGCCTCGTACCATCAATTTGCACAAAGACTCTATCTTTGCTTATATAAATCCCACCTCGGGGTTATTATGAATCTGATTTACTTGGCCCGCTTATGTTTATTATTGTGTTTTATGGTTTATATTCCGTGTTAAACGCCGTGGATGGGACTGCAGAGCCCATGCGTGTCTCATCCTGCGAGAGTGTGAAACTGCTTTATGGAGCTGTGAGTGCTAATAAACGGGCCGCCACAGCCTTTTGGATGTACATCTTTAATGTTTTATGCATGATGAACTCAATAGTTTAGCACAGGTTCAAGGCCAAATGGTAAGCGTTGACAGGACAGATTACACACTACAGACACAGTACAGAGATTGAGTAGGGATCCCGTGATATATATTTTTTGTTGTTGATCTGCCTGTGTATGTGTTACTGCCAAATAGACATAGTGTTTGTACAAATGTTTGTCAGGAGAGGCCAACACCTTACAGCTGTGATCTGCTCATCTGGACACAGTCATCCTGGTCTTTTCCAAGACTTTGAAAAAGACGTGAAGAAGACATGTGGTGTGGGAACTGTTATAGCGGTCTGTCTCAAAGCAAGATGAAAAGCAGACAGTCCACCAAGGACAGCATGGACTGATTGATGTTATCACGACACGCTATCTTCACAAATGTTCCTGTAGCATGAAATATTGAGAAAATTAAAGGCAAACTGGTGTGGGACCTTTTCTTACATCACTGCCCAATCAAACACAGTATCGACCATTGGAGATATACACGACTGTGCATCAAAACGTTTCCCCTGCTTTCATTGGATGCATGACCAAACGGGTTAGGTTTACAATGATTGGTCACCCACATCAAAAAAAGCAGATCAGGAGAAGCAATGTTTGTAGGTGTGGTTTACTTTATGGCTAATACGTCATGTGTTTTTACAACCTAGCAACATGGATATTTCATCTATGAATTGTTAATTTTTCACACTTAAATAAATTACGGAGAAAGAGAAAATCAACCAACATCTTTCGAAACATTAACCAGTGAATGTATGCGATGCACTAACAGAACTGTCTTACCACTTTAACATGTTTTATTTTATTTTTCGAGGCCAGGTGAGAACGATCCATCATAATTCGCAGACCCTAGATTTCACAAAGTTTTTATATGCCAGGTGTAAATGAGAGAATGTGTGGATTTCAGTGTGTTTCCGCCCCGGCGCCTGTCTCCGCTGTGAGTGAGTCTTTGATAGCTGTTACACTGCGAGACAGACAGACAGGCCTGTGCCAAGACGAAGGCATCAAAAAAGAAAATCAGACGATTGACAGCTACTGACAGCCATCTTCCTCCTAAACACACTTCAGGGTCCCCGCGCTCCCTCTCTCTCTCTCTCTCTCTCTCTCTCTCTCTCTCTCTCTCTCTCTCTGTCTCTGTCTTTTCTCTCTCTCTCTGTCGGGGGAAATTGAGGAGACTCGAAGATAAAGAGAGGGATGTCGTAAACTGGCACCTGTCATCCTGTTTTGTTTTGGTCAGGGCACACAGAGAACATCCGTAAAGTTTTCTAAAGACATTTTGAAGGATTTCTGTACTTTCACACATGCAGCCAACATTTTGATTCCACCAGGTGATGCGCTCAGTCCCTCTCACACTTGTTTACATGATTTTGGGACACAAGGTGATGGTTACACAGAAATATATACGTGGGCGATAATTCTCACAAGGGCACAAAGGCTGACAGGTTTTTTTTTCCACGTGAACGTCAATTCATTTTAGACATTCATTTGCCGAAACGTGCCAAAACGCTGCTAAGCTACTTGAGATATGTAACGCTCTTGTTTGTTTTTTTTTCGTTTTTCCAAGAGAAGCCACCTCGATGTGAAATGCTGTCAACGAGACCGAGAAGCCTGACATTAAAAACACAAAGACAGTGAGATCTTTGGCAGGCAGATAACATACATGCGTGTGTGCACACACACTGTGTTCGTGCTCACCAAAAACAAGGGCCGCACGTGCCCCAAAAGCCCCATTCAAATTCACATGACCTGCGTTCGTCGCATTCACGCTTACTTAGCGCACGGGCTAACACACACGTACCTGGGATTTCTCAGGTCTGTTGCTGTGTGTCGTCAGCCTCAGACGGAGCCAGTGTGTTTTCTTGAGCGGTTCCAACCTGTAGAGCCATTATCTCCTGACACACTTATCCTCCTCTAAATGATTTCTCTTCATCTCCCGCAAGTCACCTAATCAGAGTTGAAAGCCCAATGCCACTCAGAGATCCCGCCGCTTTCAACCGCATTCACTGTCATTATGAGAATGAATGGCGGCAGCAGAGAACTCGGATGTTTCTTTCACATCATGACGGAGAGCCTCTTAATGTGCCTTGTGATCTTCACCGGCGCAGCCCCCTTTTGACTGAAGGCACCGGGGTTGGGCACTTCACTAATCATGTTACACACCTCACACATTGCATTTGAGTTTTTTTTTCTATATCTACTCCTGTGTCTCCGTTCTAGCATACACGGCGTAGGTGTTTCTCGCCGAGATCATTAGCGCATGTTGAACAGGCAAGAAAGAGACATCTATAGTTTCAGTCCACTCGTCCACCTTCGTGTAAGGACAGAAAATTGGCTCCTGGGAAGGGAATTGTCAAGCTTGTGATTGGACGAAGGAGGAGCAGGGGAAAGGCTTTGAAGAAAATGTCGTTCTACTGTGGAAACCATGGCATGGATGTTCACTAATGCTACTGCATTGTTACATGTCAGCACCGCAAACACAACAACAATTCGTTGAAAAAGTGAAGTGACTGACTTCTTGCGGGGCCATTTATGAGGATTATCTTCAGGGTGTTTACTTGTTTCTGTAGTGTTTCCACAAATAAGATGATATTATACTGAAGAAGGTTCAAATGATCTCAGCACGAGCCCAGTGTGACACTTAATTAGTTTTTGAGGATGTCATGTTTTTTTTTGTCGAGTAGATGTGTTGATGTTACTGCCGCAGTAACTTCTGCAAAGTGGAAATTTTATTTAGAGACTATTTTTTTTATATTGAAAGAACCTATCACCAGCTGTATTCTGTTAGAATTATCTTCCAGATGTGCCATTGTGAGGACAGCGTGACATCTCCAGCTCACCCCTAATCCGCAGCTGTCCGCTGGTGGTATTTGCTCAGGTTTTATACGTGTTTACAGAGAAAGTAATTACCTCTTTTTTAGACACGCAGCTGTTAGAAGAACTGATTTTTATGGATCACGGCCATTGCCAAAAAATGTAAGCGCCCCGGGCTTAATTTGTCAATTATTAAATCATAATTACATTTTCTTTAAAGCCATTAGCCGCAGGGGGTTTAGCAATCACTTTGTGTTAGGCCGCTAACTTTTTTCCTGGGCTTTTTGTGCACGGAGGGAAAATGATATTTTAAATCTCAATGATGTGTCTGGATTCTTTCCCCCAATTTGGCTAACAAAGTGCAGGAATGATTCATGGCAGATGAAGGCATACTTCATAATTAGATTACACCCTGATGGACTAGAATGCATTAATTATGAAGACGTACATGCACCGAGCCCTTTAATGCAATGTTTCCCCACACTTCCTCTTCTCCCCCAGACTACATTGCTCACTCATCTGTAGTCGACTGCTGGGTCGAGTTACCGAGTCCGTGGTAACACATTGTAACAGCGAATTATGCACAAGCACGGACAGGCCAGCCTCTAAGTGATGGCCACAATATGCGTTTGCCTTTAAAACTTAAAGGGGGAGTTTAATTTATCGAGGGTGTCACATGGCGGCAGTGAGTAATTGTGCCCAACACCCCTGTAGACCACAGTGGTTAATGTATTCCAGGGCCCTAGGGGGAGCTGTCACGGGGAGGACACCCTCACGGCTCCCTCTCTGCTCACTGGCCATGTTGGATGGTTCAGGATTCAAGATTCTCAACACACGGCCACAAATCATTCTCTGAGGGTATGTAAGTGTGCGTTTTTTTTTTTGTTCACCATAAACCCCTTTCCTGTTTTTCAATTTCTGCAGCCGTGCATCACCACTCAAGGCAAAGGCTATTTGTTAGTTTGGATATGCTTGCTAGTAATTCCTGCTTGAGAGGCCAAACAAATGCCTGGTGGTTTTAGGCCTACATCCCAAATGCTGAAAAAGAAAATCAGATACATTTTTGTTTATCTGTTTTTGCACATGCTTTTCCAGAATGGGAAGACTTTTGCTGCTGGTTTTGAAGTTGTGTTTCTCACAGAATGGACCAATATTTTGTTGACTTCCTGGCTGCTGTTCAGTTTGAGTTTCTGGACAAAAGAAAGAGTAGCCTAGTTTCTTGTCTGAGCAGCTGTTGACAACTTATCAAGCAGTAGAATACAAACTCTCTCTTGCTGGTCAGCATTGTTTGGGTAGACAGTCAGTAACTGGGTCTAACTTCTATATACACTATAGGACTGCTTTCTTTATAAAGCACATATTGTGCCAAACTAGGAGTTTATAGAGTTTGGTGCACAATCAATGAAAACCCTTTCTAATGCACAACATAGGTCAAAATGATCTGCATTAATGTCCTATTATATTTTGTTTGAGTGTTTTTTTTGTTGCTGCTATATCTTTGAAATAAATGCATTTTAAAATGTATCATTAATATTATATATTTTAGGAAGTCAACTTGATGAAGTAATACAAACACTCATTTTGTTCATAAAGTGAGAAAGGAACATTTTAAATTATTATTTGTGTTGATGACATTCAGTCATGTATTATGATATATATTTGGAAACAAATGTGGCTCACTTGTTGACCCATGAAGTGCATCAGAGTAAACAAACATATCATTATTTTCCATTCTTTTTTGCTGATATTGTTTGAGAAGGTCTTGCCGTATCCTGTGAACTGAAAGATAAAAACTAAACTTGGACCGAAAACATCACTTGACACATAAATCAGGACCATCACGAGTATAGTATAATCCTACTCCACAAGAGTTTGTTTCCCCCCTTGACACCTCAATAATAAGGTCTTGTACAGTAAGTTATGTGTTGACGCAGTTTAGAACATGGTGTCAGGGGCATTTTTTATGGGACTTCTTTGAAACCCGCTTTCACAGGGTTCAAGCAAAGTGTAACTTTTATTCGTTAGCCTTCACACTACCCATGAGTGTATAGCTTGAAGACATATATGCTCTTTTAAACGCCACACTGATAATAAAACATTCCTTTTGCATCCATGAGAAATCTCACATTATCTATTGATTCAGTCCCACCTGTGTCTTGGTGACTTACGCCTCCGTCTTATTCCCATTACCAGGAACACTGTAGCCTTATCAAGGGAAACAATAAGCCACTTGTCAGCGCACTGAGAAAATATGAGGAAGCATCTGCCCGGTCCAGAGGAACTCATGACTCTGTGGTGAAATGCTCTCCCCCCCCCCCCCCCCCACCACACACACACACACACTTACCCCTTTCTGTGTGACCTCTTTTGCTTCAGTCCCTCCCCCCTGCGTCAGCCCTCCCGGTGACCTCTGGGAAGGCGTGGTGGCAACTGAACAGCCCAGTAAATCTGATCATCGGCGGATAAGTCAGTAAATTGAATTTGGCTTCCTTTGCAGAGGGGACAGGGGTTTTCACGCGCTGCAGTTTGGGCATGTGTGTGGGCATATAGGCGTGCATGGGATATGTCTCCTTTAATATTTTGAAGAGGTAAATTTGTCCACCACCCCCCCCCCTCAAAAAAATATGAAAGACAACCCCCTTCTCCGCAAAAGAGGTACAAAGGTCTAAGCGATTTCAGACACCCATGAAGTGGATTTTACCATCTTGACCTTGCCGACCTCCCACTTTTTTTTTTTTTTTTTTTTTTGCATATACAACAGTGAATTTCTTGAACTCAGATTAGATACAAAGGCATTTCCGCCACAAATTGGTGCAGAAAAATTCATCAGAATGTAGGAAATTAAGTGTTTGAACATTTTGAATGTTCAAAAACGAAACCTATGCCCATATTTGGAGATACACAGGTGGGAGTTACAGGAGGGGCCATTGGGTGGCCCCACGCTTTCTGTTCCTCCTCCCCCAAGTAGAAGCCCTGCTCCTGGGCCGTAAACCTGTCACAGAGATATGTCTCTGTCGATGATGGCATCCGACTTTTTTTTTTCTTTTTTCTTTTTCCCCCCAACTGCCCCTGTGCTGGGCTGTTATCTCCTTCCTCCCTGCTATGTCTCCCTGCTCTTTAAGACAAAGGGTAATAAAGCTATAAATTGTGTGGTCTGCAGAAGGTATGGACATTCTGTCTGGGAGACGCTGTAAGAACTGCCATAAAGCACCCTCAAAGTCATAGCTGCAGATTTACAGTTATTTAACATCCTCCTCTTCCCCTAAATCACAGTGATAAGAGAATTAAGTGATGGCTATAGGTTCTTTGTCCTTAGTCTATTGATTTTCTTCGCCCCTCAGAAGGATCCCGAACATTATAATTATTGAGCCCTGCAGTTTCAGGCAGCTTTACAGAGTAGGGGAAGCGCCCTCAGTTCAATTCTAACACAGTTAAAACAAAAGGCACCCGTTTTTCAATTTGGTAATGGGCTTCCAATTATGCTTCATTTACCTGGTTTGGCCAGAAAATGGTTTTTCCGTGGCCTCGTGTGCTATAAACAGCTTCTTTGTACAAGTGACAAAACCTCAGTAACAGCTCTATTTATTATGAATCCGGTGCCCCTGCTGCTTCAGTATGTCATTCAACCATGTGGATAGGCGTTTTGTTTGTAATACAGTTTTTTCTTTAGGCACATGTGTCCCGTTGTTAGTTGTTTTCCATATACAGTTATACAATATGTGACATTACGAAAGCAACTCTGTTATAGAAAAATCCAGATCAACTGCTGTGTCACTATTATATCCCTTATATTATGAACGCTTTCTGTTTATAAACAGTTATCCCGGAGACGGTATAATTGTGTGTGTGTGTGTGTGTGTGTGTGTGTGTGTTTGTGTGTGTGTGTGTGTTGTGTGTGTGTGCGTGTGCGTGTGCGTGTGCGTGTGCGTGTGCGTGTGCGTGTGCGTGTGCGTGTGCGTGTGCGTGTGCGTGTGCGTGTGTTTCCAGATACTTTGTCATCAAAAACATGGCCATATCCTCTTAAAGGGTGGACTCCATCTCCCATGAGTAAGGCAAACAGCAGGTCTTCAATAGTATTTATCCAAAACAGACTTCTAGATAGATTGATAGTGAAGAGAAGTTTAATCATTTTTCCTGAAGTGAATCATTTATATCTTGTACCTGTGATAGTGTTCCATTTAAGATCAGGCGTGAGTCCCTTCCCATTGAGTATCTGCTGTATATGTGCATATGTACAGTATTTTTGAGAGTGTGTAAGCTTGATTTAGATGGCATGTACTATATGTCATTTTGGGACCCTTGATCTGCCCACTATGAGCTGATATCTCGCTTTTAAGAAATAAATCAATTTTGTAAAATGTGTTGTTAAGCCAAGCCTGAAATTACCCACTGCACAGGGTGACAAAAACTTCCCAATTAAGAAGTTGTGTCAACGTAGCACGAAAACAATATAGAGCAACAGAGAAGGTTGTTAATGTTTACTTTGATGGACTAGAGACTATCTAGCATGAACCCTTTCAATTGCTACTTCTAAAAGTAAGAAATGTCATGTTTGGTGAATGTGTACACATACTTCTAAAAAGTCAGTTTGGAAGGGCAAAATAGAAAACTGTTTCTCAACCTAGCATTTTTAGCATCTTTCAGCTCATTATTTGGGTTTTAAAGCTCCCATATTATACACTTTTCGGTTCTATTATACACCATATTATATGGTCTTAGTGGTCCCTAATACGTTTTTCTTTAATTGTTTGCTGAAAAAAACTTTCAGATAATGTATTGTACTATGCTGATGTTCAGCTAATCTCACAGACCTATTTTTTAAAAAGAGCTGCAGCTCCTCTCGTAAATATACAATCTTTGAGCTGCCCCCGCCCCCTGTCCGGAAGCGAAGCCAGATACGCCTCGCCCTCTGTCTGTCAGGGCCGTGGACCAATAAGAAATAGGGGTGTGGGCTGCACAGTGGAAGCTTCTGGCTTTCCAGTTTGTGAGGTCAGAAAAGGGGAACATTCTGACTGGAGTATATTGGGGGGGGAGGGGTGGGTGTTTCAGAAAAGGGGAGAGTGAGAACAGGAGAGATTGTTATTTTTTTAAATATTTTGGCAGTCTCTAGGCACACCGTGGACCCATGGATATGTTAGAACACATTTAAAAAGTGCATTTAGCATAATATGTGACCTTTTAAATTAGTTTTTTCTTCTTTTAGCAAAGAGGATAAACCAGCCTAGCCTAGCACTCAACTGTAGACAGACAAAGTTAGTAACTAGCTGGTGAGTATTTAGAAGTAGTGGAGTTGTTGGGGACCAAAGAGCTGTAAGGAGGGTCAATATTGGACTTTGAGAGACCTGAATTAATTACGTTGTTGTTCTGGTGAGAAAGGTCTCAAATACACTGCTGCAAGTAAGTTGTATGCAGTATACACAGATTCTCTTCCTCAGTTTTTTAATT
Organism: Ammodytes marinus; assembly: GCF_949987685.1. NCBI lineage: Eukaryota > Metazoa > Chordata > Actinopteri > Uranoscopiformes > Ammodytidae > Ammodytes > Ammodytes marinus. The sequence continues at coordinate 7,704,046 of NC_137215.1, read as the reverse complement.
TTCTTTAGTAATTTTTTATGTAAAACCACACACACGCGCACACACGCACACACACACGCACACACACACACACACACACACACACACACACACACACACACACACACACACACACACACACACACACACACACACACACCTCAGGCGCCACAGAGGTCCACAGCCCCACTTACCACTGCCTGACAGTTGGCTTCTTAAGAAAGACGCAGGGAATATAATTAAAACATTTACCTTTGATACCCAGCCAGCTTTGTAATTAATTAATTCACCCTGGGTGTGCAGGAATTGCATTCACCCAGAGACGAGGGAGGTAGAAAGGAAACAAAGTTGTTCTGCATATGCTTTGGGGACAAAACCCGACACACTGCCCTCCATTTCTTTCCACCTGGTCCACCTTTTTGTAGCTGCGTCGTCAAGAGACGAGGAGTAAATGAGTTAAGTACTTCTGTAGTTTAAATAATGACCCCGCAATGATGTTCAAGCCTAATAAGCTTGGAGTGCCTGGGGCCAGATTGGGCTATGGGCAGACGGACAGGCCTGGCTTACACATATCTCCCCCACACATTTTGGTCTGACCTTTGCATTGGCTGTGATGTAGTGAGTGCTGTCAACATCATCAGTGTCACACACGGCACTGGAAATAGCCTCCCTGGAGATCAACAGTATACCCTTTGAAGAGCAAGGCCTAATGAACACTTACACTGACACAGGTTATGATGTGCCGTCCAAATATCATGTCAAACGTTGCAACGGATCCCTGAGAACAAGCCTGAGGTCACAGACTTTGACACACACGTGAGTGACACGAATATGTCTGCATGGCCACGCAATCAGTAACACGCATCACTGTCATTAATTGATCATCAATGATATCATTGAATTTTACAATAGAAAGTCATTGTGTAAAGTGTCCATTAGGGCACTGTGTTTTGTATGCAAATAGAGCTTTGGATGTGTAAATAAAGAGTTTTTTTTTTAAGTGTACGTAGTGCTGTCTGTTAGTTGTTTGCCTTCGGTGTGTTTTTCTCTGAAAAGGATTATCACAGTTTTGCATTAGATCTGAGTCAGGGTACTTCTGTAGCACAAGATGCTCGGAAGGCAGCCCGGAGCAAATTCTTCAGTGTCATCATTTTGCCTTTCCAAGCACATCAAGCATTTGAATCAATGAGCCTTCATCAGCTATCTCATTTTTTACTCTTCCGTATCACTTAGCTACTGCATTGCCAGTCAAGAAAAAAATACAGCAGTGTTATTTTCTTTCTTTTTTTTCTACTTTACTCTTGTATTGTAAATTACTGCCACGGCAAAGTTAAAAGCATCTGAAAACCACTTCGGTAAATTACTGTCGATAAATTGTAATGAATCATATGGACCCTGCGAGAAATCTGATTTATAATTTGGGGCTGACGGCGTGAGGATATATTGCCCTGAGAGCTGCTGGGAGGATTTGGTGGGCTCTAAAGGCACATTCATCATTCTATACTGAAGCCATTTTTTACAATGTACCACTATTAGGTCTTGTACTGTTCTAACTATAATACGACCGTATACTGCCTCCTGACTGTCAGCCTCTCTAGTCGGCTATAGTTTACATAGATTTTATTACGTGGTTTCTTTTGAAATCTGTCAAAAATCAAGCAATTCTCTCAGTATTTCACTTGTTATTATGAATTTTTCCATTTGGTTATTGTTTCACTGTTTTCACTTCTAGCTTTTCTCAAAGTCATTCTTGTCAGTCAATCTGTCATTTCATGATCCGTATCAGCAAAAATCTTGAAAAACTAAAATACAAAAACTTGTCAAAACTCCATCCCCTTTATGAGAGTATGAAATGCTCCTAAACTTCACACACAATGGAAGGAGTGTTCAGAGCCTCGGGTATACATACAGAAATGGAAAGAAACTCCATTAAAGTTAAAGGCTTTCATCCAAATTTCAACTTAAGTACAGGTGTATTATTAGTATGTATGTATTAGTATGTATTATGTACTAATATATTATTTGTGTTGTATGATTATATTGTTAATTTTTTTTCATCAGTGTTGACTGGAAGTAGCATTTCACTGTTGTAGCTGATTGTGGCGTTGCTAGTTTGAACTACTCTGTGTATGCATTTACTTTGGGTATTTTAGTCTAGTGGTTCCCAACCTGTGGGTCGGGCCCATGCAGTATGTCACATGATAAATCTGAGGGGTGGTGAGATGGTAAATGGGAGAAGGAAGGATCTATTCTTTGCCTTAATTTTTTTTTTATAATTGTACCCCCGTTGGACCTTATGCAGTTAGAATAATAAAACACCATAAAATTAAAAAACTTAGTTACTAAATAAATAGCAGTGACGATGCCATGAGGTGGTACGTTGAGACAATCCTAGACAAGATGCTGTTTTTTATTTGACTTCATTTTTCTTTGTTTGATTACAATTGAACTCTAGTAGCTTCAAGCGTATGTCTCTTAAGCACACACTCCTCCACTACTGAAGCCTCCAGGTCAAGACATTGCATGTATATCAGACGGTTAAGGAACGAGGGCGTCCCTTTGGCTATGAGCGGAAACCAAGGACGGTCGTGCGGTGACAGTATTTACATCCCTCTGAGATCTAAAGTGCATTTACCCAAACCATATGCTGCTGCCTTCATAATGGTTAGTGATATTTGTGTGAACGCGCCCAGCAATTAACGAGGTAGAAATGGGGCTGGCGTTAACCTTCAGGGGCTTATTCCTTGGATGTTAACGCCCCTCTCCCTCAACCCCTGTCTCTCTCCCTCTGCCTGCCCTTCTCCTCACTCTCTCCATTCTCCCCCTCATCCCCCCCCCATCCGTCCCTCTCCCTTTTCCCCGTGCTCTGGGTCCAGTGGAAGTGATTTATTTTAGCGTGAAAAGACTTGTGATGATGCCCGAGACACGGGAGGCCCCGGGCCCTTGGCATTGAATGCTTCGATGGCGTTTGCATGAAGTTCACAGCCTCGGAGCCACGATAAATGTCAAGTGCAACAAACGTCTTGTAAATAAGACAGAGCGCTGCCAAAGCCACAGTCAAGCTTATTGACTGTTCGAGCAGAATGTGCTGTCTTTGTGTGTGTGTGTGTGTGTGTGTGTGTCAATGTATAAACCTGAACTTGTTCTCTCTCAGAATAAAAAGCAACAAATCTTGAATTTCATAGACACAGGCTATACTCTCAGAGCGGTTACGAGCTTTCCTCTGCACTGGTTTTATTCGACAGCTATGTACAAGTGAGGAAATGTTGAAGGTGAAGTCCATTATTAAGTCTGTCATTAAAGTGCTGTGTGTTAGGTTCATTTCTCAAAACTAGATCTGCCTTGCTTCAATGTACAGTAAGTCCAAATGATTCTATTTTGAAATGCACATGACAGAAAGCTGTTTATTGACATGTTTCCTTCTTCCCTTTCGGGGATGGCTAGTGGCTAAAATCTAAATCTACTCTTTGATTTTTGAAAATGATTCAGCTCTTTTCATCAATACTTTTAATAGAAAAGCACCTGCAATTTTTTTGACCTTGCTCGGTGCTGCCACCCAATGGATTCCGGTTGGACTGAATGTAACTGAATGTAAGTAGATGGTGAACTTACTGAACTCTCTGAACTCACCCAGAGATGCATTACAATACTATAGGGATATTTGAAATAAAAGAAGCTTCTAGAAGTGACGTCGTTGAACAAGGACTGCATGACATTTCCAAAGCAGTACATAGTGTACATACAGTAGGAGATACATCTGCCTCTATAGCACCGGACACACATAGTTCTGCCATGTGCTCATCCTTTCTGCACAAGCACTCATGGCCTGAGGCCAACAGACACATGTTGGCCTTGGTTATAGCACACACCATGGCTGTTCTTTTATTAAGCAGCGCTCTCAGACAATGTCAGTCCACACTTTCTGTGTGTGTGTGTGTGTGTGTGTGTGTGTGTGTGTGTGTGTGTGTGTTGCACGTTCATTCAAAAAGCTACAGCTTGAAAACACATCTAAAAACTGTTTCTTCAAAGGAAGACATGAACCATAGATAGAGGATGCACCCCTTCCCCCTCACTCCCCTCCCTCCCTCCATTTTTTTATTTTTTTGACAAGGTGCCTTTATTTAATTCTGAGATGTCATTTGAGGACTCAGCGAAGCCATCGTGGGACTAGGACGCGCGCATACTTCAAAGTATCATTTTATTTGATCAGCCTCTCCCACTTCAGGAATTTCCCTGTTGGTTGGAAAAAAGGAGCAACATTGCAGGAACAGGGACTTCACGCCATTAGAGTTATCTGGGGAAGTACAGTCCTGCATATATCACCTCCACCGGTGTCATCCCCCAGTTGATAAACTGCATTTCCTGTCAGCGGAGGACACTGAAGGTTACAGCTGAGATTAAAAAGAACAAAACAACCTCCCAACTGGAATGGTGACACATTGTACCATGCTGGGGGCGCTCCATAATAATTTTTGATAATTCCGTCGAGCATAAGTATGTGTGTATGAATGAACCCTTGATGAATCCTCCAGTGGTTCCCCAAACATGGATGTAATGACGGCTTGTAACATATTTGAGACGTTCCACATGAGTAAGAGCATGCAGGCATGGGGGACATGTGCTCACACATTTACATCTGACATAAAACATGCAGCCATATGCAAACATTTGCCTACATGCACTCAGCTGATTAAACAGGCGCATAAATTATTGTTTCTTGTCATTTCTTCTGATTATAAAGGCACCGGGGTTGTTGCCTCCCTCTATTGAATTGACTCACACACATCACCAGCAGCAGCAGCAGCAGCAGCACTCAAGAGTAGGTTTCACCCGGAGAGCGTGGCCTGCTGTATATCCAACCGGCAGTGACCATAAGCTGCGTTTGTTCCCCGGCTCCAGACACACTGAGGCAATTTATGAGCCTCTGGCTGCAGGCTGATTAGAGCAGTGCTTGTAAAATGTATTTTGGCATGTATGCAGGGTTTTACTGGAGCTCTCGCTGTCACACATCGGCCATACATCAGCACTGAAGGAGAGAGGTGAAACAAGAGCAGCAGAGGGGAGGGTGGCGGTGTCGAGGGAGGGCATTATTTAATCCACAAAAGCCTCCATTTTGGAAGCGCTTTCCCTCAAACTGTTTACACCTCATTATTTTTTAAGGGACCAACCCTAAATGAAGTTTGATGATAATTATCTGTTGCTTTCACTGTTCTTCTTGTTCAATTGTTAAACACTGTAATGTTTATTGTTTGAAGCTATAGTGTGTCACTTATGTTCTGAGTCATTATAACACTGTAAGTGCATCTACATGAGGTTGGCCTTCCGTTACCTCATGGATTGTATTTCTTCTACTGTGCGTCAAGGTTTTTTATTGGCAGTGGAATCAACAACTCAAAAAATGTTTTAACTCCTACGCCAGTGTCAGGGTGTGACTCCAGTTTGTAAATGCTGCCATATTGAGAAATAGAGGGTGTTTTGTGGAGGTTTAATCAACTTAGTTTAAACTCATTTGGCGATGGCTTGAATGTAACAGACATTCATTTATATAAAAAAGTTACGCACAGTAGCTTTAAAGCCCTCCTCAAGATCAACGTTTCCTCAGATAAATCCTGTCTTTGAAATCACATCTCTCCCTCCCTTGGTGCAGCCGTTTCCCTGGCCTCCATCCAAAACGCGTCCTTCTCCAGCTTCTCAGGAAGTATCCGTGAGCCCTGCTACCTGTCACCCAACTTTCAGCATGATTTGTGACAGCGCCGTCTGACCAGAACAATTGCATTAACAAGCGCCGGAAGGCCCTGGCTGTCAGGCTCCGCTGATACCATGTGAGATCTTTATTAAATTACAATTACGAGTCGACAAATCCTCTCATTGTTCCACCTTATGGACTGTGCTTGGACACGTGCCACTGTCACATGAACACCGGGTGAGTCATTTCTCAGGGACGGGTCTTTTGCCTTCAGTCGTCCAGTCCTCCATAGCAACAAAGCTGCTGGGAGAAATATGAAGTGAGTCCACACAATGTCGAAAACAATTTGATTTGTAAGGGAAACAAATACATTTTCCCAGACACAACTATATTTAAGTGACACGGTTGTCTTGTGGGGTACTTATATCCATCAATGATGGTTTCACTTTTCAGCCACTTTCAGCCAGACAGTTTGTTTTGGCTGATATTTTGACTTGTTATAACAGATTTAATTATAAAAAGAAATCATGATACATGAATCATAAGTATATCAAGGGTCCTCCTATACTACAATTGTACTGGTATTGGGTCACTGCAGTGGCTTACGTAAACACCTGATGGACCTTATTTATCATCAATGTTATTAGTAACACCTGCACTTTTCCTGCTAACAAGTGGAACATCATGAATTACTACATGTTTTGTTTTAATTTTTTGTCTATGTAACAAATTGGAACCTTTGACATAGGCCAGAGGACTTGCAGTTGCATGGGTGATAAAGAGTCCGGCTACGGGTGTGCTGAATCTGTTATAGGCAACAAAGGCAAGGCAAGGCAAGGCAAGTTTATTTATATCGCACAATTCAAACACAAGGCCACTCAAAGTGCTTTACAGGGGCAATATTAAAATACATAAAACACATTAGAAGACTTTTAAAAGCGAATGAAAAGAAGTAAAACATTTAAATTAAATTAAAAGTACAGGTTAAAATGGAAACAGAAAAGTCTTCAGACTCGATTTAAAATAACTGAGGGTTGCAGCAGACCTCAAGTTTTCTGGGAGTTTGTTCCAGATATTTGGTGCATAAAAACTAAAAGCTGCTTCTCCTCATTTAGTCCTAACTCTTGGGACTGTAAGTAAACCTGTCCCAGACGACCTAAGGGCTCTGGACGGTTCATAACGTATCAGCAGATCAGTAATGTATTTTGGCGCTAAACCATTTAGTGCTTTATAAACCAACATCAGTATTTTGAAATCAATTCTTTGAGTGACAGGAAGCCAGTGTAAAGACCTCAGAACTGGGGTAATGTATTCCACTTTTTTGGTCCTAGTGAGGACTCGAGCAGCAGCGTTCTGAATTAGCTGAAGCTGTCTGATAGATTTTTTTGGAAGGCCTGCAAGGACAACAAACTAAAAGTACAGTAGTAAAACCCTACTTTTATAGGGACAAACAAATGAGGGACAAACAGGAACATCCACATATCAAATATCAACCAGATAAGGCCTGGCTCTTAAGTTAGGATGTGGGCATGTTAAATTAACTGTTGAAAGATAGGCCATGTTTTCAAACTTCCCTCATCTGGATGCTGTGTTACGGAAAGGTATTTCGGTTGCAACCTTTATTTCATATGCTAAAGAAACTAGTAAGCTAACATCCAAATAGCTATATCTTAAAGTATCAATACTCCCAAAATGTTAATATGGATTGTACAATCAACTAATGACGAAAAGATTAAATCACACATGTTCTGCATGTTACAGATTCAGTCTGAAAAAAATTCCAAGCTTGACATTAAAGTGTTCATTAGCAAGTCCACTAGGAAGCAAATAAACAATTACTTGGACCAAAGCGCCTCGGTGCATTAGCGTTATTTATGACTCTTGTGTAGATATAAATTGAGGTGAATAGGAAATGAAGTCCTCTCTTGGGTGTCATTCAAGTCATGCTGGCAAGCAGTAATTCTCATATGCGGGAAAACAATACAGCCTGCATATGATAAGGCTTCTGGTGGATGAAATATGCCTGATACTTGGCATGTGCGTGGGCTGAGGCAATCGCATATGCAGAGAAGCAGCAAGTGCTCCGGAAGGATCAATAAAGTGCATAGGATTTGGGATTTATGACGACGTGCTATCGATCAATTAGGAGCTGACTGTTTGAGGCACTCAGAGGTGCCAATGGGTATTATAACTAAATCAGAGCTGAGACAGAATTACTGTATAACAGGAGATAAACTACATGCATTTCACTCGGACAATTACTGTCACACCTTTTTTCCGAGGCTGATCAGTGTAGACAAAGACAGAGTGAATGTGATCCAGCACAGCCTGCTTATGAAAGAAAGTCACTTTTTTTTGTTTTATGATTTTATATAGCCAAGTATAATATGTCTAATGTTAAAGCTCCCATATTATACACTTTTCGGTTCTATTATACACCATATTATATGGTTTTAGTGGTCCCTAATACGTTTTTCTTTAATTGTTTGCTGAAAAAAACTTTCAGATAATTTATTGTACTATGCTGATGTTCAGCTAATCACAATGGCCTATTTTTTAAAAAGAGCTGCAGCTCCCCTCGTAAATATACAATCTTTGAGCTGCCCCCGCCCCCTGTCCGGAAGCGAAGCCAGATACGCCTCGCCCTCTGTCTGTCAGGGCCGTGGACCAATAAGAAATAGGGGTGTGGGCTGCACAGTGGAAGCTTCTGACTTTCCAGTTTGTGAGGTCAGAAAAGGGGAAAATTCTGACTGGAGTATATTGGGGGGGAGGGGTGGGGGTTTCAGAAAGGGGGAGAGTGAGAACAGGAGAGATTGTTATTTTTTTAAATATTTTGGCAGTCTCTAGGCACACCGTGGACCCATGGATATGTTAGAACACATTTAAAAAGTGCATTTAGCATAATATGTGACCTTTAAAGCTGGATCTAAGGACAAGTATAAACCATAATAACTGCTGATGAAGAAAAAACTCAATGTGTCTTCAACATTTATGTCAAGTATTACCTTGGTTTCTGTCCTGTGAAGCTTTGTAGATTTTTAGAGTCTCTACTACACTCCCAAGAACATACCTACACATATCAAAGAGAGAGAGGGCGAGAATGAGAGACAGAGATAAAAAAAACCCTCCTGTGACTTCTCTGGAGGGAATAGAGTCATTGAGTAGATTTCTCTCCATGTGCCTATCACTCAAAGCGAGCTGCTCTCACCACACAGCTGATAATCATACATATTCTGTGCACCGGAGCGCCGTAAATCTCTGTCCGTGTTTCGTCCCTCCCTCGTTCATCAATCACGCAAGGGAGCGAGATGAAACACCGCCCCGCTCCCAAAATATATCATATTAGTACCAGGGATGTTTACCAAGATAATGTGAGACAACAGCAGAGGGTGAAATATAGCACCACTGCATTCCTTAAATTAAAACCGCCCACCCCCCTCTTCAGACCACCCTCAGCTGCGGGACTCTCACATCTACAAGCAGTCCCGGATATTCTGCTGATACTGTATGTCCTTACCCTTCTCTCACCTTGATGCATAAGTAACTTTTGAGAGGCGACAAGCAGGAAAAAAAAGACCCTGAAGCACCTACTGAATTGTATGGTTCAACACAGGGGCACAATATGGGAGTGTGTTATATATATAGTATAAATATGCTGAGACACACATTGTCTGAAACAAAAGCTGGCACATGTTGTACATAAAGATGAGATGATATCAAGTCAAACTAAATATAGGGAGCAACCTAAAAACACACCTGTCATCATCTCTAACCATTTTGTTGACCCATGCCAGACAACAACTCCAGCGTACAATTGGTCAGTGGTGTGCATAGGGGGGTCCATGGGGGAAACCACCCTGCCCCTTTTGTTCATGTAGCCTAGGTGCCATTTTTTAAAAATCTTTATTCAAAGCAGTGTATTTATCTGTCAGGTAAAGGGACATCCAATCTTGCACTAAGGTCATACAAGGGGCATTTGGGCAGCTCATGTCGCCCCAGTAACACATAAAGCTTTCCTTTTTCTCATCTGAAGCGGCGGTAGGATGGAACATTTCCATGATTAATTTGTGCCCTGAGGTCACATCAGAGGGACAATTCAGACAAAACTAATATTCATCCCAATATCAGGGGGCTGTCAGCATGCAGGGGGATACTAACCCCAGCTGGACCACACATTTGTTTACATGGAGGAGGTGCCTTTTTTTTCACGCCCATGCAATTAGTCATCAACGTCTCGATTGTCTTCTCTGCTCTTCTTTCCTTTCTTCCAGTTTTAATATTGGTGTCTTGATCATTTTTATCATTATCGAATATTTTCAATGTGCAGATTAATAGAACTTCGACTTGCTGCCATGTTATCATTAAATATGATTCTGTTAGTGTTGAACTGCAGTTAATTCGCCTGCCATTACACTTATGCTAGTTTTCCGGGCATCAGTTATGACATGTATCATTGTATAGTATATATTATGTTGTTAAATTCTAAATAGTTGTTTTGTTCATTGGTCCTCTGGATGTCTGAGCATACTAGATTCTTTAGAGATTTGAGTTTTCTCACAACACTAAACCTTGCCAAGGATAGAACATGTTTTGTCTAGTACTCCACTCACACCGAGTGTTCTTTCCCTCTCAAGTATATTCCCTTTTTAGATTAGAAATGTAATTTGGAGAGATAAATGCATTCTATTCCAGTTTGCTGTGATCAGGACTGCTGCTGCTGCTGCGTGGGGAAAAAAGCATTGCTTCCCGATTATTGAATTTTTACGGCCAGGTAATTAATTGCAGATTCCCTGTTTTGTTCTATTTCTTCCTCTGTGACATTTTAATTTCGACAAAAAGCCACGGTCTTCGCAGGGCCCTTCTCTGGAGATCCTAATGGTCCATAAAACATGATGACTTATAGATATGGCAGAGGCTTCCCTTCGCCAATGATTGTTTGAAACCTTGCTGATCACACAGAATTTAGTCCCCCCTCTTGCTTCCTCCCTCCCGACATCTCATCCCCGCTTTTCCTTCCCCAACCTCCCGCATTCATTTTGTGTCAATTAAACTGCAGCTACAGTGTCCCATTTGAAGAATAGGAATCTATCAATGTGTCATCGACCGGGAGTTCATTATTGGATGCGGCCTGGTAACTTTTCAAAAGCGGCGTTCGGGCTATTATTCCTTAAAGACGATTGTCATTACTTGACCAGGCAGGCGAGTGTCCTTGGCTTGCATTGCTAGCACTGCATTTAAGGGCAAGGGAGAATCAATCGTAGCGGAGGGTGACAGACGCCATATCTCAAGGCAGACAGGTTTGAATGCTTATATCAAATCAGAATCCTTTGCCGGCACAGGGAACATTAGTTACCCTGGTGTCAGGAGCACATGTAGGCCACAGCCAGCCATCCAGGAGGAGAGATGGGGAGGGCGGTTTGTTATTTTATGCAGGTCTACTAAAATGTCCTGAGATATTGATGAGCCACTATAAAACATCATTCACCTCTTTGCATAATATAAGCATATTTAATGCTTTGGCTTTTGCAAATTGTGTTTTATTTTATTCTTAAATAACAAAGATGTTGTTTTATTTTTTTCATATATGTATGTAGTAGCTAGAACTGCTAAATAATAAATGGGTAAAATAATGCATGTGATAATGCAAATTCAGCACGATTATGCTCATGCTATGGCTCATTACATTAGGCACTGAACAGTAATGCTACCTACAGTATATTCGCATTGAACAATAGACTTGCTTTTACTAGAAAGGTACAGAGGAAAGGTTGAAATGAATAAGGCTCATCCTTGGCCCAAACACTAATCTTTCTTGTGTTCCCCCACTACTCTAATATACGTCCACTGGGCTATCTATCCACCAGTGTTTATTTATCATCCCTGCTTTGCTACTTGCTTTTTTTCTGCTGTCCCCTCGTCATGGTGCTCTTTTCTGCTGTGTAAGCACAAGTCGCCACCACACATCACTCCTGAAACACACCCCCTCCTCACCTTCAAGAGCTCTCCCTGCACACTCTCCACGGCTCGGTAATGGCTGATGCAGTTACCATATTTCAGCCCTAATTGGGTTGAAGCTGCAGAGCCAATTTGGGAGGGTATAGTTTGGAAGAGGAGAGTTCCTCTGCGACATTGTTAGGAATTGGGATGTCCTCTGTGTTGCCAGGTGTGGATTGTAATTGCCAATGAATGAAAAGAGCACCGCAGAAGTGGAAGGGCAGTATAGTGGGTTTGTTTGGGGGGGTATGTGGGTGCTTCATCCAAAAAACAGTGTTTTCCTCTGTTTCGGCTCAATACGTCAATACAGACACAATGAGATTGGGTGACTTGTCTTGTTTACATCTTTTAGCTTGTGTTATAAGGGGAGTTCTGCTGCCTTGAGAGAACAGCATTTTGGTCCGTGCTACCACTTTGCACACTAATCAAAATGACGTATTACCTCACAAGCGCCCACTGTATTCTATTTTCTGCATACATCCTATTTTCTTGCCGCGTAGCAAATGTGCAATTTCTTCGTCCGTGAAGCATTGCTGGGAGATGGAAGATGCGTCTCACTGTCTGACCTTACGTGCTTGCCGCTCCTCAGAGGCAAGGATCTATGGCAGCCATTTTCTCTCTAGCCAGTCATGAAGAAGCAAGAGATGTAAATGTCAGTCTGTGTCTCCTTAACACTCAATAAAGGGCCGGGATTGGGCCCACCGCTCCGCCAGTCGATTGGCCATCTAATGAGGAGAGGCCTTACCATAACTCTACAAGATTCACTACTGTTTGCGTTTCACCACAGGCCCTTGCAGAGTAATAATTCCAAGTGGATAAATGTTTTCCCGATAACAAGCTGAAATAACCTGTCGGGCTGAAGTTGATGTAGAAAAGAAGAATCACACAATTAGCGATCAGTGGGGATTTATCCTGCTAGCAGGAGACAGAAGCGTAGTCCCTTTTCTCTTGTCTGGCAAGTATCAAGGCTACCCCTGCTCTGATGTGCTCTTTCTACCGCATTTCCTCAACCTGTGTGTCATCAGTCACAGGCTTTACCTTTGTAGCAGCCCTCTGTGTTTTCTACCTCTTATTGCCCCCCTCACACTAGCATTTAACTTGCTAATGTAATTGAAGTCACTGCGAGGGAGGGTGTTATGGATGATGCTCTTGCAAGGAGACAATGCTCCCTAATCTCCGTTTATCTACAGGCTACTTCCCACCTTGAAGAGAGAAAAAAGAGGTAGCACGGAAATCCATTTAGATTTGTTGAAAAGATAATAATAAAGAAGGTTTTAAATTAAAGACATCCGTTACTTCAAATGATGTTAAGGGTCTCGATCTACAGCCACTTTTGACTGCATTGATTATGCAAAAGCCGGCCAAAACGGTCTTTTATAGCAGCTCATTTGAAATTTTGATTTTGTCCGCTAATTGGCACAGTTTTGTGCAATAATTTTCAAATAAAGGGCTAATTTAAGTATCCTAAAAAGACGGAGATTACATTGTGTCGGACAATTATGCCTTTCCACACCTTATAATATCACAAGGCACTCTAAATTTGATTAATAGGAACCAATTTCGTCATAAAGAGGTAAGACTACTGTAGCTATTGTAATTAACCTTTAAGTGTGATGGACTTTACCGTATATTGCCCATTTCTATTACTGACCCACATATATCACACCAGACTATGTAGCCCTTCCTTGCTTTTGAGGCCTCCCAGGAGCCTTAGCGTAAACTATGTGTCCCGATGACATCATATCCCCATGGGAACGTGAATTATCTTGTTTTCTCCGGATCTCTCATATGTATTTTCTCTGCTGTTCTTGCACAAATGTATCATTTAAACCATTAGCGGAGAGCTAGCTCTTTCATTAGAATGAACTATATCATCCCCTCCCCGGAGGCGCCCGCAAGCCATCGGACTGTGAGAATACATTTCACTGAGAAGGAATAGTGAAGGCGGCAACATGCCTAGGTAAAGTATTGCTTAATTTATACTGCTAATGTATAACATTGATTCTCTGTGGGGAAAATAAAGGACAACATATTTCCAGAGCCCACATCATTAAGGTTTAATAATTTAGACCCAGTTAGCGTGATAATAAATATACTGGGGGAAAGTTAAGTGAGGGTTTTGGTGATGAATGCAATTAGAAAGCGTTGCACTTACATAGAAGAGTAATATGAATGGGGTGTAGAAATTAATTGGAGTTGGAGCAATGGTGTGGCCCGCGGTGTTTCACGGGAGGGATAAAAAACAGCCTATTTTTCAAAGAGCCCTATCTAGAATACTAACTATCCTCTTCACGCTGTGGTTTCCCTTATCGATATCTACATACAGTAACTAACAAATGGCTGGCTTAAAAAAATGGGCTCTTTTTCAAATGAGGTTTGCGCTCTGAAATTAAAAGACGGTGATAATGTGCATTAGGAATACTCGTAGAGAGTTTCATTTTATTGCTATTTGAACGCACGGCTCTATATATTACCCGGCGTGGTTCTAGTACATCATTAGGTAGGGAATAATGGGATAACAGTCACTGCTGTATATGCACACCCTTTAAGATACATCTGCTTCATACAGGATGTATCGGCAGGACTGCGATAGCTCTCCAAACCTATTTCTTATGTAGACACAATTTCAACTCCCTGTAATGAAGGTGTATAAAAACCACATAAAGCATTGATTATAGACTGCATAAAAGCAAGAGGTTTTACTCCTGGCCTTTTGAAAAAAAAGTCAATACTATCCTTCTGTCTATTAAATGGTCATAAGAGTCTCATCTATAGAATTACTGTCAACATCTTTCTCCTACAATCCTTTGATTGGCTCAAGTAAAACAAATGGCCTTGTGTCAAACAGGGCTTTAAATTAATTGCCATCGCAGATGATAAAGACAAAAATGTAATAAAGTGTGTAAACTGATGTGTGAATTAATACTTGACAGCATGTGTTGCTTATGGCCAAACACATTAAGTTTCATATTCAAAGGCTTCTGAGCTTGTCTTAAGAAATGACTTTACTTAATTCCTTTTATCTAAAGCCCCCTTCAATTGTAACTGATTTTACGTAGATATTTCCATATTTGCAATGTTATTAAATAAATTGTTGCAGAGAATTATTTTGTTAAAGGTTGTCATATCCTGCTTGATTCTGACAGGCGTATGAAGCTGCATTCCTGCCCCTAACATTATTTGTTTGCATACTGACTAGTTATGCCCAACAAGCCTGTCCAGGGAAACTGCGGTATGAAGAATAAATATACATTTGTAACACTGACAATGTTGCAGTCAAAGACCTTGGTCTTCTGTAAAAAAAAGGTTGAGAGCTTGCAAGTTTTTTTAAACGCTTTCCCAGAGCTGGTTTATTCACCTCACCAAAAGATTAATAGTTCTCCGCCCTTGGAAAAAAAAATCAAAGGTACCAAAAAGCTCTTGGGGATCAGAGCTGGGGAGTCTGATATCAAAACCAGGTTACTCTTTATGATATCATTTTCTTTTTACGGACAAAGCAGGGGGTGAAGGCTCAAGGCAGATATGGGATCCAGCTTTGGGGGTAATATCCCATATACCACACTGCATTAATCTGCAACATTGATCTTTAGAATCATGCTCGTATTGACAAGAGCGAGCCTCGCGTCTTTCTGAGAAGTGATAACTGTGCAGGGAAGTTCCACTAAACATTAATGGATGTCATTCCTGCCTTGGTATGGGCCCCTGCTCTGTAATAGCTCTTAGCGTCATGTAACACTCCGATGTGTGAGTGAATGCGCAAATGTGTCTGAGACCCTGCTGAGTAAGTTTACGCTAGCCGTTAATCATTGTGTGGGCCAGCTGGCTGTAGCCACTGGGCAGGTGGGCCTGTCAGGTTGGCAGCCTCAATCATGCAGCTCCGAAATGCGAGCCCTTTAGGGGTGACTATAACCCCCGGTGTCTCTCAAGTCTCACGTCAACTGGTGCTTACCGAGTGCTATTTTGACTGATACCCTAGATTACAGTCAAGTGTGTTGAACTTACTAAGAGCTGTAATTAAATCCCAATAAACAGACACATAAAATGAAATGAAGACATGATGTTTTTATTTTGACTCTGGTTTTATAACAGTGAAACATTAGTTGGATTAGTTCACTAGCCCTTTGAAACGGGATACCTTTCCCTTATACAGTAACTGTGGCCTTGACAGAGTGCCATACTTGAAGGGAAATTCCATTCTGGCTATTTCTCTTGTAATTTTGTCTACTGTGATATGTGTCATGATAACAATGTAGTCAATTGGAAAGACTTGGAAACCGTCTCCAAGAAAGAATCCAAGAACAGTGTTGATCAGACAGTATCAGACAGGAATCATCCCAACCACTTGCCTTTTAGCAGTTTGCTACAAGGATTTCAACAGAACTATCCTTCAGTTTGTACTTTTAGGTCAAAGACAAGAGATCCCTCATCTGCTTTGTTCTTGCCAAAGTCAGCATTTCCCAAATTAAGGATCGCAAATTGGGGATGATCAATAATTCAACAAGTCATGATTGATGAAAAACACCCAGATTTAAAAAAAACACCCAAAATATATTAGGTTATCTTATGGTTTGTTCAATATATTTACCTGAAAAGACCTTAGCTCTTAGCCACCATTTTGACAGTGATTTAATATTGAAACACAACCACCGTGGCCTGACTTTAAATCATCAGGCCGTCACATAACGGAAAATTTGTTTTTTTAAAGATCTTATTCCCAAACGTTCTTGATATCTAACTAGCTCATTGATGGACATGAGGGTCAGAGGGGGTTTTGCATGTTTCACTGTAAGTTAACACTGAAGGGAGAGGCATAGCATGTTCTTCCATCCATCGCCCTGAAGTGGCTCTGACAGCCAAGTATCTGTGCCCCCAGGAGCTGACAAGTGTCCTGTGAAACAGACAGACATGCCAGGACCCCGGATTAGCACTGTGGCCCACAATGAGGATGTTCAGTATAGGCCTTGAGCTTGAGGACAGTTTGGAGCACTGTGGGTTAAAAATACTTCAGGACTGGGTTCTGTCACTTGCATTCCCAAGCAATGAGATTCACATTAGAATTAAACTGATGATGTTTTATTGTTGCTGTTGACTGTGGATTAAATATAGCTTGTGTGGATGCTGATTTACTTTTTTTCCCAAAGCTAAAAAAGAAAAAAAATTAGCGACTTAAAGGTCACCACACAATAATTGCCTTTGTCTAGCAGGTCTTAAGCAGCACTCTGTTACTTCTGCCTATTAAATGTCAAGGCTCATCTGGGCAGTGTTACTTTATTAGAAATCAAATCAGTCATTACAGGCTCTGTGAAATCAAGCCAGTGAGTAGAAGAACCAAATGCCATAGTCCAGGGGGCCAAATGTATAAAGCCCTGTGTATATACACAAATACCAATCTGTGTAACCACAAAGAGAGAGACACATTGTTTTTGTTAGATGGTTATGTAGGCTACTCAACATCGCTGTCGTTGTGGAACCAGGAGAACACATGCACAAGCCTCATTTGAACTCCTACAGTTAGCCATAAATGGACATAGAAACACTTTTAAATATCTGTATACTTGTTCCCGTTACACTACGTCTGTGAGCTGTCAGCATGAAGAACGACATAGAAGAAGTTCAATTTCCTAGATTGCATTGCATCGGCGAGGTTCTTCTCCAACCGCACCAGAACAGCTGTCACTATGCATTGCTTTGACTATTCATAGCACCAATAACACTAATTCATCCAAGTACTTATACAACGGTGATATCTCAGTCATATATGGTGGCCCAGAGTGCTTACCACTCTGCAACTTAAGAAAAACACATGCAAAGAGACAAAACGCAAGCAAATAAAGAAAATATCAGCAATCGGACAATGCAAACACTTTAAAAGTGAGCTTTATAGTGAGAAAACGCAACCAAATACAGAACGATTCTTCAAATACAAAACAGCACAACCAATATTCTAATGCTAATGCTATGCTAGGCTAATTGCTTCCTTGCTCTATCTTTTTTTTTCATGGGACGGATTTGAGAGTGTCTTCGATCTTCTAGTCCAACCCTTTGCAAGGAAGCAAATTAGCACATTTTCCAAGAATGTCAAACTATTCCTTTAAACCAACTGAGAACTTTTCAGCATGTAGCTACTGTATGCCCTACCTTACACTTTCCTCTTATACCCGACACCTTTCGGTAGACAATGCATGCTTCGGTACACATACACTGGCTTGTAGAACACACAGAAAACTCACTACTGTGTTGTGTTGAGAGCCATCACAGGATGGGTGATTAAAGTCAGCTATTAATTAGCAGCTCCAGTGTGCTGGGAGCATGTTGGTACAGTTTATAAACAGCTTGAAAACAAACCAGCTTGGCCTTTCTTGAGTTTCACACGGCCATCAAACTGTCAGGCCCAGAAACAGGCATCCAGCCTTTAGTGTCTCCTCCTGCCTTGCTGTGCCAGTAAATTCTCTAAAGAGCAAATACTTCTTTACTGAATTCTTTTAGCATTAGCCTGGGAGCTATCGCAGCCCTCCTATCTTTCTCAACTTACGTATATATTTATAAAAGCTTCTCCTGTAGATCTTTTGAGAGACATATCAATTAAATTATGAAGTGACTCTGACTTTCAGTTCGCAGTGTAATTTTGGTTGAAAAGGGCCTTCAATAAAAATCAGGGCTTTGCACGCATGGCAGTACATATTCCCCTTCACAGACCCTTCACCTTCATTTCGGCATGAGTTCTCGGCAACCACACAGCAGCGATAACTCACCCCGGTCTTGATATTATCTCCTGAGCCCAGTTTCTCTGAGAAAATAAGAGTGAAATGTCTGATCGTGTTTAATGAGAGTTGAGGGTGCCATACAAGCCACACTCATAAAGCCAGGCGCTGTAGATTATATTGACAGAGTACACACACGCACATTGTACACATATTCGAACCAGTCACTGATCCGTTCCCAGTCTCCTGTTTAGTGCTGCGTTCCTGCAGGCAAGATGTATAAAAAACACCAGTGACAACACGTCCTACTTGGCCTTTAAGACCTTCTTAAGTGGTGCTGTGCAGAGGCCAGCTGGGTATTAATAGTTGGCATGGGAAAACGTAAATTATTGCGCTCTTACCTAAAATGTCATTCAATCCCTACCTCTGCTTGTCAGGCTTGTCCTATTGAACTGCTCACTAAATCAAACCATATGCTCTACCCCAGGAAATATTCCAAATCTCAGCTATTGCCAAATCAACTTATCAATCAAACCCCATGTCTATTAATGTGAGTAGGAAAGTTATTGTTTCTCTAAAGGGGCCTGTGTCCTACACACCGCCCTCTATTCTGTAACTAGCGTCCACTTTTCCAACTGTTTAATTAAGACACTTTGAGTTACCAAGGCATTTATTAGCTGCCACATCCTGTTGTCCAGCCTGTCACAACACATGTGGTGTTAAAAAGAGACACACAGGGCAGGGCCTATTTTGAGCTAGAATGACCTGGGAGTCAGATGTGGATGAGGTCAAAGTTTAAAGGAAAGGACCGGCATTGTGTGAACAAGAGATTGTCATTCAACTAGCAAAGCCTCAGCATGAGTTCACACAGGTGGAACCGATTACAGTGACCAAAGTCTATAAGTTGAAGTTATATTTCATCTTACATCAGCCCATTTAAGTTAAGTCAATGGCTATATTGAAATTTGTCTTTTCGCATTGCCCCTCTCAAGTTACCACACTTCAGAGGGGATCCTCGTGCAAGGTCAGCCATAGTGCAGTGCCCCTGGAGCAGTTCTGGGGTTAAGTGCCTTTCTCAAGGAAACAATGTTAGAGATGGTGGGCACGGCAAGGCAGGTTTTTTTATATTGCACAGTTCAGACACAATGCAATTCAAAGTGCTCTACAGGGACATACAATAATAAAACCAAAGAACAAATTCAGGCAGACAAATTGTTAAAAATGTTAAGAAATTGCAATTAAAAGGTAATACAAATAATCAAATCAAAAAAATAAAAGTAAAATAAGAATTACAGGTTAAAATGGAAACAGAAAATGGGAACCCCGCATGCAATATTTGTTTGCTCAGATGTGTAATTGCCTATGACAGTTGTTTTTCACAGCTTAGCACTCATTTCTCAATATGTTCAATAGTTCGGTTAACTGCACATTACGAAAATATAGAAAATTTTCTCAGTTTCTTCTAGTGGTACAGTAGCATGCTGTTTAAGATAGTATATTTTGCATGGTTTGTAAGAAGTTGGTTTAACCCAAACTTTCAAAGTACAAATTCAGTATCAAGCCAAGTAGAATTAAACTTTTTTGTTTACTCATAAAGTTTGAAGGTGACTTGCCTTTTAGATGATTACCTTGCAAAGACTTCCATTCCCTTGGTGAGGTATGGGAAAGAGCACATTGAGAAGGAACACACAAACAGAGCAAACACCTTTATTATTAAAGAGCCAATAATGGTTATTAACTAAATTGCCATAGGTTGCATTATCAGCATTATCTAAAACTAGAATTATGTGTCTTAAAATATATATATTAAAAATATATATTATATTAAAAACTCAACTTGTGCAAAATGTCATCTTTCAAATAAACATTTGAAATACATGGACTTTAGGTATCTTTATTATGATCTAGTTGCAGATTATATGTACTTTAAAAAATCATTACTCTGTCAAGTACAGAATATCTACATCCCATGAGAGTTTCTGTTCCCTCCAAACTGTTTTGAAAGAGCCAAGAATGATCTTTTCCATGGGAAATGAGGGCTCGTTTTAACGCCAGTTAGCTCTGATCACACCCAGTGGAATTGTTTACCTTAATATGATTTAGTGATAAATGAACCTGAATGTGTCGTCTCGCATTAATCCTCTCGGCATCACTGCTGAAGCGGTCACGAAGAAAGCAACGGATTCCCTCGCTGACCTGTGAACATCTGCTGGGCCGTTTAGCCAACTAATAGATCAGAGTGGAAAGAGAAAGAGAGAGAAAAATAAAGAGAGAGAGAGAGAGAGAGAGAGAGAGAGAGAGAGAGAGAGAGAGAGCAGAGGAGGTGCAGGTGTTCCTGGCAAGAGCCAGAAGACATCAAACCAAGAGCCCCGGCCAAATCCACCAGAGCACAAGCTGAATGACTCACAGCCTCTCACAGATAATAAAACAAGCATGAAGTTTGCTTAAGGTACAGGTGGGGGTATTTTGCAGCGTACTCTAGAGAGACCAGACACCAGCCCCGGTACAGGGACAAAGGTAATTGGACGCATATGGGAGGAGGTAAATGAAAGAATTTTGTGAATATCTCCGCGGAATACCTAATGGGGACGGGATAGAAAAGGAAATTAAAAATTATTCGAAGCAGATGGACTGTTCTTTGAGTTTTTTTTTTAGGGAAATGTATTAGTGCCGTGTAAGAAATGTGTCTGTTTGTTTTGCGCTGCAACAGAATGAATGAGCTGCTGAGTTGTGCTTGTGTTAGTTTATGACTGCCTGGCCATTACTCATCATTTGGAATACATTGTTATCGATTCATGATTTAGTGTGATTTATTGTTGCTTGTCAGGTTTCATTCAAAACCCCACCAGTTTTGTTTCAGCACCAAGCCCAGAGTTTATGAAAAATACAAACAAAGTTGGGCGATGTGCGGATACAGTTTCATTTGTAGCTTATTACAGTCCTGCCTTGGTTGGATTTAAATGGTGCCTCACTGTAATTCATTTGTTTCTGTTATTTCCTCATTGCCAAGAACAATACAACGAAATGTTCTAGAATATAATAGCAGTCAAGAAACACTTTGCAATGGAAATGTTGATGGGAAAACGTCAGAATCTCTCCAAGTTCAGACACTGTTTAAATTTCAGTGTGGTCGGGTAGGAACTCAATATTAACAATTGATCGAAAACAGAAGTAGTGGATTATACACCTATCCCTGGAGGATTTGTTAGGAAGCTGTTTTGTTCCTAGAGCAAGCATCATTAAATCTACTGCCTCTGGATGTCTGAGAACACACAGGTTAGCTCCAATATTAAAGCAACATATGGTTCACATTTTCAAAGAAATATCTCAAGATTAAAAGTCTTGCCATATAAAAGGGTCGGCTCAATCTGTTATGATCGTGTACACTCTGTTGTAGATCCAGCTCTGCTTAAAGTTGTTCTTTAATTTCCCCTTACGTTGCCGTTTAAGCATGTTTATTTTCATAATTTGTACTGTAGCCTCAATTCTGCTTCAGACCCAACCTGCACCAGCTACTAGAAAGAAAGGTAAAAGCAGCATTAGTTTAAAATTGCAGTTTGGCTGTAGATTTCAAAATAATTTGGTTAACTCAGTCAAATTGTCTTCTTTAGTACTTTGCTGATAGCATTTTTTATTCAAAAGCTTAATGTCATGCCCAGGTTAAAGAATTTAAACAATGAAGCAATTTACAAGATTTGCCTCTAAAGCCTACGTTTACTTGATTGTGCTTGATTGACAGCTGTCTGACTCACATTGGTTTCGTTCTACCTGTTGGGTTGGGAGAGGTTATACCCAACTTCAACCTGCGCAGAGTATTACATTGCCATAAAGAAAAAGTCATTTGGATAAGTGAAAAAAAGCTCTGCCTGGCCTTTAACATCCACTGCAGCATAATTGGAAAACAATTTATAATAATGCAGAATTGAATTCATACCTAACAGGTGATACAATCGTAAATTCATAAACCTCCAAATACAAGATGTGGAGACACTAATTGCAGGTTGTATCATTCTTGTAGCTGGCGCAGGCTGGCATGTGTTGGATTTTTCTGACAATAGGTGTTGCTCACAGCTGACGTTTTAACTTGTCATTGTTCAAAAGGCACAGGATTCACAAATAATATTAACGGTGGCTGTTTTCTATTTACTGCCATGAAACTAAAACAGCTAAAAGGAAGATTTGTCCATCATTAATTTTATCATGTACACCTGCACTTTTAGTACCGTAACCAGTCGTAATAGCCTTCCATGAAAAAGCCCAAACGGTTTCCCTTCTGCAACCTGCTGTGAGTGAGTTTATGAGTGAACCACAAACCACATCTATGAGGCGCTCTGCATCTTAGACCATATAAGGCTAAGTAGTACACAGCTTTACTGTAAACATGCTTGAACATTATGATATACGGTAGTATAGAGTTGATAGATGATAGAGTTTGTGTTGTGCTACTCTTGGTACTCCCTCAAATTACTCGTATGACAAATTCTACTTGAATGTCAAGCTATAGCCCAAAAACATACAATAAACCATTCTTAGGACTATACAGTATGTACTATTGGCAGTACGAGACCCTAAAAGACTTTTCATCTCTTTACAGATAGAAACTTCACCCACATAAACAAAGAGACAAACAGGGATTTGTCTGAATCTTTCACCCCGTCTTCATATGTGCCCCTCAGAGCTGCAGGCCAAGGAGGGAGATATGTTGTGAGAAATGTGAGAACAAAAACAATTCTCACCTTGAGATAAACAAGAGGCATCGCCAAGGCTTACCCCCCCCCCCCCCCCCACCCACCCTTTTTCCCGCTGTGCTTGGCGAAAAGTAACATCCAGGACAAGGAGGAATTCAACCATCAGTGGAATTCGCCCACTGTCGGTGTGAATAAAACCTGGATCCAATGAGTTCTGACAAAGCAGTGCGTGATGGGATTTGATGTCTGTGGGCGTAGATGAGGAGACAACGTTGGAAATCACCAGAACAAATAAAACGTATTCTTCAAGCAAAAAAAAATCAAAGAAATGAAGAAGTCATAAACTTGTTGTTTACATAGTTGAAGAAAAAGCTTTGTTCAAATTGCAGCACAACAAAATCCTCCAGGTATTGTTTTGTTTATCGAAGCCCTTAAATGTCAAGGAGCCTAAAATAGTTATGCTCTCAGGAACAATTAGCTTTTCACTTAACTTGAAATATGTGTCAAAACTAAATGAATTGTGGCAAATGTAAGAGGAGGCTCAGCTTGTTTGTTTGACTTGTGCAGATATCTCTCGAGCAATAGGCAGACACCGGACCGTGTGTGTGTTTCATGTGGATCTAAACCGCGCCGTATACCTGTGAAGTCTCAGATGGGCACAACTGAAAGACACAAACGAAAGCCCCATTCTGACAGCTCAAACGCCTTCTGTCTGAGGTTAGTGACGGTCCGCGAGCTGAAACACGGCAGACAAAAACAATCGCTTCATTAGCGAGAGGTGAAATTGTTTCAAAAAGACCTCGCTAGCTGCACAGAGTGGAAATTAATAGGCTCCAGATCGCTGCCTGAAGTAAATTAAGTTCATGGCTGACAAAATCACTCGGTGATAGAGCTGCTTCTCTGTATTTTATAGGTCTTTGGCATTGCTGACGAGAAAGGGCAGCGACTGTTACGTGTGGATTGACCCCCATTAGAATGTAAAATGATGGAAATTAGTTTAATTGACGGTAAAGCACTGGGGAGATGTCACATGAAAAAGTATAAATCTGATCAAACAGACCACATGTTACCACGCTGACATTTATTGTAGAACGATTATAATAATTTTGCAATCAAGATAATCAGGTGCTGCTGGTGCAAAGAGATGTGAAACTGTGATAATATTCAGATACAGAAAGAAATACACATGGGGCTGGTGTATAAAACACATTGATGTAAGGCAGAAAAAGAATGACAGAGTTCAGTATATCAGGTGAAACTGTTGACAGTCTTCTATGGTCTTTCGTGTTAAAACATTGTGATAGGAGGAATCCTCTCAACCCACAGTGTATTTGGTGCACTGTTATCAGATACATGACTTCTTCTTACGTTGCATGTCCGAGAGAGCAGCTGCTGCTCGAGGTGTGTTTTACTGCCTCCAGTGGTAAGTACATGTGTCTTCTCGAACTGACCACTTGAAATTGTATAATAGAAACGTATTCACATTTAGCCTCGGAACTAGACTGTACCCTGTAAAAAAAATAAAAAATAGACTTCCTTGATTGAATTATCTCCAATGTATGACGTTTTGAAAGCAGAAATTGGACAACAATACCTGTTAAACCATGTCAGTGGGCTGTAGTTAATGTATGTTATTTAAGCAATATCACACAAGAGGGAGTTATGTTGCGCTAAGGGATCTACAATTGGATGGGTGCCATTAGCTTTAGCTGGCTAGCTAGCTAGCTAGTTAAATGTAGCATGACCGCACTGGAGCTGTTCGTCAAATGATGTCTGGGGATGAATGTTCTTGAACTACAAGCAGTTCGCTAGTAAACTCCCTTTGTTACATGTATTAGGCTTTGCATGGATTCTGCTGCCAGTTGGATTTTGCATGTTGTTGATGTAATCAAATATTGCACAATGCCACTGTATTGGCATTGTATCTTAGCCGCACCAAAGGCAATATTTCACAACTTTTACAATATCTCAACAAAACATCTTCTCATTTGTTGATACTTTCACAGATCACTTTTGAACATGTCTGTCACATTTTAAAACTTTCTAGAGCTGAAGTTGATGTAAAAAGTAACATATCAATAGGACAATACTGAACATGCATTTAAAAGTTCCATCAGCAAGGGTGTTATTATAAGTAACAGTATGAGCACAAACACAACCACCAACCATCCCACTATCACATAATGAATGAGAAGCTTGCTTGAATTGATTTGGCATGTCAGCGGGAGAGCACGGCTTTGTCGTTTGCAATGGATGCCAACATACTTAACCCCACCATTTTAGACATTAGCTTGAACTCCTGAGAGGGCTGCTTCTGGAAACACTTTTCGTCTATACCAAGTCCGCTTATAGCCTCTCCCTCGCTCCCTCCCCACGAACGCTTGGCAGGGAGGAAGATCTTATGATTATACCAGCTTTTGTTTTTCATCCTCACGGTGCCTGGATGGGTTTGGATTTCTAAGAAGTTCAAGATGTGGCAGACAGATGAGGGAGATAAAGAGACAGAGTGAAGGTGAGAGGGGGGAAAAGAAAGCAGAGTAGCGTACAAGACTGTTTGAACTGAGAGTGTTATGTAGTCCGGGTGGAATCCGTCACTCAGCTTATTGCATGTTGATGACTCAGGGTAGTTTCAGCTGTAAGCAGCTGCTGATTTATGGACAGTCGGTGAACTCCTGCGGGCAGCGAAGTAGGGAGGAGAGGGAGATCACAGCCCCCACAGCCGCAACAGGGCCTCCTTTTTTCACCAGAGCAAAGAGAGAGAGAGAGAGAGAGAGGGCCTGCATTTTTCCCCATCATGCCAGACTGCTTTGCACGGCAATTAGCTGTGTCCTCATTTAGTTTGCCCCGTCCCAAAGGGTAATGAAAGTCATACATCATCTTCAGAGCCTGCTAATTATCCAGCTCAGTTGCAGGTAAGCTTTGTAACCATAAGAAGGCCCTGTCGCCCCGATATTTATTGCTCTTGCAATGAGAGGGGCAAAAAATACTCTCTTGAAAGGTTGCCTGTACACCCGGCACCTCACATCCTTGACATACCTTTTTTGCAAATGTGCTAGTCAAAGGGGAAACGTCTTCATTCCACATAAATCATCTCTTCTGGTGCGGCAACAAAATGTTCGGCCAGAGCAGTTTGCAAGTGCCGGGAGAAACCGGAGAACATAAACATTTTGGGGGTCAGCTTGTCTGTGTTGATTTACATGCGGGTGGCTAATGGAGGAAACACAAGTGAAATACTGTACTCAGTAACGGAGCGGCCGGGGGACTTTGCCTACTCCTGCTGTTTCAGTACCTATTATTATTGAGAGACGTGCATGTTTGGATTGTGCCGCCCAGCTTTGAAATGCATGGCAGTTTCCTTGTCACAATAAATATACTTAATTTGGTAGCAAAACCAAATATTTGCCGGTAATCTTGACTGGATGCTAATAAAGATGAAATACTTGAGAATGTATTTAATCCCTACATGAATCAGTTAAGTTTGTAGAAAACGAGAAATGCAAATACATTTTCCACAGTTTTACTTATTTGATTTCTCCAATTTTGTTTAAAAGCAATAGGCAGAGTGAAATGTTCCCCCTGTATGATTAGCTCCAACATGGCTAGAAAGGTATAATTAATAGTCACGCTCACTCCAGAAATTTAAAATTTTTGTAGTGCCTCTATACTATATTATGCCGAACAAAGTACATATAAAAAATAGATCATTGATATGTATTGCACAGATTGTCTCATAAATGTAGCATTTTGAAATGACAAGAATTGGTATAACTTGGAAAAATACAGTCAGGAGACGGAGAATACAAGGTGAATACAAAGTGAGCAGAAGGCAGAGTATCCATTGCCATCCCGGCTATAATATGACACTATAAATCCTACGCGATGCCCTGACAGGTTTGGATGTTTGGGGCCCACATCCGCTGTCACCTACATATACAGATAGGGAATCTGTCTTGGTCCACTGATTGCGGCCCTCATCCCCTTTTCTGTCATCTTCACACCCGCCGTCCTGTATGCGCCTTGAGCCTGTGGCAGCTAGTGCAGTCTGGGTATTGGAGTCTGGAGAGCGCTGGGTTGAGAGCTGGAGGCTACAGAGGAGACTAATTGTCAAGGTTATGCCTCGGAAGATGATTGATGTCAGGCCGGGCTCTCCTGTCAAGCCTGTCAGAAGGCAGGAATGTTTAATGTTCTCATTATTGGTTACGCTGTTGTGTATATTTCTCTGTCAGCGCCGCCGAGCCATCTGAACTGCCAAAGCACTTCAAAGGCCTGCAGGTCATTTATCTTCCCCTGACGCTCCCAATGCTCAGCCTCAGCTGAGTGCCAGTGATTTGTTATGACTTGAGAGCCGGGGCTGACAGACAGGTCCTCTGTAAGGAAGGGGAGAAAAAAGGAATCCTTTTTGTCACACTGTGAAAACATCAATGTTCCCATAATGGGCTACAACTGTCAGCGGAGGCCAGCACCTGACAGTTGTGTGGCCTCACTAATTTGCAGTCCCGGTGACTTCTTCTTCTTCTTCTTCTTCTTCCCCCAGTTTTAGATTTGGTTGCGGTGTGTCACATACAAACAGAGCCGCCATCTGTTGTGTTCGTTCGCCGCCTCGGGTAGGGCATGGGCGGAGTGGGAAGAGGGGAAGGCTATGCTAATTGGAGACGCCTCGTCATTTCATATTAATCGTCATGAGCCCAACGGATCCTCTCCTTTTTGAAGTCAGGGGGCCGAGCGATGAGGAGAAAAAAAATAACTCTCTGTCTCACACGAAGACAGGGGAGGAAGATATGGCTCAGAAAGGCTGTCCAGAACACGGGTGGAAATAGTGCAAAGGAAAGACACAGGATAAGAGATACAGGAAGTAGGCGGGGAGGAGGGAGGGATGAGAGAAGGCTGGAGGGGAAGGAAGGGAAAGAGGTGAGGAAAGGGGAGGGGTAGTGAGAGAGAGGGAGAGAGAGAGAGAGAGAGAAGAAAATCAGATCTTTGTTTCCTTTCCCAGGCCGTGACATGATTAATCGTTTTCTTCTGATCTAATTTTGGAACACGAGAAACAGCACATTCGTCTTGAAGAAAAATGATGTGCCGCGCGGTGCAGATGGAAATTTCAAGCCCCTGAAAAAGATTAAAGTGAAATTCCACTCCTTAGACCTAATCATGAGTTGTAGATTATACTGTCGTCTTAACCAGATGGCGGGGTTTGATTCCCCCGGACCCCTTCCTCATATTAATG
This sequence comes from Ammodytes marinus, assembly GCF_949987685.1. Classification (NCBI taxonomy): domain Eukaryota; kingdom Metazoa; phylum Chordata; class Actinopteri; order Uranoscopiformes; family Ammodytidae; genus Ammodytes; species Ammodytes marinus. The sequence goes on along the minus strand of NC_137215.1, from coordinate 7,675,777 downwards.
AATGCTAGACTGTTATATTTGACTTTGGTAAGTGAAATGTCTATCAGGCCCTAATGGACTGCCAGCCAAACGAACACACGCTGCACCTCTTTCTGCTCTTCCTGCATTTTTCATTGCCTTAGACTGGCGCTCTATGTAGAACACTGTGCTTCCCTCCATTCCATTTCTCACGGCGCCCTGCCTGCTAAATATTTTCACACACAAACACACACACACACACACACACACACACACACACACACACACACACACACACACACACAGGGGTTGAGAACAAGAACAAACTTGTGTCCACAGCTAATTTCCTCCCAAAAGGTTCGGGCTATAACTCTGGACTTACAAGCGTCACCTGAAGGCCGAGCCGGGGACGGGAACTCAATACTAATATGATTAAGCTTCCAGTCAATATGAGTGCATACACCGCAGTATGTTAACCAACCTAATTATGAGAGAGGTGATAAAAGGAGAGGAGTGGGTGGCCGGGCATTTCATTTCTCGGCACACATGCAGGTTGCCCTGTGGCACTGTCCTTTCCCTGCCAGAGACCCTCGAACACACACACACACACACACACACACACAATACCACACACACACACACACACACACGCAAACGGCTCTGTATTTAATTTCGAGAAGAGTCCATTTTTCACTCGGTCCCGGCCAAATTGGATTTTTATTAATCAAACTATTCACTGCTAAACTGGCCCCTGTCTTAATATTGCACTTTTGGGAGAGAAATGGATACATCTGTTGCATAACATCTTGTCATGACATTATATTCCCATCAGAGCGGTATGGTGACGGTGCACCGTATTTATTAAGTGACACTGATCCTAATTTCAGCATCTGTGGGACTCTCTGGGCTCAACTGCAAAACAACTGACATCAGCTGTATTTAATGTTGCCACACATTATTCTTTTTGCTCCATCTGTTTACTTTAGGGGAACAGTCCTCCTGGCTAATGAAAATACAGAGACAAGTCTTTGGACGGTTGCGCTGGGCGTTTTGGCCGCTAGTGGTAGTATTTGAAGGCCTTTTTATCCTTGTCGTGCCTAAGCTAACTCTACTTACACTTGGTCTCATGAGGTAAATCCAGTGTAATGCTGTCCACTTTCTGCCCCGAAACCTTAGCCCTCCTGTCTGTTCTTTGACAGCCAGCACTGTGAAATCTGGTAGTTGACGAACGTTCGGGCACAGACGGCCACTCTCTCCTTGTTCACTTATATAGAAAAATGCAAATGTCTGGTGTGAGAGAAAAAAATAAATCCATGAAGAGGGGGGAAAAGGACCGGGGGGAAACAAAGGAAAGGAGCCAGCACAAAACTTTATTCATGAACATGCCAGGCGGCGCAGACTCAAAACAACAGCCCCCTGAAAAGTTGGACGCCGCCGCAAAACCGCGAACATGAACGGAGGGGAGACAGAGAGAGCACAATGCCAATATGTCACACGCTAAATAGTTTTAAATTAGAGCCTGTATACGCCTGTTGGAGACTACATTCATCATACTCAACGTTGGTCTGTTTCTTGCAACCCTGGCAGTAAGAGCTTCCACATGCCAGTGTCGGCACTGGGGAGAAACAGAATCGGGTTATCAGCAGAAGTTTACTTGTCTTTAATCAGCCTGTAGCTAATTACCAGGCTTCCACACAGCGTGGCCATAAGTCATTAATCATACGGGGGCGTCTGGGAGCTCTCAAGCTTTGTCCCGGACCACTGCAGCAGACAGGAGCTCCCCCTTTTCCATGATGGAGCTCTTTCTCTTTCTCTCCCTCTCTCGCCTTCCCTCCCTCCAAGCGCCGATGCCTCAAGTGGCAATGGCGTCGGCCATTAGGGTGTAAATTACAGGCCATGTCGCAGATACCCAAACAAAGTCTGTTGTACCTCCTGTTTCTCTTCTTAGTGGCCTTCTCCAATGCCTCACTTACAAAAGATCACCTCATTCTTACTTAAAGCTGTAGTCTGTAACTTTTTCATATGAATGGATGTCGGTTACATTCAAGCCATCGCCAAATGAGTTGACTAAGCCTATCAGCTCCACAAAACTCTCTCTGAATTTCCCAGTATGGCAGCGTTTACAAACCTGTGTTGCCCCCCCCACGCCCCCCAGCAGGATCTCAGACTAATTACAAGAAGTGCACATGAAATGTTTTAGTTGTTGATTCTACTGCTAAGAAAAAAACCTGGATGTACAGCAGAGGGTATTGAAACCATGCGCAATCACCGAAGGTATACGTCATGTAGATGCTTGGAAAGAGTGGCGTATTTACTATGAATTCCTCATGGGTCAACATAAGTTACGCACTATAACTTTAACTGCTTATTTCCGCGCTTGTTGTAATCGATCATCAACTCGGAGCCAGGGGATAATGTCAGTGTTTTAGTGGCAGACTCGCTTGCTAGTTAGCTTGACCGACGTCTGGCTCAATCGAAAGTTGTCATGGAGAGAGAAGTCTGCCGGTAATATCTCTCAGTGAAAGTAAAGGTGAGGAATAGAATTGTCATTTAGCCGGACCGGGTGATACATCACTCTGTCTGCACTGCAAAACGCCCCTCGCTCACCAGTGACTAAACGGGGCCCGGGACTGTTTTCAAATTACAACACAAGAGGTGCTGAGGTCTCCACGAGGATCCATCCATGCTGCTCTGACGACAAACATTTTTTAATCTGCCGTCCACAAAGCTAAAAGGTTCATCTTCGGGACAGTCAGAGACAGATTGGTCTTTCCAAATGTTTCCAGTTGTCACGTCCAACCAGCCAACGCCATGAGTAAAATAACAGGAACACTAGAACGAGAGAGAGAGAGAGAGAGAGAGAGAGAGAGAGAGAGAGAGAGAGAGAGAGAGAGAGAGAGAAGGAGACAAAGCACATGGACAGCCAGAGAAAAAGAGTGGAGAGGATGTCTCCTTCCATCACTCTGATCCCTCGGACAGCTCCATTCACCATCCTCCATCACTATTTGACAGGGGGATATTTCCGGCGACCCAGGTCTGTTTCCATGCTACTGGAATTCCATGCTCAAATGTACACATACAAGCACCATTCCAAAGAGAAAAAGGGAAGAAAAAAAATCTTAGCAAAGGCGCTGGCAACTGCGAAGTGAAGCTTTCAGCTGCTTTTCACGCTACTGCATGGCCAACTCCCATGGTTGGCTGAACGTGTCCATCGACCAGGTTGGACAAAACATCCCTTTGTGCGCCTCGTACTGCACTGTAGGTCAACCTGTTTCCAATCAAGAATAACACATGCAACAACACTCAACGTATGTGGCGTTAAAGCTATATTGCGTAACTTTTTTTCATATAAATGAATATTGGTTACATTCAAGCCATCGCCAAATGATTTAGCACCAAGTTAATTAAGCCTATCACCTCCACAATACTCTCTCTGTATTTCTCAGTATGGCAGCATTTACAAACTGGTGTCGCTACCCGACACTGGCGCAGGAGCTCAGAAAAATCCCAACAAGTGCCCATGAAATGTTTCAGTCGTTGATTCAACTGCTAAGAAAAAAACTAGACATACAGCAGAAGGAATAAAATCCATGTGCTATCAATGAAGACTTTACCTCATGTAGATGCGCCAGCAGTGTTGTAGTAGGTATTCAGAATTCCTTATGGGGGCAACATACGTAAGTTATGCACTATAGCTTCAAGTAAAAATCTCTGTCTAGGAAATAAGGCGGGTTGCCATTTCCCGCTTACTCTTCAACTATTTGAGCACAAGGTTGTGAAGACAGACAGTGCGTCATGTAAAAAGTAAAAGGAATGGCATCAAATGAAAGATTGTTTAAAGTCAGAACTGCCAAAGCTTTATGCCCATCATTTATCTTGTTAAGCAATAGATCAAATTCACTTCGTGGCAGAGCCATAAAAATGTATGAGAATGTAAATGGCTGAGTGACCCATTCATCTTGTTTAAAGTGGCAAATGTAACATGCTTCTCATCCCGGGTGATAAACTCATACTTCACTCTTTTATGAAGGATTCATTGTTGATGGTGAAACGTCCTGAATTTCATTACGGCGGCAGGTACAGAGGCTCTGCCAAGGTACTCCTGCTGCAGTACAGTATGTGTAAATCACTCAAGCTGTCTTCTTATGCTGAGGACAGACCAGAATGCATTTTTTTTCCTCACTCCTCAAGAAGCTAAAAAATCCAACCTCAACACTTTTCTGCTGCCGTTTAGTTGAAGCCCACAGTGTTTTAGCCAAAAGTCATACTTAAACGCTGGCTATTTTTAAAAAGCCAGTTCTCCCTTTTAGAAAAGAAAAAAAGAACGATATTATGTGACATTTTCACTTCATGTGTTTTTCTTTGATGTTGTTTCCTGAAAAATAACATCAATCATTCTGATTTCCTCTACGAGAAGGAGAAAAAAAATACATGTGAGTGACTCCCATTTGGCTTCCTTGGCCTGAAAAGTTGTATTTCCAAAAAAAAAATCTCTGCGGACACAAAAAAATGCAATCATGCCACTAAAACTCAATATTTCTGCTGGACACAGTGAGTGGTGAGTGAATCAAAGGGGAGGTTTTTCCCTCACACCAACACACACACACACACAAACACACACACGTGCACATTAAAAGTGCTCGGGCACACACACAAATACGCAGACACACGCGCTCCCAGACAGAAACATACACACATTAGTCGACAGGGCAGTACACTGAGGTGGTTTATGCTTCTTGTCAGTTGGAGGGCGTGATGAAGTAATGATTAATATGGGGGATGTTTGGAAATGTAAATCTATGCTGCAGCACAAATAAACCAGGGGGGTTTCTGGGGATGATTAAATGGACATTTCACAGTTGATTGAGCATGCAAAAAGTCATCCATTTCCCCCCTAACTCTGTAAACAGCGACGGCTACCCTCTTTCCTGCGAAGTATATGATGGTCGTTGTGGTTTTATATGCACACACAGGCCATTGAAGACGAATGAGTGGCTCAATTTATATAACCACTGGGATCTCCTGATTAGGTAATTTATATGGAGGACAGGTTTATAACTGCTAACTCACCGTCATGTCCCGCAACAATTACTCCTGAAATCCAGGGCTGTAAAAGCAGACAGTAAATTCTGCATTCTGCACTTTTTATTTTGCTGTCATCAGAGCCTATAACCCGAGATCTGATTTTCAATAAATCATATTTTTTTTTATATGAAATGGATGGCAATTACATCAAGGGAGAGATACTTACAAAATTGATCTAAGTAGCAAAGAGTGGCATGTAGAGTGTCTATCTAGGTTTGCCCTGATTGGCCTTGGTGAATCTAAACAGCTTTATACTATACAGTGTGTGCCCCACATATTTGAAAAAGAATAGTCCATTAATCGTCATCTACTGAGGGTTAACATAACAAAACATGGTCACACACAATATGACACAAGGAGTGAAAGAATGACAAATAACTCAAACAGTAGGAGTAAAGAAAAAAATGTGAAATGTCGTCTAATGTCACGTAAACTCCTGCTTCCTCTGTTTGCGTACACCAATAAACGTACATTACAGCAGTAGCGGTCAACACTAATCACAAAGCCAAATATAATGATTGAAAGCATTAGTGAGTGTAAAGGTAGTTTCTTCGGCTGTAGACCTACAGTGACAGATTCAAGAGCACTATTGTCATTGTGTCCAACAAGGAAGATACAATTGCATCAAGAGATATAGAAAATAACATTACAATTTAAAATATCAAAATGTGTCAAAGTTATCCATGAATAAGAACACAAGGCCATTACGATTTTAATATTTTATACTGTGGAAGATACTTATGAGTTGTGAAATAAAAAGTAGAGATGGAAGTGTGGAACACATGAAACTGACATTGAATATCAGCAGTTAAATAAAGTCAACAGTCCAAAGGTCATCCGTGACTTGACTGTTCTCATAGTAGATGGGGAAATACTTCAGGCATTTGACTTTAGGTAAACAGTGAAAGTTAGTTCTCTTTGGCCAATTTCTTTAAGACCCAGGGGTGTTTGGCTAATGTAAAAAGTTAGATTTCCTGGACTTAAATTGTAGTGTTTTTGGCACGGCAGAGAAAAGCTTAGCCAACACTGAGATTTGAATTTTTTTATTTTCATGTACGGCAAAAAGATGAACGTATGAAAAACCAGTACTTTAAATCCAATTCACGATACATTGTGATATTTTACATAGTTTTATTTGTGAGCGATCGGATCATTGGAAAGTCTAAAATGACCTTGATTATTCATTTGCACTAAATATACAGAGTTTCTATGATCATTTATCATCTATCTGCCAAATCACTTCTTTACAACCAGGTAATAATATAGTGCCATTCCTTCATTTATCTTTTAATTACTAAATAATCATTCGTAAGTAAAAATGACTCAGCACTACTTAGCGGCTTATTCTAGTTTACGGTGTGATGGCGCCAGAGCAAATATAGGAAAGAAAAACATGAAAGTAACATTAAAACTCCTTTTTAAGTTTAACACTGTGGTCCAGCATTCATAGAAAATTGGTTTCGACACCTCTCTCAGTGTACGCTGCTTTGCTCTGGACAGCATCTGGTGAGAAGTGGATGTGTGCTATTAACAAGTCCTCTGGTCGGGGTCCCACCCCAGCATGGCTGCTTGTAAATGGCACTCTCTTATGGAGACAAATCACCCACTGGTTAGAGTTTCAATGAAAGGGGATACAGTTAGAGTACATAAATATAGCCGTAGGAAACACCACTAACCATGTGATACTCAAACGATAGACTTCTTGTGGCCCGGAGCCAGTTTTCACTCCCCAAAAGACTCGGCTACCAGAACCGCTGAATATCTCACAGTGTACAACAGTGTGTGTGTGTATGGAAATTAAATGTGTAGCAGAGCCCAGGCCCAGATAGTTTCTCAGCAAGCATATTTAGCTTAACAGATAAGACGGATGCATCGTTAAATAGCACGCAGAAAGTACAGGGACAACTTTGCATTGGTGCAGCGAAGTGTCGAGAGACGTTACAAATTTCACTTGGATTCGGCAGTGTATTTTCAGACAAATAGAGTCAAAGAGATGTCTGGAGAGGAAGTAGAAAATCATCTAGAAATGATATGACAAGGAAAATGTATCCCTGTGAAGGCTTATTAAAAACCTGACATGGGGAAAGTGTGTGTGTGTGTGTGTGTGTGTGTGTGTGTGTGTGTGTGTGTGTGTGTGTGTGTGTGTGTGTGTGTGTGTGTGTGTGTGTGTGTGTGTGTGTGTGTGTGTGTGTGTGTGTGTGTGTGTGTGTGTGTGTGTGCGCGTGTGCGCGTGTGCGCGTGTGCGCGTGCGTGCGTGCGTGCGTGCGTGCGTGCGTGCGTGCGTGCGTGCGTGCGTGCGTGCGTGCGTGCGTGCGTGTGATGCGAGTGTCAACACATGCATACCATGTTTAATTAATAACAGGCACAGAAACGAAAAAATTAAATAAGGAGAATTGGGAGGAAGTTCCATATCTTGCCTGCACGATAAGGCACAGAGGGAAATCACTTTGCAATCGCTGCAAACAGTAAAGCTTTGCAATTACTACATTAGGACGTTACTGTTATGGACAGGAAAAAAAAAAGAATTTGCTTCCCCATTAGTGACAGTACCCATGTGGATGTGATTGGTACATAATTGATTGGAGGATTAGTAGTTGTAATGTTAATTGTTAATGATCCCAAAGCAGTTTCAATTGCTGAGAAGATAACTACAATGAAGCCATAAGAACTATGCGTGATGTGATGTAGTGAGGCTGTCCTCGACCGCGAACGTCTCTGTTTCCAAAAACCGACACGCTGACAGCAAGCCTGAGAACTCCTAACCGTGAGACGTTGTATCACGCAGTTCAAGGATCAAATTAGGAATTACAGCTTCCAAAGTTCACAAGATTTAATAGGGGTAAAAAAAAAAGGCATTTTGCATCTCACATGGCCGACTTCCCCATCATCTTCATATTTGCTCACAGCTGTCACATTGATTCTCTTTTCTTTTGGCCAGGAACAAGGGGATATTGTTCTATGGTTGCGGAGTGAAAGCATGCAGGCACTCAACCTGTCGAAAGCACGCTGCGCTGTGTTGAGCCCTGAACTGGAAAATGCTGGCTGCCTCCCTGCAGTTTTGGACTGTCTCAATCGGTGGTTCTCAAACATTTTCGTGTCAAAGAACCTCCAGATAGACACACATTAAGGGCCAAAGGACTCTGCAGCCAGTAAGATTTCATCCAATCCTCTCGGCTCGCATATGGTAAACTCTTTGCCATTGAATTAATACTGAATCGTATTACCGTCTGCTGTGCTACGATTGCATAGAGGAAAATGTTGCACAATTTAACATGCGGTCAGGTTAAACGTCACTGAGAAAAAAAAAAGGCCCCAGAAGTTCATTTGAAAACAGACAAAGGTAAAATAGATAAATGCCATTAGCAGTTGTGTGCTGTACGAGTGTGCATTCACCAAAAGAATGGGTGGCTCCATCCTTATCGGAGAGCACAATCAACAGGTGCTCCAAAGTAAACCCTCGGATGATTAATTGTTTGCATATCAAGGCTCCTTTTCTGAAAAGAATATGCACAAAATTCATTGAACCGCCAGACACATTAAACATTAACGGTGAATAATACAGTATTATTTAAAAGAACAATGCCTTTTTGATTGGCGGCCTTACATGAAATGAAGTATGAATGATAGAGTAATGAATGATATTCTTTGGCTTTTGTTTGCAGACCACTGGACTATGGCCTCCCACAAAGAGCCGGCCGCTGTGTTCCTTTTGAAAGCGGCATTCAGATCGACACACGCAAACATTTGCCAAATAAAACAGACCTATTCATATTTCACAATGGAGCTCCCATGTGAACGCTGTGGTTAAATCAAACATCAAATTATGAAACAGACCTATTTTTCTAATACTAGTCGCCTGCCGAGATGTGGACGGAGGCCTACTCGCAAATACATACACAGTTTCATGACACCCTGTTTTACAGTGAAGTGCTGAGCAGCTTATTAATCAGTGTTGAGAGGTCTCCCATCCATCCAGGCATGTGGCTTGGGCTTGCCTGTGGAACATTTTTAAAGGCAAGCAGGTCTATACAACCACCATTAAAAAGCACAGAGAGCCATATCCTTGTAAATTATTTAGCTGGGAGAGGGTAGTAAATCAGCGTGAGCGCCATATACAGAACATGGCACACGCAGGAGTGAAAAAATGCACACAGAGCGACTATTCACACTCGGGCGCTGAGCGTGGCATTTAAAACCCACGTGCCGTCCGCCTGTCTCTCCGCAGCCCTGTCGACTTCAGTCAAAACTAATTCATTGAAGTTGATTATGAATGATCCATTTTGGGAATTCCTACGGTTGCATTCTGCTGAGCATTGAGCCCCATGTGTACACTGGAAGCGTTTGGGGGCCCTTATGTTATGGTTCAAATCAACGCTTTTCCGCATTGTTATTTCAAAGATTGAGGCAGGCGGAAAAAGCTCTTCAGGACTGTGTTAAGCCTCACAAAAACGATGCACAGACTACTGACGAGAAAGCCCAAACTAAACAATTTTTTTGTAGTTTATAGCCATAATCAGTCTTCCTTCACACGCCTATTCAAATATTCCATTTGTATATTTTTTTTTTGAGGCAAAAGTTATTCCTGAACGCCCTGTGCTTGAGATCTGGCTTGTCGACAGGCTTCACTGTGACTGACACACTCATCAAAATGAGAATCCTTCTTGCCTGGGGGGAACTGTGATACCTGTCAAACGGTGGATATCTTTTAATGTTCCTGTCTCAAATGCGTGTCGGAGCAAATGCCAAGTCCTAACATCAGTTATTACCTGGATGTTCGACGCCCTGATTCCTCTTATTTACCTAAGGTTTGCCAAAGATCCCTTCACTTGTCTTTCCCAGCTTTCTTTGTGGTGAGAATCATCCCGGTGACAGTTTTTTTTCTTCTATCATTTCCGGTAGAGTTCATCTGTTTATTTTATGATTGACTCCTTGGGTGTGCCCTATGTGTGTATGCTTAAGTAATTTGCTCTCATAATATTTAACGCGTTAAAGGTAGGTAGCTTGCTTTTTTTCAACTTCTGATCTAAAGAAAATCTGCTATTTCAGAATACATCATTCATAAACACTCCTAGCTAATGCATAGACTAGCTAGGAGTGCATCCATAGGGGGAGCAGTTCAGTGTATGGCACGTTTGTCTATACAAAAAACCCTATAACATCCAGTCACGTGGTGGAGAGAAAATCCAGTTTCTTGTCACATAAAAACAGTTGCACTTCGTCCAAACTCTGGGGGTATGTGGAGCATCGCACACATAAATCTCCACTGTTTAAATACTGTGCATTATACGAGGGACTTTTTAACTTGTTATTTTGAGTGTCTTCGGGTGCAGTCAGTTACAACCAAATAAAGTCAAATATAAATAATTAGGAATAGTGCAGAGGAGTCGTCCTGACATTCTGTCAAACTCACTACATAAAGTGTTACTGTCAACTGCATCAGCCAAGAGAAGTAGAACGTTTTACAGGCAGACACTGCGCCATGTGGTCTGCAGCTGAGAAGGGCTGTCGGTATAACTCTCTGAATATCTGTTCTACCGTAGCCAAGGGAAATGAATATGGACGGCACAGGTCTTCTTGAGCTGTCACATGACATGGTCCATTTGGCCAAGTGTAGTTGACCCTCTTCCAAACGCATTATCCCCATGTACAATCTTGTCACCAACTCCCATCTCCTTCCCTGTGGAACTCAGGTGTGTGCCCACAAACCCACAACTTCAGTTCAGCACTATTGGTGAAAGTTGAATAAGATCAACTTACTGGAACTAAAGATGATTTATAGCAACTTTACATTATTGTTCCCTTTGTCTTTGTTTATTTTCTTGTAAATGTAATCACCTACAAACAAATATGCGGTGGTTATATTGTTAAATATGTTACATGTTCCCTCCTCCCGCTGAGATAATGTCCCTATAATCCTATCATCTAGAAGGGAATAAAAAAATAACTCCTACTTTTTACATTATAATGTAGCCCTACTATTTTGAATAAGCAACTTATTTCTAAAGGAATACACGGGAAAGTTTGCCTTTTAAAGCTTTCACTATATACTTTTCGGCAGGGCGGAAGACAACAACAAGAGAGGGGGGGTGGGGAAAACAAATGGATTGTAGGTAATTTGAGGTTCAATTTCTCAGTTAACACTAAAATGCATTAAAGCAATAAAAGTGATCCGGGCTCCCATATTTCCTGGGGCTGTGTTGCCGTACGTCTGGCCCAATTTGTCTCCCAGTCAGGCCCATTAGTCTAGCGCGCTCCTTTCTTAATACGCCCGGCTCCCCTGAAATGCCTCAGATCAATGTGAGATACATCCCCGCATCATCACTTATTGCATGCGGATGAGTCGAGAAATGTCCCCTTATTTCCTTGGAGAAGTCTCTATTGAAAGTCATGCGGGCATAGAGCAGAGAGAAGTAGCTCGGTTCTGGTGGTTGGTGTAGTAACGTAGACGGGGGAATTGTTTGGACCACTGACATGAATGAATTGCCGGAGTAATGTGGAGGCTGGTAATAGTTGAATAGTTTATATCAGTGTGATAAATATAGCTCTCATAAATCACATAAGTGTTATATATTGCTGTTTTTCACACTCCAACCAGGAAACTCTGGAGAATATCATGGTGGAGTGTTCACTTCCTTTCCCCCCTGTATACAGACGGGCTCTAGGACTGCAGTGGTTCCTATAAATTGGATAATGGTCCTATGGAGTGCCGCCATTATACAGGGAACTATTAATGCCCCCATTCTGTTATCCAACAAGCAAAAAAAAACAGCTGCTGAGGTGGGATTTGGAGGCAAACACAAAGACAACTGTGCGTGTTGTTGTTACTAACAAACTTGTTTTCACTCAAGTGCAATAGTCACTCATTAGCACAGAGCACAGTTCATACGATTTATTTTTAATGTTAATATAATATTCATGTTATTTGGTGAAATCTTGTCATATTTTGAATGAGCCAAATCTCTATTAGTAGAACTGATAGCTGTTTTGGAGAGGGTGGCTTTAGCTAAATGAAAATTATGCTAATTTTAGCCGACAACAATCAAAGCAGAGGCTTTTCATGGAGTACCAATGGATCTTGTTTGTATGAATTCAATAGTGATAATTGGCATGTGTAGTGGAATCACACTGTGCTAATTGTGTTAATCATTTCTGTTCCTTTTTTTTTTCAATATTCACTTTATTGCCTGAACAAAACACTGTAGGCTTGCTGCACAAGCACAATGCTCAACACAACATCGAAAATGAGTTGAACTGTTTGTTTTTTCGGCTAAATTGGTATCATTTAGCTCTCTTCCAAAGCCAAATGATAGATGTGTGTGAGAAAACAAAAGGCTTTCATTTGCAACTGAAAGAGGGAACACATTGAAAACATAAAAGAGCAGAGGTTAGCCACCCCCCCGACACTGACAACCAAATTTCCCCCATCAGCCAAACCCTACGGCTAGCCTACCACTGCCAAAAATGTGTTAAGTTTTTTTAATGGAACTTTTGGTTGTATCCACTTTCCTTCAACTTGACTCAATGTACGCCCACGTCAGTTTGTGATTTCCTTTGAAAATCTCTTTGAGTATGTGCCTGAGCTTGCCGCATCCAGCCATTAGTTTGTATGCGTAGGTGGATCAAGCTAGGAGGACTTCCATGACTTTCCACTAAAGAAAAAAGTCAAATAGTCAAAGGCAACACATGTCGTGGCTATACAGCGCTGTTATAAATGGCTGGGGGCGCACGGAATGTCTAAGATACATTTCTCACTGCATCAAAAAATGCACAATCAATAAAAAAAACACATCAACATTTTGTGTTTGGGAGAAATCATAATGTTGAGTGCAGTAGCAACATGTACACATCTGCATTAGTTTACAATATAAACGTGGCAGGGTAACTTTAAGTAGCTTTCACATAGAGCTCAGTCACTAAGATGCATGTTTTGGCCCCAAGCTAACTATTATTGAACTTGTAAGCAAAGATTTTGAGGTATGAGCCAGACTACTAAGATAAATGTATTTTTCTCAGTTTGTGAGTCCTGCCCAAGTCAACTTTAATCATTTTTATATACAGTAGGCTATGTTAACCTTACAGTGAGAACTTTTTCAAACGTTGCTTGCAACCATATGAGTGTTCGTGATTTATCATTTATTATAAATTATTTATGATTTGGTCCACACAGTTACTCTATCTTTCATATTGTGTGTTCATTGTTCAGTTGCATTATTTAATTTCCTTATGCAAATTTGTATAACCATGTGTGCAGGCACATTATTTATTTTAAAACCTATTGTACTGTTATTAGCATTATGTATTTATTTATTTAGTTTTAAGGCTTGACCTTAACATATACATGTATGTTATGCTGTCAAAATGGTTGCAGTATGTGATTTTACATCTCATCCATCAACAAAAATAGGGAAAATAAGATGAAGCTGCAAAGAAAGATGCTGTAATTCTTATGCATTTAGTTTGTATTTCTGCATTGTTTTATCAATCACTTGGTTAGAAATTTGAAACAGAATAGTCGTTGTGGCTTAGGTTTGCGCACTCTATATTTTCTGATGGAATGATTTGGACTTTTTCTGGCACCAATCATGAATGTAAATTCAACTACTTCACTAAGTGACGCTTATTTTGCACGCAATGTTATGCTTCTGTACTGTATGGCATATACATTTGCAATTGGTTCTAACAAGAACCTTTAGGGCTGGGGTGGCTATCAAACACCATAATGTTTTTATACGTAACCCCTGATTCAAATACAAACCAGTTTTAAGGAGAGTTTGTTATTGTTCAATTAAAACAACTTGACCTTTGTTTAACATAAAGTAATCAATCCCTTAGTTGTTAAAATTGTGGTTGTGGACATTCCAGGGAATATAATAGTATTGTTGTCCAAGGATCGTTTTATCTTCATCAAATACGACAGAAGACCTGGGTTTATGTAGTTAGTTAGCATGTGAGTCATGGTAATTGGTGGCCCACACCCATGGAAATGACATCATGTACTCATACTGTCATGTAAAGCCAGTGACACAGCATCGGGATTAACTCATAGAAGGGAGAGAACCGCAGAAGACAGCAATTATGTGGTAGACTGAAACCTCAACCTGTCAAAAACCAAAAAAAAAAAGCAAATGCCTTTCTCTCAAATCAAGCTGGAGGCCTCTGTCTTTGATAGTTCCACTGGGTGGCTACGCACAAAGACAGATGCTGTATGATGTCTCCAATTGTATTCATACAGCTTCGAACAATTAGAATAACCTTGTGATTGTGTGTGTGTGCTGTAACGCCCCTGAAGATACACTGCTTAGGCATTGCTGGTTTCAAGTGAAGGATAAAAAAAAGCCCTTTGGAGCAGAGTCCGTCCCTGACATTTTCTCTGGCACTTTTGCATCCATCAGTGACAGACAACAACCTCATCAGCTCGCATACGACTCCCAACACACTCCATTAAGGTGCCTGGAATAAGGGTGCATTTCCATAAAATATTCTTTGTCAGAATCTGGAAGTGGGCAAATTATATGACCACTAAAACACCCTAGCGCGCCATAGACACCGAAAGCCGACAGAAATGACCTCATTTAGGCTGTCTGAGCACGAGAAAGTGTCCCGCCGGTAAGAGATCTGAGTGGCATGGATAGATCAACACCGCCACATCCCTCACATCACCTGGATGAGCACTTTACATTTGTAAATCAATGAGCAGGGTAACCATGGAAAAGCTGGGAGGGATTCTTGTCTGCCCTGGCACAGATTTTGAGAACCAAATTACCTCAAGTGAAGCTCTCATTTGGAGACTGCGTTCTAGGATCAATCTGACATAGGAAGGGGGGGGGGGGGGGAGGGGGCAGCTTTAGTGTTGACATGTGACTAACTAATATATATATTTTTTTAAAGCTACAGTGCGTAAATTCTGTCACCCCCAAGAGGAATTCTGAGTAATTACAACAACACCGTTGGTGCATCTACAAGAGGTAAGCCGCCTGTGATCGCGTGTGGATTTATACCTTCTGCTGTACATCCAGGTTATTTCTTAGCAGTAGAATCAACAACTGAACCAACTCTTGGGATAATTCTGAGCTCCTGCATCAGTGTCAGGGGGTGATACCAGTTTGTAAATGCTGCCATACTGAGAAATACAGAGAGAGTTTTGTGGAGATGATATAGGCTTAATCAACTTTGTGTCAACTCGTTTGTCAATGGCTGGAATGTAACAGACATTCATTTATATGAAACAACTTACGCACTCTAGCTTTAAATCTCCTGGATAATGGGTTGATTCGGTATATGGATTTTCCTGATGCGGTGAGATCTGGTTACGACCACCGAGTCGCTGCTTTGTTTCTTGCTGCTGCTCACTTTATGGCTTCATTACCACCATCACAAAAGCAGCGGACACTTCAACAGCCCGTATCACCATAAATCACACAGTGAGATAATGACAGCCCGGGTGTTCCGGCTAAGATGACACCTTTTTACTGCTTATTGGAGTGCAAAGGCGTCACAGAGGTACAGGTACATGCGATGCGTAGTGCTAGATACACGTGAAGGTTGAGATGGTAACAGACAAAGACCATGCTCTGTGGTAGATACAGTAAGTAGATGTATTATCAAAATGTATTTGAACAGCAAGCAATCCATACTTATAAAAACCTAATTGCAGGTAAAGAAATATCAAGTGCCCATAAAGTAAACAGTGCAAACAAAGCCAATATTGATCTGCCTTGGTTTCTCCCCCCCCCATTACTGAGTGCCTTCGCATTGTAATTGCAGCCTGATAAAAACAACCACACATAACATAAAAGATAATAATCGCTCTTTGACTTATGTCTGGCATGGGGTTGAACATTACAGCAGCTTCCCCTTATTGACACAGCTGTTACCCAAACTATAGACGTGCCACTGCAGACGGACGGACGGCATGTCTTTATATTGTGCCACACACCCACTAATGACAGCTTTAGTGGTGGTAATTCAGTAGGGTTGAATATGGGGTTAGGTGTGTGAGTCACGTCCTCCTGGGCTCCCCCCCGCACGCACGCACGCACACACACACACACACACACACACACACACACACACACACACACACACACACACACACACACACACACACACACACACACACACTTGCCAGATGTCCTGCCAGGTTTCCTGCAGTGTCTATCCCTTTCTCTGAAGATGCAAATATGTCTCAAGAATCTAAAATGGCTGCTTTAGGCCTTGACGGAAAATCTGAAGAAGCCTGGTACCTTTTTGTAAATAATTCAGTTTTTGTAAAAAAAATTAAATAGTTTGATGACTGTGTTTTGTCCAGTGTTATTACAGCTAGCCTAAAATATGTATGTTCAATTGTTATGACAAACAGGCAGAAGCAGACATGTGAGGCAGTGGTCTATACGTTAAATTCAGGTAAGCATCTAACTTAACATCTTCTTCAGTAAGTCAATCACTTCCAACCTCTTTAACTTGTCTTGAGTGTCAATTCCATAAAGCAGCTAAGTCATGCAGTACTGTAAATGGTCTGCCTCATACTGCTACATCGTGCAGCAATTGCAATTTGAGATACCGAACTATTTTTATGTGGAAAAGCTCTGATCCCATGAAAAACAACAACTTTGACCTTTCACGGTTAACGTTAACTGGGCCAGATGGTACACCTCCCTTACACTTTAGCTCATTGACCTGCTTGTTCCCTTCCAAGACCGCCTACAGACTATATATTTGATTAATACGATCCCTGTTAAAGGTGCACTACATAACTTTGGGTGTGTCAGAAAATGTAAAATATCTCCTCGTCATAACTTTTTAAACAGAAATCAGCTCCCTGGAACACTGTCTGAAGTTAAAAAGCTACTTTAATCTTCACTGTTTCACTATTGTTGTTTATAACAGCTTTGTTTACAAACATATTCTAGTCTTATGTTTGAATATCAGGCGCCTCAAAATTATTTGGATTTATGATTCTAGAATTATTCAATGCTAAGAATTACATGTGCAATTATTACAGAGTAAGTGTGTTATGGAAACAAACCCCCCTCTCCTACAGCTGTACAGTCCTTGTTTTTTGTTTCAATTGTTAAATATCTAACATTTACCATCATGCTGTGGTTCTCCTATGTTTTTCTCCTTCACAGCTCCTCGCACACCTATAGCACTCTCAGGCCTTGATGGACAAAGTGAACATGCACTTTAATACTCTTGCATACTCTAATCCCCCATGTTCTCTCTCCTCTGTGTCAAGCCTCCAGAGAGAGAGAAAGAGAGAGAGGGGAGGGCTGGGTGGGAGGGTTGGTAATTCATGCGCACATGTGCCTGCCTGTTCCTCCAGTGACAGGGCCAGGGGGAGGGGCACATGATAAATTGCCTTCCACCGGGACCCTCCGAGCACAGCCACCATGATGTGGGTAGGAATGGAAATTGCTCCCTTTCACCGTCATTACATCAGTTTAGGACGCGTGTGGGCCTCATGCACACTATGAGAGGGCTTCGTTTAGTCTGATGAACCGCTGTGCGTTAGAAGGACAGCAGAGCTGAGCATGTCTTATTGTAACACATCAACAATGTGTCCTTACGGACTCAAATACCTACGAACAAAGTTAGACCCAGATTCGAAGATAGCGAGGATATGCATGCAAACAAATATTCGACTTTTTTTTTTAAACCACCCATGGAAAATTAATTGAGGCTCTCTAAACTCGATTATCAATGCCCCGATTTAGATTTTAAAAGTTTTCCATAGCCTATATTAAAAGTCAAGAAGCTTAAATATGCAGCTGATGTTTCTAATAGGCCTAGGTGAATTTCATGAGAAATAAGTAGTTCAATGCCGTTAAAATCAGCATGAAAATAGAAATAGACGACGTGATAAAACGAATTGAATCGTTCATGTGGGATGTTCTTTGTAACCTACTCATTTAAAAAATATATATATAATTAAATATGCGCATTGTCTTTGCAAATTCGTGAGTGTTTGCACCTGCATGAAAACCCCACAACTTTGTCAGAACTTTTTTTTTTTAATAACAAATGTAGTTGTGTGTACATTAGATTTACAAGTGGATGAGATTATCAAATGCAGATGAAATAAAAGCATCCCCGTGACGATATCATCAAATCAAAATAAACCATCCCAATTCTAGACATAAGCCAATTAATGTCCTTCACGTTGAACTATCACCCTGTCGGAACATTGCTCTTATTGCCCACCACAGCTCATCTTAAATAAAATAAAAAGACGTTTTAAGACGCTTGTACAACTTATAGTGCATTAAACCTGACATCGAGAAAAATTTTAATTCAGAGCTTTGCATTTTTTCATTTTATGTATTTTAATTGTTTGCAATTTGAAATTCATAACTGTGCTCATGATTTTTAAAACCCACATCAAAAATCTGCTCTCTGTGTCACACTGTTTTTGTTTTTCCTGGTGTATTTAACATATAGCCTATAGCCTATTGGAGTTTTGTTTTGCGGAAGAACGGAAGACCCCTTTTTGAATAGTTGTTGACAAAATTACAAGCAAACTTATTGATCTGATACAACTTCCCTTAATAAAGCCCGTTCAACACTGCGCGCATATATATATATACACGCACACTCTCTCTCTCTCTCTCTCTCTCTCACACACACACACACACACACACACACACACACACACACACACACACACACACACACAATTCCCACTCTCAGTCAGGTTGCATTCAATTTAAACTTTATAACACGTGTGCTCTGATAAAAGTAAACGTTTAAAGCTTCTCAGTTATTTGGCATGTAAACTAATAGACAGAAAGAGAAAGAAATATAGATAGAAAGAAAAAAAGAAAGAAAAGGAAAGAAGAAGAAAGGAAGATAATCACATTATATCTTGATAAGACACCAATGAATTGTTTTGAAAAGTATGACAGTCTGCAAAATAAGTATGTTTTTTTGAAATTCTGAAATAATGTATTTATCCATTTTTAAAAAACAGAAGAACTCTCAGTGGGATATAAATGCAGGAATTATTTTAAACTGACTAATGTCAATACTCCAGAAAATGAGGCACACGGAAATATGGAACAGAATTGTTTCTTATTTTTCTTCCAGAATACATACAAAAAAATACCAATTCTCTTTCCAAGATGTACACCTGAAAAATAACGGCAATTTAAAATGTGGACAATTTCTGAAATTTTAAGAAACAAACATGCATGTAAATTATGTTTTTCTTCTCAATGGAGACATTAAATAAGAACAAATACAATCATAGCAATTTTCAAATTAACATCGAAATGAAGACCCCTACTTTAATTAGTACTCTAACATGTGTGTGTGCGTGTGTTTGTGTTTTTTTTTTCAATTTACCTATAGAGTTCAATTTCAACATAATGCACTTTTTGAGTTGCTCAAATATTTTTCCATTTGCAGCTATTATCGCCCGCTTTTAAGCCAGCATTTTTAAATAAATACAGTTGAAGTCCACGGATTCCGCCCATACGTTTAGCGCTGTTAATATAAAAGTCTTTATATTTGCATTCTTGGCTCTATAAACTTTTCAAAGTCTTTTTTTCTGTTTTCCTCACTGGTATCCAAGCGCTGATGCTGTGGTGAGTCTCTGGCCGTACAGTGCATAGGGGGAGTAGTATGGGCCGGTGGCAGCGGGGACGGGAACGGGGGCGCCATTTGGCAGGGGACTTTTGGAGTAGGGATGGTAGCGGCTGCTGAGTCCTAACGCATGATGCGGGCTTCTTAGAGCCAGCGTCCCGGGGCTCCCTGGGCCTCCTGACGGTGGCATGTGCATATGGCAGGCCATGGCCGCTGCTGCAGCGTTGGCCAGTGAAGAAGACCCGGGATAACCAGATATCAACTTCTCCCCCCCGGTAAAAGCAGTGTGTGTCCTCAGGTGATTCAGGAGCTCCTCAGAGCTGGAGAACCGCTTGTCGCAAGGTCCATTTGCCGACACCCAATTACAAACGTGGGGGAGAGGGTCGTTGGGGAGCATGAAACCGTATGGGTACAGGGGATGTCCGCTAAATGATGGCGCCGAGCTGTGGACGCCGTGCATGGGGTGCGTGGGGTACATTAGTTGGTAGCTGTTTTTGAGGGCGTTCGCGGCCGCTGCAGCCGCAGACTCGTGCGAGCAAGCGCTGGCTGCGCCCGCTAAGTGACTGGCACAATGGTAACTGAGGCAGTAAGGGTCTCTGCACAAGCTGGCCGACATGATGGACGGTGGAGAAGCTCCGGCCATAGGGCTGGATCCAGCCTTACTGCAGCCCATACTGGCCAGCTGTGCGTTTACCAAGCTCCCTCCGTGGGACAGGAAGTGCTGAGGGTAACCGGCGTAGGCCCCAGCCAAGCTGCCTGGGTAGCTCATACCGGCAGGAGGCAGGGGGAAAACTGTCTGCCCCGGTTTGTAAGGAGAAACCGGCGCCACAAGTCCTGAACCGAGAACGGATGCGGAGGATACAGAAGTGACCGATGGGGAAGGAGAAGAGCTGCTTTTAGTGCCATGCGTCGTCTCCTGGTGTTGGTTGACCTCCACGTTAATTCCACCACAACTGACGCTTATCCTGCTGTGGCTCGTGGTGCCAGAGCCGTCCGAAGAGCCATTTTTATTACAATCAGAATCTTTCTTGTCATCCCTGTCCCCACACTTCCCCTCCGATGGCATGGGAGAGGCTGAGGTGCTGGAGTGCGGGCTGCCTGTCCTCGGCGTAAACGGCTGGCAGGTGGCGCTCGGCACTCGGAAACCAGACTTCTCTCCGCTCGAGATGCCTGAAGACGAGTCCTTCTTATCGGAAGGTTTAGAATAAGGTTTGAAACTAGACTTGTCGTCCACACCGATGTCACTCATTTTCAAAGGACCAGATTTAGATTCCTTCTCACTAGATCCATTTGTGACGGAGGATAGTTTGGAGGAGGGCGGTGGGTCCGGCTTGCCGATCTGAGAGCAGGTCTGCGCCAGCAGAGCCAAAGGACTTTTCTTGGCATCTAGCTGCAAAACAGAAGAAATAGATGTTGTTAAATTATATAACAACACACATCAACTGCTTTGTTTTGTGATCACTAAATGTACAGTCTGTGCAATAGCCTGTTCAGTGACATTCCCAAACTGACAGGTAATGTAATGTGCTTTACGCACGGCTCTTGCGTGGACAAATCTAAGCTGTCGTGTTTATTATTTAAAAAAAGATATATATATATATTGAGGCTTCATACAACAAACAACTGATTTAAACATCGGAATCAAAGTGGCAGAGGCTACAAAACGATGTCAAGCCAAGCAACGGCACCTCAAACATCCGAGAATCGTAATAACACTGACATGAAGTATCCTATTCAAAAATCACATTCTTACCTCTATAGGACTGATCGGGGTCGAAGGCAAAGGCTGCAGATACTCCGGGTGCAAAATGTGTCCCGACCGTGCAGTGAGCATTTTCAAAACCTTGATGGGAAGTCGCTTCGCTTGCCGTAGTGGATGAGACGGAGGTGCGGAGTGGAGAAAGGGCTTGTTGATGCTCGCTGAGCTGCTATTCCGAGAACTGATGCTTTCCCAGGCTACACAAATATCACTATTTTTCAGGACAGACGCCGAGGGCGATGTGATCATGTCCCAATTGTCAGAAAATGGAACGGCGATGCTTTCGTCAGATTCATTAAGAAAACCATTTACAAAACAAAAAAAGCACCAATCCTCTTTCTCTCTCTCTCTCAAAATAAAGAATGGTAAAACGTCTCAATAATACGTAATCCTGGTAGTAAAGGAGCAAGGCGCGGCTGCTGGAAGGAGAGACTGTGCGAGGTTATCGCAGATCCGTAGCTGCGTCTGGCACCATGAGCGCCGCTGTGCCTTGTGTGCGTCTGTGTGTGCTGCTCCTCGCTCTGTCCTCCCGAAGTACGTACTGCTAGAAATGTTCACTTCAAAAGCAGCTGAATTAGTCCGAGATTAAAGCCTTTGCCGCCTTCCAATCAAATGGGACCCTGAGGTGATTGGAGGGTCAAGGGGATGTGACGTTCTCCTCTTTGTAAGCGCCTCTATTTCGACAGCTCGGGGGAGGAGACAGGCTTGAATATTTTGGTTGCTGTGAACGCTTACGCTATTTGAGATGTGCGGGGGCAACGGGTGCTATGCCACAATACAGTATAGTGTGTGAATAATACGAAACTTGAACATGCCCTCCACTTAAAATTACCATTTGATCACTATCAAATAGTCGTTTTTTCAGTGTATTTGAAAGACGTAATGTTATAGATTCTTAATCAAAGAGGCTATTCACACTGTACACTGGTTAGGCTGGTTAGGGATACAGTTGGTTCAATGTAATGTTAGTTACCAAATGCCAGTTAGTGGCATCATCTGTTAGCCTCCAGCCTACAAATTTATTTGGGGATCGACACACATCTGACCTTTTCGTCGCCTGATTGCTATTAAAAATAGCTTCGATAATACTTGTTCATAAAGTTTATAGGTTAAATTGTGTTTTTTTTATGAACGCTGTGCGTAAACTTTATCAGCGTTTAAGTTGTTGTTCTCCAAACGCACGTTCTCCACGGAGACAGTCCTGTCCCTTTTCCCATGCACCGGCAAACATAAAACCAACCACTTCAGCTTGAATTCCCTAAACAGACAAGCGTTGACAGGAATAGACCAATGTAGTGATGGAGGGATGTGAATGTCACATGTTTTCAGTATAATATACACCGCCCTTCTATTTCTATCTCCACCCCTCCGTCAAGTGTCAATTCTGCTCCACCGCAATCAATCAGTTATTTGTCAGACGCTGTCAATCCGCCGCTTGATTTATGTCAGCCATTGTAGCTGATTACATGCCAGTGTGACGGCGTGGGGGAAGAACAAATGGGGATGAGGGGCATTCTGCACGAGACACCAAGTATTCAGAGGAAATAAATCCATTCTCGAGTTAAGATTTTAATTGTTTAGATGCACCGACAATGGCACGACATTCCCAGTCCAGACAGCGTGTGTGCGTGTATTTTTGAGGGGGGAATATAAACGCAAGTGCTTTGGACTAAACTGCACATCCGCATACAAGTCTGTAACTTTTGGGGAACCGTTCATCAAACACCTCGGATGTGGCACACATGATGAAACTTTAATAAGTTGCAGACAGCCCTTGCTCGCATGTTCAGTGGAGTGGCTGTTAGTGTTTTACGGTGCTAAAGTGCTTTTGCTGTAATCGGACGATTATGGTGTTAACAAGAAGGAGCCTCAGGAAAAAAATACACAGTGGCCACGAAAAAAGGTGTGTCGTTAACAAATATAAATAATAATAAAAAGCCCGATCTAAAATTGAAAAATTACAAATGTCACATGATTAACAAAATATAAAGTTAAATGTCACAAATTAATAATTCACATTTCCATGATATGCAATAGCCTATGCAGCATATCATTCCCAAATAAATTGCTGCTAACATTCTGAAAGATAAAACATTATTTTAAAATACAAACTAAATTAAATGCTGTTTTGCAGCCGGGTAAGACATCATGGTCTTTCCAAACTGAGCCCTGTCCATTTTATTTTATATATTTTCTATTTTACGCATCTGCCTCGGGCACACTGTCACCAGCAACAAGAATAACAAAGCCGGGGAGGGGGGAACAACAAAAAGAAATCCAGACATTTGTACATTGATGTCAGCCCGATTTTATTTACATACAATGAAAACGATTTATTTTCTTTTATGGGGAGGCAGAGGAGCGGACGAGGAGGAAGAAAGGAAGAGAAATGGTCTGTCAGGGCCGTTGAGAAAAGAAGTTTAAAATGCCTTGAACTATTCACCGCTGAGATGGCTAATCAGTATTGAGGCTCCGGGGCAATCGGGCAGCTTTTCAATGCGGTTCTCCTTTCATCTCAATCGGGATGGAGGCGCTCAATTAAAAGCCTATCAGTTTGTAAGTAAATCAACGCCTATCAAAGTTGTCACATCAAACAAAACGATTATTATTGCAACCCGCCTCTGCCATTAATCTCTTTCTGTGGTAATCTGCCTGACAGGTCAACTTGGAGAGCAAGAAAACCTGGAGTGGACAGTCAAGGGGCAAAATATGTTTTTATGGTTTAAAAAAAACAACCACTTATAGCCTACCTACAAATAAAATACACTATGTAGACATGTAATTTAAATTCATAATCTGACGCAAATGCAATTTACGATCAAGGATACAGTTAATAGCCTACAATAAAATAGAAATGGTCCACGTGTTAAAAAGTATTATACTTGTACAATTTAGAAAAACTACTTAACTGTGTATAAATAAAAACAAGCAGTAATGGCCTTCTATATGAATACATAAATCAACATTTTGAAATGTTGTGTAAAGTAAATAATCTGCAGCTCGAAAAACAGTACAAGAGTTCTTCTCAATTTCTAATGTCAGTTTGTGAGAAACAAAATGTCCAAATGAGTGCAGAGCTTATTCCTACAAATGTTTTCAGTGTTTTTGTCTGGCAGGAAAGAAGAGGGGGGGGGGGGCGGCTTCTCACAATATGCAAAGATGTGTGATTGATAACAGGCTTGCTGTTTTCTGCAAGGGCTGTCAGTCCGTGACACAATATGTGAGTTATTAGGGCAAAGAAGGGCAACCATAAATTTCCACTGTCAGGCGAAAACCCTCTTTATTGTCCGTATGACGAATGGGCTTCTGCACCAGACACCAAAATACTCGGCATTCCCCTTAAATGGGAAGACATTTTTTGTGACCATAATTCATGATATTTAAATAGAAAGTTTTAATGTCCCCATATATTACATTGCACCGACATGTTTATGAATCACTCCCAGAATGCAAATACAACTATTTACATCTCGTGAGGAAATGTGTTGGGACTTGCAGGATTATGTGGGAGCTATAGGCTGGGCCGACTTCTTGTGCTGTAGAGCGAGGAAGAACACATTTTAATCTTGATTTATATACACACACAAACACATGTAGGCCTAGGCCTACATACAGGCGCTCCTATGTGTAGCCACATAAAATGGATACATTAAACAACTTTTTTAACTGCAGACTTTCAAATCAAATTACTTACATTTGTAATTTAAAAAGTAGGCTACTTTATAGGCTCTGACTGTTTTGGGGCTCTTCACAAAATTTATAATTATAATAATTTTTTCTTATTCTGTTTTCGCTCAAAGGTTTAAAGCCTGCTTTAAGGAGATAGTCCAGCCATAGTCTGGAACCTGTTTGCTTTTCAATTTTAAAAGACGCATTCTATAACTCAGTCGCCTGACAGATAGAAAAGAGAATGCCGGCTGTAGGCTACAGGATAGCATTTTAAAACCCATTAAAAACGCATGCACGTAGTTGAAATATATTTTTTTTTCCGAGGAGGAAGTACAGGTTTACAGGAAAAGTCCATGACACGACATTACCTGGAATCATTGCCTAATAAGCTCCGGTGTAAAAACGTCAGAGATGAAATGATTAAAAAAGATATAACACTGTAACAACCTTAAGGCGCAGTCCTTCTGTCTAACGAAAACATTGTTGCGATACAGCAAACATTAGGCTACATTCTGTCAAACGTGAAGCACCGCAAGGAGACCGAAGCCATGCAGGCGCTCGCGCTCCCTCTCCCTTTCTCTCTCTCTCTGCGCGCGGGCAGAAAGAGAGAGCTCGAGCTTTTCCGCGTGTGGGAGGTCCTACGTGACGTCACATGACATACAGACAGGGCACAGGAACAGCACGGTATTTACCAAACTTTCAGATTCTCTCGACAAATAGTGCCACAGAAAGTCACCCCCTCCCAAAAAAATAAATAAAACAGCTTTGCCTCCCCATGCTTCATCAGAAGCACCACAGCAGATATTTTCACTCATTAGCACAGCTTTCAATTAGAGAGGGATATGGATAAGCATATCAGGGTGGTAAGCTGCTTTAGTGTTGGCTGCAAAGTCTGCACCTTTAACAATTATTTAATGAATTAATAACTATATGAACGATAGCTTGGTGACTAAAGATACATTTGTAGTTATTAAGAAAGCTATGCTGATATATTAGCTTTTTGTCAACATAGGCTGTAAGCATATAGATTGTTTTCAACAACATATACATCATCAATGGTTTTGTCACAAAAGACAGTCTTGACACATATGTAATTATAATAAGAAAGGTGAAATTAAAGTTCATTGACAAGTGTTTTAAAAGTTAGATGGTGTCAGTGTCACACAAAACACAATGTATCAGTTTATATCAGTTTCACAATATAAATATTGTGCAAATGCTTTCATTGTGTAGGTAGGTTACTTGTAGACAGTTCTGTCCACTTTTGATATTCTGTGGCATTGGAGACTATGTGTAGAACGATATGCGATAGTCACATAAATGTAATAAAATTTCAAGGACACTTCCCCACAAAAGCAGTGACCCAGTGCCATTACATCTTTATCCAGTTATCTCTAAAGAGATGCATAATCCATTTGGACTCTGGTCATAGGATCATATATTTTTACATTGGCTACAGATAAATATCATTATTAATAAAATTAAAATTCAGGAACTTACTGCAGCCTGTACTACCAATTACTATACATTTAATCACAGAGTCAAACACACAAGTTGGGGCAAGATAGCAGATATGGAAAATGTAAAAGTAAGTTTAATTGTTAAGTAGTTCCAGTGGAAACTGTTCGGTGGGGTGTAGACATACAGGGGTATCTTAAATCCTAAGCAAAAACAACCCAACACTAATCAAAACGTTATGGCTAGTTAGCTATACTAACTGTAAGTGATATTTATATTGTTTTGCAAGAAGCTTATTTACAAGCAACATGTTTTGGGTTTCTAAAACAATCTCCTTCAATAATGGGGATTCACATATAGTAGCCTATGTGATGTAAACTCCCAATAAACAGCAACACTGGACCAATGCTGAGTTAGCAGAATTCAAGTTATTTCAGCTGAACAAATAGCCTAGCCCCTTGAGTTTATGTAGGTCACTTTATGGTATCTTGTCTTATATTTAAGACAATGGGAAATGTGAGATATTTAGCGAAGGACTAGCCTAATCTATTACTCATTTGGCATAGGCCTATAGTCACTTACAACAGGTGTATTATTAGTGAAGCCTTTTTTAGTACCAAAGGTCATATGTGCCTGTCAACACCTTGGCTACCAAAATGAAATCCCTATAACAACTGTTTAAACATATTGTAAATATTTAATTATTAAGCTATATTAATCTATTATAAACTTTGTATTATTATTTTTAAAAACTTTTTATAAAACAAAGGTAGGCTATCAATTATTGAAAGAGTATTTATTCATTTCTTGTATTATTTTTTTAAAGATTTGTAAAGGGAAACTTGTCTTCCAGATTCCTGCTGCTGTCTCTCGATCTTGAAGCAGTGCTGAGAAACACTGGGACCGCGTGCTTCCGCACAACAGCAGGTCAGCTGATTGAAACGGCACGCGGAAACTGTAAAGTGAATTGGAAAGCGCCAGTACATATTGAAAGTAGCCGGGTTACATCCACAAACCTGGGAGTTTAATGTTGACAACGGCGGGTGTCTCACCTTAGCAGGAATTTGGATACAGTCACCGGGCTGTCAGCTGAAGTTATGGCACATAACGAGTCGTTGGTCGCTTTGAATGGGACACACGTAAGTTTGTTTTGGAAAGTGTTTGAACTGTCAAACTTCGCCCCCTCCAGCTATATTATCCATTATCTTATCAGTAACCGTTTTAAAAGTGGAAGTTAAGTGGCAGCAAATAGTTGTCTTATTAATTTTTCATGTGACACACTGTGACTAACATTATGGTCGTGACTTTCAGCTACGCAGACTCTTCCTCCAGCAGAGAGAATAACGACTCCAAGTTGTATCAATATCGTGTCATGAAGTGAACTTAGTGCAAGCTAGTATATTTAAACTTTTGTATTAAGCTGTCAAGTTTTCAATTCCAAACTTTCACTCATGTGGGTGCTAAGAGTGCATCGTCCATCACTGAAGTGTTAACTGTTGCATTACTCAGCATCCTGTATGTTATTTCATATGGTGGTCCAAAATCATAATTCATTTCTTAAAGGTGGGGTATCCTGACAACATTGTTTTGCTGTGCTCATATGACGGATGCTATTGTATTATTGCTATTTGTCTCACAGTTATCTTTAAAAAATATATATCTTTTAGATTTCCTACATCGGACATGACTCTAAGGACATTCCAGCCTTCCTTGGAGACACATATGGCCAGTTTGCAAGAAGGCTTGATCTGAGCTTCAATCAGCTAAGGTACATGACACATTGCACAGGTGACTAACATGTTATCACCTGGCTCTATTTTCCCCCCTCCCTCCTTCTCTCTCTCTCTCCATCCATCCCTCTCACTCAGTAACATGGAGACATGAATCTTTACATCAAGTGCTTTAGAATGCACGCCCCCATTCTATAGGTGGTCAGTGTGTGTCAGCAGACCATCAAAGAGCTGAATGAGCGTTGGAGCACGGGCTGGTGCCACGCTGGGGCAAGATGAAAGGTGTGGTCGATAAATGTGACATGCTAATTCTGGGGGGGCAAATAGAAGAAAGGATTCCTCTGGACATGAAGGGGTTTGCAATTTCAACAGCAGAGGTAGCATAGTCCATCTGGCAAGTAAAAGAAAGGAGGTGAGCATTACAAGGTGCCTTTTCGTGAATTCGAATTAAATGCACTATGACTTACTCACTTAATATTAACTGTATTCATGTGTGTATATACACAGTTTTGCTCGGTATGGTGCTCAACTTTACATCATTTACTGTCCCAATCGTAAATGTGCTACAATGGGTGATTACTCAGACTATTTCAAGAACTGTTGAGTTTGAGGGCTGCACTTGATACACGGTTGAGTCAACTTGCAGGCATAGATGTGTAGGCATAGATACAGTACATAGATACAGTACATTAAGAAAGGAGTTGAACAAGTGAGATGGACAATTGCTTAGGATTTTAAAATACTATTTTTGATTTTATGTGGTTGAGATGATTAAATAGGACGTGTTGCTAAGGTTCCATTGCTCCTTATACATGTTGATGCAGTGTCACCTGTATCACTAACAAATGTCATATTTTTATTAAATTGATTTAAAATGTTATGATTGAAGAATTATTTTGATAAAAGTTAAACTTGTTCAGCACACTGCCTCAGTTACTGCTTGTATATATTATTTTTTAATCATTTACAAGGTTTTGGACTTCAGATGTCAGATGTATGGGACCAGAAAATGTGGTCATCTGATTGGATAATTTACCCAGCATATAAGTATACGTAAGGAATTGTTGTCATCCTTGTGGCTTTTCCATGACTGTTATTATCAGACAGCAAACAGTAAAGCGAGAAGTTAATGACATTGTTAACTTGCAACACTTGGACGGTTGAATTGCAGATGTCCTGCCGTAACCTCAGGAAGTGGAGAGTCTCGCAAACAAGCTTCATGAAATCTGACTGAAACAAGCCTTGTGTGTGTGTTGTTTTTTTAGGGAGATCAAGGCTTACATTATGTTTCTCACCCTTCAACCTGCCACAATAAGAACTTGATGTTTAGAATCAAATATTTATGAATTGACTTGATGATATTACTAATTTATTATTAATTTTTTGTTTGGCTAATCTCAGATGTCGGATATCATTACCAAACTTCAAAGGCTGGTATGGGCAGAGAAGCTGTGCAGATGTAATAAAGTGTTGCTAGAAACCATTTAGGGGTTCATATCGTTTGACTGCTGGTTTTGCTTGTGGGCAAAGTTAACTGTGTAACATGGTGCTTCAACTCTTTCTAAGGTCGGCGTGTTGAAATGGCTCACATTGAAACCTGTATGGTGAACTTACATAACACATGTCTAGACGCAGAGTTTTACTTTTTGTTCTTGTAAATGTTTTATACATACATCACCTGCTAAAATGTGTTAAATGGGATTTCACACAAGTGAGTCTTATTGCTAATGTTAACTCCCACCGTAGGCTGTCTGAACCCTGTACCTCTATATCCATAGCTATAAAGTATATATAAGTGACCTAATAGTTTGGTTAGGCAGACCTTTTAACCATACACACACTCACACTCCTGACTTATAATATATCCACTAGTCTCTCTTAAACCTGTTCTCTCTTGCGATTGGTGTCTTTGTGCGCTCCCATGACAACATGGGGAGGTCATGGCTGGGTGGAGCTGTGACATTCAATAAGCAGCTCAACATGTGATAACGTTATATGCTAACTAAGGCATAGCAAGCCCCTCAGTAGGGTTTTATCCCTGTAAGAATGTACCTAAGAGGCCCCCTGATTCACAGCTTAATGGTGGAAAAACCTTTCCTGTAAAAAGAAAAAAAATATATGACATGCTGGCCCCTGAACTTTTAGTGCTGCCGTATGTGTGCATAGCTCTTTGATCAGAGTTCGGTGGTAAGGACAAATCATACGATAAAAAAATCTTGCTAGCAGATTCAGTTTAAAAAAAAACACTGCTTCACAAGCACCTGTCTTGAGATAATACTAAACACTACACAGTCTCCAAGTGTCTGTGATCGCTCAAGTAAATCTGCATACATGTGCAAAGCTTCAAACCATTTAACATTGATTTGGTATAACATTTTCAAACATACTTTTTCTTGGCTTGTTGTTCCATCTTGTGGGATGCAAGATCATATTTTCTTTTCTTAGGGAAACAGAAAGCTAGATGTGAGCTAAAACCATTGACAATAGTTTTTTGAATGTCACGTTTAAACATGCGTTGCATATTATGGCTTAAATGCATACATGTACAGGCTTCCACCTGTAGTAAAGAAATAAACTGTCCATGTGTCAAATATGTGAATAGTCAATGGTATGACTTGACACTGACAGTAAATTAGAT
Source organism: Ammodytes marinus (assembly GCF_949987685.1). Taxonomy (NCBI): domain Eukaryota; kingdom Metazoa; phylum Chordata; class Actinopteri; order Uranoscopiformes; family Ammodytidae; genus Ammodytes; species Ammodytes marinus. Next base: position 7,644,900 of record NC_137215.1, on the reverse strand, counting down.
TTTCATCTGATGCTGTGTTTTTAAGCAAATATTGCCATATTGCTACATTGAAGTGTCTTACATAACAGATATCAGGACTCGACCATCTGATGTTACATGTCAGGTAGCGGAGAGACATCAGTGTATTGACACCGTGACCTCATTTTGATTTCAGCTCTAGCCCACCAGGTGTAAAAAGATGCTCATGTTGGTGTAACCCAGTGGACATGCCTTCACCGTCATGCACCTCTTTGGGGCTGCTTGACTCAAATCGAGAGCGAGACATTGCCAGAGTTCGTTGTGGCTAATATGCTTATTTCTGTCAGCTCAATTGACAACACTCATCCAGCATGCCTGACAAAGAGTCACAATGAGAAGCAGTGCACTGACGCCGCCTTTAACCAAGGTTGTCTGTGTGTTTTGATGCATTTTCACACACGCAGTCTGTGCCAGTGTGTATGCGGCTCGTGCACGCGTTTGCTATGCGTGCGATGTTTGTGCATCTGTCTCTGGGAGCATAACTGTGAGTGGCTGGGCAGGTAATGGCAGGATGAAATTATGGTAGCGGGCTGTCACACCCACACCTCTCCCTCTGTGTGCCGCCGTGTCAGCCTGTCTCATCAATGTGTGAGAAGTGTGGCTCACGGTGAGATTTCTGTCGCGGGACGGGCTTTGGGATAGTGTTGTGTCGTCCACTTTGTTCCAGGTCAGGTGTGTACACAATGCAGTGAGTGGGCATGTGCTGTCATGACACCATTCCGCTCTGTGACTAGGGGTGGCTCTTTGGGTGCCTGCATCTGTTACATGCAGTGTTAGCTCCCAGGACACATGAGGGTTCGAGGAGGACACATGCCCGTGAGTCACAGGAAGGAAGAATACTAACATTGTTAGAACAGGGATACAGCCAGTGATATGTGTGAGTGTTTTTGATGAGCAAAGCATAGTGTGTGCTCTGACAGCTTTGTGAAAACCTTAAACCTAAAAGTTAAGCCTCTATTTTTACTTGGCTAGTTAGATCTACACATCGCTTGACGTCTCAACACACATTTAAGGTAAAAATACATGTAGAATATGTCCAAACAAATGTCAAATTTATTCTATAGTTGATACGATTTTTTGCAGACCACCTTTTCTGTTGAATACATGCTAGCTAAAGTGGAACTCTATTAAACTATGGCCCTAAATGTACACCAAAATAGGCCATGCAATAATTCCTATCTTTAGCATAGACGTTTTTGTTTCAATTGTGTCAGAAAGGTGTTTATTCAACTTGATGATGATTTTTTGGCCGGTAGTCTGTGATGGTTTTGTGTTGGAATATGTTATTGTAGTACTATTTCTAATATTCTTTTGCAAAATATTGTAGATAAGTGTAAGACGTTTTGCGAGTCCAAATGGACCTTTTGTAAATGGGTTGAGAAAAGTTGATCAGGCTATGTCATTTGTACAAGACAGGTGGTTGTACTACCTGTACAGTATACTACTCACTCACTCCCATCCACATCTGGAATAGTTATTTGATGATAAATCGATTCCTGACTCCATATATATTTTGCAGATAAACTTTTTATATTAGACTTTGAAGGTAAGATTCAGTCTGCTATTAAGCTAAAAATGTCCGTATTGGACTTTTGCATTGCAGATGAGATGAACCCCAGCTATCTGGGTATATGTGTGTGTATGTATGTACAGTATGTGTGTCTCTCTGTGTGTCAGAGGGGGGTATGTGCTCACCCGGGCTATGTTGGTGATGGCAGGCGTTTTGCATTTTAATGACAAATCAAGTATGCTAACTCGCGTTTTAAAACGAAAGTGCTCTAAATGTCGCCCGGCTGTCAAAATGAGATGTAAGCGGCCTGATGAAAAGAGAACAAAGAAGACAAAGTAGGGAGGCCTGGTACACTGAGGAATGAAATAAAACCTTGTATGGCCTGTCAGCTGTGTCGTTTTATATTCATATCTAAAGAACATTATAGTATTACTCCATCGCTCAGGCCTCACTCATCTGTCTCCTTTAATCCGTCACAGGCACCGACCTGTCTTTCAAGTCGCTGTATGTCAACACGGGAAGGGGCCTGCTAATTGACAAATGGGTGTCACAGACATCAAGTGCTCTTTTCTCTATCCAAGCTAGGTAGACTCTGGTTGTTTGATGGTGGGTTGGGGGAGTAGCGGAGGGGGGCTAGGTTATTGGCAGAAGCCCAGTAAGAGGCTTTAGACTGGTCCTAGAATGAGAAGTGACAACGGCAAGAGAGCCTGTCATTGTCTTGCCTAAGTGTTCAATCTTGAGAGATGCCGGTATGCAGATAAAGTGTCAGTTAGGGGGAGAGGGTATGAAACATTGGCAGTATGAAGTCCTCAAATCACTTAACCGGGAGCGTAGAGAGTGTGCGTGTGTGTGTGTGTGTGTGTGTGTCTGTCTGGTAAATAGTGGCGGCATACTCTGTTCTGCTGAGGAAATATATTCCATATCCGATCTATCAGGCCTGCTTAGGCCGATATAGTAGGATAACCTGATCTGTGTCTCATAAATTAGGGAGAATGCAGAGCTCTCCCAGCCCCTAAGAGATTTAAACCAGACACATGAGTGGGGACACGGCCTGGCAGGAAATAACTTATTCATATCAAGGACATTGATATTTTGTATCATCCAATGGTTAAGAAGGAAAAAAAAACGGTTTAATTTTCACTGGAAGGGTTTTCTTTTCAATTAGGTACTACTTCTGGGAAAGTGATGGGGTGACATAGAGCTAAGGATGTTATGCTTAATGGATGACTTGTCTTGCGCTTCCATCTCTCCAATTTGAGGTTGTATCAGGATTTTCCTTGGTGTGATTGCTGCAAACTCTTTCCTCGCTGTTGAGGACAGTTGAAACGGCACCAGCACAGAGCCTTCATCAGAATCCTATGTGATATTTGAACTTTTAAATGAGGTAACATTTTGGACCGTTTGGACTGTTTCATTCTAGGCATCTGACACAAAACCTTTTGCTGCATTAAATCATTAAGACAGCGTTCTTCCAATGTAACTAAAAGCAGGCTTAAATATGTTTATTTTTCATTTTTGGTAAAAAAATTGGCAACTTGTATATGATTGACATACATTTGCGAACAAAACGGGAATGATGTCGCCTTCATCATGATTTGTTTTTGTGTTGTCCGGCAATGCATTTTCACTTAGGCTAAATCTGCTTTAGTATACATTTGCCTGAAGGGCAGATGCTGTTTTCAGATGTTTTATCCTCTCCAATGGATCTCATTAAATGTGGTACATATGCTCTAAGGCTGTCTACTGTTAGTGTTTCTTCATGTAGGCTATAGTCTGGATTTTAACTCTACTATGCATTTGATCTTTGAGTAACATTATATAGTAAAGTGGATGCATAAACATGATGGACTGAACAATATCAGTTGGGAAAGCCATGTTTTTCTTCCCGATTGGAAAGCCAAGTATTTAAGCAGGGAAACCCCACTCAAAATAGAGTTTACAAATGCTATGTTATATTGTGATCCACAGCCCTACATTCTTATCAAACTCATTTGATGTAATACTCTCAAAAAACAACCCATGACTCCAGAGATTGAGTTGCTGATTAGTACTGGTCTTGATGGTCTGATGTCCAGCTGTATGTTTGATCACTCATAGCACCACTCAGTGCATAACACCACACAGCAGCATTACATACCTCATGGAAAGAACAAAGACAGCTAAGTGAACAGGCTGAGCGAAGCAAGTACATAATCCTTCCGCTGATCAAGTTGCTGTTTGACTCATGGATAAGTCAAGTAAATGGAAATATGTTCTTACATCTTCTGCCAGTGCTGTTAAAGGAAGGGGCAAGTATTACCATGGCAACAAACTATCCTCACACAGTCAGTGAAACTGCGCAAGAGTCCTTGATGTCACCCAAAGTCTTGCAGAAGTTTCGATGCATGTATGCAACAGACAGTTATGTTTCAAGTATTTCAAGAGACTGTTAAAGAGTTGTCAAGTGACCAAGAATAAAAACCAACTTCACTGGAATGATGTGATGTCAAATCAGAATTGGTTTGATAGGGCTGGCTTTATTTTATATTCCCCTTAATTATCACCAAATTTGATAAAAGACCAAACCAACAACAATCCTTTAGAGCATTTCCCAATACTTACTGACTTCCCTACCCCGCATGTGGCAACAGCAAGCCAATTCCTTCCTACTGAACATGTGAATCTTTAAGGCAAGACACTTTTTTTTTTTTTAGATTTTTGGCTGTTCTGTTTACATAACATGTCTTCCATACTATTATAAATAAGATAATAATGTAGTAGTTTATTCAACTATACCTTGTCGGTTTGCTTCTGTTTTATTTCTTTATTTCTCCTATAAAACCCTATGTAACGGCCATTATCTCAACATTAGTTTTTTAATGCACTCACATCAACTCAACTTAAGCACTATTCTGAAGGTTTTTCAGAAGAATTTGTTCATATGTTGGTCATTGTTCATTCAGAAAATTCAAGTATGTTTTTAATTCATAAAATGAACAAAAAAGGCTGAATCCAATATCAGTTCTTTAAACACTTTGAACACATTACGTTTGTGTCTTTTAAAAGAGGTGCAAATGTGCGCATAATTATTTGGATCTTGCCAAATTGACATATTTATTCAAACATTTCTGAAAAAATTGTAATACAGAATTTAAAAAAAAATGATCTAAGTAAGCATCTTACAAAGTCATGATGTCTATAAGTTAAAAACCTTTACCCTATTCCCCTGCAGTGTCTCACCTCAAAAACAGGTCACTAACGTAATGTTTCAGTTTTAAAAAGGCAAACATCACTTAACCCATAAAGCTATATGTTCGGAACTATTTTCAGCGGCGGATTAATACACACAGTTGATTCCCTGGGGGTTTACGGCAGTAGGACAGTTTAAGTGGGACTGATCTAAAATGTACTGCAGTGCCCATGTTCATGATAATGAAGGAACACGTCAACCAGTAAAGCGCTGTGGCTCACTGATGTGTCTTTAATGGTTTTTGTAAGACAATGGGGGCACAGAGGAGTAAGCTATTGGCTACACATGCAGTACATTTAGTGGGATTAAGTCATTGTTGGTCGTTTGGTCTTGTAATGACGTTCGACAATGAAAATGTAGAATATTGTCCCTTATCCTTTAAGCCAACTGAACAGCAAGACTATCGGTTTCCAGCTGCACAGTTCCTTTAGCGTCAGTATAACGGATATCATGGTATAAATCTTTATCTGTCTGTTGAAACACAACAAAAGCCCAACTGATGGCAGGCGAAACCATCTGTTAATCACTGTCAGGAGCTGCCGTCAGCCTTTCTAGAGCATTCCACAAGCTCCTCTCTCCTTCAATCTAAGGCCATTCTGTGGTTTTGGATTGTGAATGGAATGGAACATCTTTATGTTCCTTTTGTTCACATTATATATACTGGGCAGTGATGCCATTCCTTTTATGACTGCGTCACATTTTTTATTGTATATCCCAAGACGGATGGCGTGCCACTGACACAGAGATTTACAGGCCTTCAGCTTGCAGTGGCAGAGCTTTAGAAGGGTCTGCTGACATCTAGCCAACACTTTGGAGGAGGAGAATAAAAGCTGACATTTTATTGGCTCTAAGAGAGAGAAAGAAGAGTTGGGGGGGGGGGCATAGAGGAGAGGACACAGGAAAGAAGGGGGGGAAAAGATTCTGTTTCTCTACTTTATATTTTTCGGCACCGCCAGCTGTCATGGCGACTTTACTAAAAAGAGTAGATTTATTAGGTATTATTTAGAAACTTGTCAGCGGTAATGACTACAGCTATGATTTCAATTATCACCCACTAAATATAGCTTAATTCACTGCCTTGCTGGCCCATAATGAGCCCTGACATCAGTTTTTAAAAACTCGATACCATGCTATTTTAATATTTTATGTTGACCACCGATTTCATTTTCCTCCCTGGTGCTTGGCATGTGGCAAGGTCCCACTCCCTCATGTGCAGTTGGATAGGCAGAGCTATTGAGTTCAAAGCTGTCCCAGGGATATATTTTTTCCATTGACAGAAATCCAATTAGTTTTAGTACACAGTCTGGCTGAATAAAAGGGGTCTTAAAATCTACAATATGTTTCCTTGGCGTTTTAGCAGAGTGCAAAGCCAGTGATGGATCTTTATGATTTGACCTGATGGGGCCCAAGTGGACATACTCCCTTTCCTACTTTGGCAAGTGAAAAACAAACCATCCATATGTCTTACTCATTTTGATAGACATAGCAGAGCCTTTTTGATATTGCGTAAACATCCACTGTACAGTGCACGGACTGGCTAAGATCTTGACTCTCGTACATATTTAAACACTTATTAAATACTTTACAACTATACTGCACACATTCTGCCCAAACACCCATGTAAAGATGAGATAGGGGGGAGTCAGATCTATAATTCATTAGTGACATGTTTAGTAAGTAGACGATTTGGGGAACGCTAATGTACACCCAGGTTTTGACACGAGGGTGTGCATTTTTAATCGCAAATTAAAAGGGAGATGATTAGGACTGGCACTCGGCTGTCAATAACAAGCGTGATGCTGCTTGAAGTTGATGATGTGGGTGAATTGCAATACTGTAAAGCGCTGTGGCACTGGTTATAAAGTACGTAACACATGCAAAGTCGTTTGGGATGCCCGCCAGCGATTAGGACCTCTCTGTGTGAGCGTTTTTCTCATAAAAAGGAGAGAGAAGAGGGCGCCAAGTTATGCTTGAGACACAACCTGTGTCTCTTTCAGCCCATAACTCAAGCACTGTTTATGTTCACCCCATCACACTTAGCCATCTCCCAGATTGATGATGTAAGCAACTGGAAGGCATGGAACATATTAGAACAGAGCATGGAGACGGGGCAGCCATACTTCTACTTCCCTCGGCTGGCTCCCAAATGGAAAAAAAAGGGGAGGAAAGAAAAAAGAGGTTTGGAGCCTGTTTTGGAAGAGGAACAAAGGAGCTTCCTTTGGTATGGTCTAGGCAGTTTTGGGTCGCTTCGTGGCTTTCAATCTCCCACAGTCTTTCCTAAAGGGCCCAGGGGTGAAAAGTGAAGACAGATACATGGGTGATTCATGCCAAGATTTTAGAGGATGATTGCAGTTTTTGCCATGTTTTGAATTTTAGGGGATGATATTTTAAGAGGGCTGCACGATAAATGTTGTCAGTGGATGAATAAATCCTCCGACCATAAAAATGCAGTTGGAAGCTGTTATTAGGGATAGCAGCTCTTGAAGGCCTTCACGATTACGAAAAAAAAAAATTTGCTGGTACATCTCGGTGAAGACAAGGGACTAATATAATAATCCTTTAACCTCTGCGATTTGAGTTAGGTTTAATTATGCTTTGCCACTCTTGAGGTGATAAACTACAGTACAGGCATGCTGCAATTTTGGGCCCCTGACGGCCTTCGTGGGTGAGTCCACGTTTTTTTTCTTTTCCTTTTTTATGCACTCCCGTAGAATGCTTTAACCATCCCTGGCCCTGGACAGCTGTGCCACATTCTCAACACAGCTGTAACTCATTTCCTGTTTCCATTTCAGATAAACGTGCTCACATCTTTCACAGCTTTCACTTATAAAAAAAAAAATCCCGACTGTCCTTCCAAGCCGCCATCCCAAGAACTCGATATTGGTCAGACTGCGAAGATTTGCGGGAGATAACTGATCCCTGTGCTCTCGCCCGGCCGCACTCTTGTTCTACCCCCTTTCCTCTTATTATTTTAACTTGTTTATAGTCCACATTGGCTTGTTCCATTTGCAAAGCGGCAAGTATAAGAGTTTAAGAAAAACTGCAGTTGGGAATGAGCTCAAGAAATCAAGGGCAAGCTCTGTGTTTTTTTTTTTTTTTTAGGTTACATCTGACATCCATCAGCATGGAAATATGTTTTAATGGTCAGGCAGGCTGCAAGACATCAGTAAGCTGTTGCCTCACTTTTCCACCCTGGGACATATTGAGATAAGAAACAGTGACGGCATGTTTCATGTCCGTGCTGCTGACACGTCTGAGCTGGAAAACTACAAGGAACAACCCTGCCATTTTTTTGGGGGCCAGCAGCCTGTATAGTACAATATTCTTATTCTCAGTTTTCTCTCATATAAAAAGGACTATCTCTCCATTAGGATAAATGCACTGACTCCCGTTGTAGCGGTTTCACAGTTAAGCTGCTGAGTGCACCATTAGCCGACACTACGATTATGTGAACAACAAAACCAAACAACCTTCTGATCTTCTGTTGTCTGGTCCAGACGTTTGGTGATGTTTAAGAGTTTCTCCCCAGTGGTAAAATGGTGAGATAGCTTTTGCACCGTGGGCACTGTAGAGTTTCTTCTTCTTGCTTTTTTTTCCCCCCTTCTTTTCTCTCTCCCTCTGTCTGGATCCCCAGGCCCTTGGGTCCTCCAAAGCTCAGAACATGTCTGTACTCAGATGTTTTCAAAACACCAAACAGCAGAGGAAGAGGAGTAGAGGAAGGGAGGGATAAAGGAAAGACGAAGGGGAAATGGGAGGAGGGTGAGAAGGAATCCTCATAGGGGCCGAAGTGTACATGTACAAGCGGACCAGGCAAAGAGAGGCCCAACAGTGTCTGTAGACTTGTGATCTGAGGGGCCGTTTGTGTGTCAGTCAGATCAAAGTCTTCTGAAGAGAAGGAGAAATCCCTTTCCCGTCCTGCGACTATGGCAACCCTTCCCTTACTGGGCAGCTAAGGTAACAGGAGGGGGAAGAGATAACAGAGAGGCTATACGGGGCAATGCCTCAGCCCGCGATGGTTTCCATTGTGTTTGTTTTACTTCGAGTTAAAAGACACATCCGACCTTAGACGTTTTTATTCACACAGGCCTCAGGCTCGTTGATTGGGATAGACTTCAACACATAAATACAGGGCTTTTTTAATGTGTAAAGCGTTTGTATACATACATATACTGACTGTAAACAAACAAGACCAATGCCATGGAGTCCACCATGCTGCATTGCACACAGAACTGCTGCCGTTGCTATACGCCATAAAGGAATATTGCTTTAATTTATAGGAAGAATAAACAAACAAGACAGCTGCTGTTCTTCCAGAGCGCCCAGAGCTTTGGCTGATTGTAAATCATTCCTTTTTGTTAAAGGAAATATAGGTGAACGAACAGATTTCACAATTTACACTTTAGGATATGTCAGTTATTCGAATGAGAGACAGAGATTAAGGGATTGGTTAATAGTTTGATAAACCATATCTTAATCAATGGTCTGAGGTATAGAAATAGTTGTCAAACATTTCTATTTTCTACATTGTTATTTGAGTGGTGATGGGACTGTTGTGAACAGTATCTACACAAATGATATCTTACAGCCTATACATTTGGCCTTTTTCCTATTCAGCACTTCCTCTATTTGAGTGTAACTACATGAACACTTTTTTCCTCTCGGCATATTGTGACTTCATGTTACTCTACTACAGTATATTGTATAGAAAAGTCAATTAATTAGTAGTAGACAGAGTTGCAGAATCATCTTACAGTCAGGGATTTCTTTAATAGCCTAGAGACAACTGCTGGCTTTGTTTGCAATTACATTATCCATTCTGTAGCAGCCTGGCCACGAAACAGCACGGTCGCCGTCTTTTCGCAGACATTTTATGGCTATTATTGAGTACAAACTTTATCTTTATGGCCTCTTTGTTGTAGTTTCACAACGGGGTGAGTGTCGGAGGATGTGTTCTTGTCAGCTTGCGCTTATCAGCTAAACAGGTCCCTGTCAATCTTAATTGGCTTCTGATGACTTTATACAACAGTTTGAGTCATTAAACCAAGCCACACACTTCTGATTAACACTGCATGCTAATCTGTTGCTCAAAGTTTGTGTAGTCATGGCAACTACAAGGTAAACATAGGAACCAAGTTGAACATACAGTAAGCTTATGTATAACTACATGTGTATATATATATATATATATATATATATACTATCCCACCTACAACCACACACACACACACACACACAGACACCACACACACTCACACACACACACACACACACACACACACACACACACACACACACACACACACACACACACACACACACACACACACACACACACAGCTGCTCCTTTTAACAGGGTGCCAGACAGTCCGTCACTCATACCTACCTGCTCATGCTGGGAACATGCAGTCGGTGTATCCTTCCATGGGCCTGGCTGTTTAAATTAATTATTAGTTTTATAGTGAACCCTGAGGCCTTGCACAGGCAGCTAATCCCTGTAGAGGGCTAATCCGACCCCGCGTTACAGAAAATCAATGCCGGTCTTTGGTGTTGGCATGCCATCAGGGCACAGGGACACATGTCAGACAGGCCTCCTGATTTTTTTATGAGGTGTGTTTTTTGAAGTGGTAGATCCAGCGGAGGATGCTCGAGGTACCGACAATTGAAAAGAATATCCGGAAGCGAGGAGAGCAGAGCCTTGTATGACCAAATTTCTCATGGGGGGTGTCATGATGCAAGTGTGTGTGGTTTTTCTTTTCATGCATTATTTTTGACTGAAAATGATGAGATCTGCGCCGCTAGGGGTGGGCAATATGGCAAAAATATAATATCACAATTTCTTTTTTGGCAGCAGGATCACAACCTCGATTTTATCCAGATTATTTTGGTTTTTATATTGGTTAAGACTATTTTACAAGTTTTTAAAAGACAAACTTTTGGTAGGCTTATGTTTCTTTTCAGGTTCCTCAACATTATTCTGTTTTGATTTATGAATTATATGAATAATATAGTAAGCTAAAAGTGTGTATTTACACTGCATGCTCTACAAAATAACTAAATCCCCCCCCTTTGCTAAAAACTGCATAGTGTACCTCAAAAACATAGCAAGTAAGGTTAGAATTGTAGTATTTGTCATTCAAACATTTAATAATAATAGACCCTCATAAAAGCCACTCTATACTGTATTATCCGGGGGATATCATGTCTGTTAATAATCATCTTCTGGACGTGGGATAGTCTGTCATGTGAGAACCATGGGTGACCTTCTAGCAACCTCTGTGGTGATGGATGTGCGTGGTAGATGAGTGTCCTGCAGTCATCAAGGATTTGGAGAGAATTTTGTTTGCAGTGACTGACTGCAGATCAAGTAGTCTGGGCTACGTCATGCTTGCTATTTTGCTCCGGTTTGCTGGCTTGGAGGGTCGGTGCCAGTGTCGAGTCTTACTGTAAACATCGGTCTGTGCCGTTCGCCCGACAATTTCATGAAAGGAATTAGGAAAGGGATTGAGGCAGTCATTTTGAAAGATGTCAGTTTATGTCTTTTTAGTAATAAATCTCTTTTTTTTTTTTTCGTCACCCAGGATGAGAACATCCAGCCCATTTTGTCTTGGCGATGATACAGATACAGTCTGTGTTTGGAGATCCTTTTAATATCTTGTCAGATTTGATACGTTGTCAAAGAATTGAAACCCCCATCCATTTTCTTTTACTTTGTCAGGGTTTAATACGATCCAGGGAAAATATGAATATTTCTCATTCCTCAGTCTCATTTCATATTCTCGACTGTCTGTCAGTAATTGGAGGAGAGAGAGATAGAAAGAGAGAGAGAGAGATAGAAAGAGAGAGAGAGATAGAGATGATCTGACCCAGTCCCCTACTTTTATTTTTGCACCTCTCATTCTGCCTATTAGTTTTGGATTACCAGCTTTCTCCCTCTCTCGCCTAGACTGGCAGCTGAAGATAATAGCTTTGGTAATGTGTGGAGTTTCATTCCAGGCTCTTCTGTGTGTTCTTTCTTTATGAGAGAACAAGAAATGTCGGGCACACTCGGCCCATTCATTTCCTTCATTGGGAGATTAATGAGAGGAACAGTGGTGTCTCAAGTCTTTTGTGACAGGCTTGGGGGAGTCCATGTACACATGAGGACTCGTGTCCCTTTGAGTTCATTAAGAAGGCTATCACATGATCAAAACTATTTTTGCTACAATTATCTAACCATTCGTTGTTCTTTTTCTTTTAAAGGAATAGTTAAAAGAAAAATATATTTTTAGCTTGTTGCCTCATTCTCGCGTACAAGGCAAGGCGAACGAAATAATTCCATTAACTGTGCATGCATTATTGAAGGAGAGATAGGCAAATGTTGCGCATCGCTAATTAGCTTATCACAAATACTGGTAGTCAATGGGAAGTATTAGCCTGCCTCTGCCGACTGTACAACATTGTCTCTTGTGTGCTCCTGTCCTGTGTTGTTCATGTGAGTGTCTACATGTATATGTTTGTGCTGCTTGTTTGTGCTTTATGCTGCTGTATATGTTTGTGCTGCATGTTTGTGCGTTATGCTGCTGTATACAGTGCTGTGCGAAAGTTTGTGAACCCCTTGAGCCTTTTGGAATTTTATTTATTTTAACCATTATTAATTCATTTTTATCAATACCAGTATTTTTTATATGAAATAACACATGTTTGTTTATCAATTCAACATTTTTCTTTTCCAGAAATCAATTGTTAAAACAGATAAAACAAATTATTTGACGAATGTTGTATGTGCAAAAGTTTGTGAACCCTGAGCTGCATTGCTTAAATCGAGCAGGTTGACACAATCAGGTGGGCCAAATTGGTTGATGAAATAGACCAATGTAATGAGAGATCTTTAGGAAAGAAATTGGGTGGCACTAGATAAAACAGAGATAAAACCAGGTCAGTTTAGGCTCACCAAAGTGAACCCATACAGGTCAGACATGCTAAAAGGGAAACAAATCTCAGAGGATCTCAGGAATAGAGTTGTGATGTTGCACATTTGTCTGAGGACAGTTATAAATTCATAAAAACAAAATTGAGCTCCATCGGTCCACCGTGAGGCAAATCATCTACAAATGGAGAGCTTTAAGAGTGACTTAACATCTGCCTAGAAGTGGACTTCCTTCAAAAATATCCTCAAGCGCCACAAGAAAAGTGATTTTTCAGGTAAAAGCCAACCCAAACATTACATCTGGAGATTTGCAGACAATTTGAAACCACCATTATTCACTTGGGAGAAGGTTCTCTAGGTGGTAGGCAAAATTGCGTTTTTGCCCAAACATGGCGGTTTTGGTTATGACCAAACAGTTCAATTTTGGACTAATCTGTCCACAGAATAAGACTTCAGGTATCTCCAGGTGCTCTCTGGCAAAGTTGTGACAAGCAGTTTTGTTCTTTTTTGAGAGCAGAGGCTTCTTCAGCAACCATCCCATGAAAGCCATGTTGACTGAGTTTTCTTCTTATTGTGGAACCATGCACATCTGTCCCAGATGCTGCACGAGAGGTCTGCAAATCACTAGATGTAATGTTTGGGTTGGCTTTTAACTGAAAAATCACTTATCTTGTGGCGCTTGTGGATATTTTTGAAGGAAGTCCACTTCTAGGCAGATGTTCAGTCACTCTTAAAGCTCTCCATTTGTAGATGATTTGCCTCACGGTGGACCGATGGAGCTCAAACTTTTTTTTAAATAATTTATAGCTGTCCCCAGACAAATGTGCAGCATCACAACTCTATTCCTGAGATCCTCAGAGATTTGTTTCCCTTTTAGCATGTCTGACCTGTATGGGTTCACTTTGGTGAGCCTAAACTGACCTGGTTTTATCTCTGTTTTATCTAGTGCCACCCAATTTCTTTCCTAAAGATCTCTCATTACATTGGTCTATTTCATCAACCAATTTGGCCCACCTGATTGTGTCAACCTGCTCGATTTAAGCAATGCAGCTCAGGGTTCACAAACTTTTGCACATACAACATTCGTCAAATAATTTGTTTTATCTGTTTTAACAATTGATTTCTGGAAAAGAAAAATGTTGAATTGATAAACAAACATGTGTTATTTCATATAAAAAATACTGGCATTGATAAAAATGAATTATTAATGGTAAAAATAAATAAAATTCCAAAATGTTCAAGGGGTTCACAAACTTTCGCACTTGACTGTATGTGTTTTTACTGTTCTACTGTTTTGTGCACTTTCCTATAATGTTTAATGTACGCTGTGTTTTATTGTCTGCTTATTTTATTGTTTGTTTGCCATTGTCTGTCAATTCGTTCTTACTATGTGTTACTGTATTTTCTGAGTCGACTATGTTGTTTTTTAATCTTTGTTTATACATGCATTTTATTTCTGTAATTTTAGGTTGCCTTTTACATATCTGGCAGGGGACAACAGATGAAAACTAGCCTCTTAGGCTAACTTTGGCTCACTTACATTTTGAATGTTGATTAGTGTGCAATGTCCCTGAAATAAACCAATCAAATCAAATAAATCACTAACCGGTCCTGTGTGCTTGTTGTGACTTGTTTATTTAACACGTTATGTTGCTCTTAATATTTGCTCGTTATGTTATTTTAGAATCAAAAGGAAGGAAACCACACAGTGCGCATGGATCTACATAAACAGAGACGTTTTTTCTTGTTGACCTAATGACAAGCACATCCGCAGTGGTTCGCACATATAAATTGTAAATAAACAAGTCCCAACACAACAGTGGAGGCCACAAGCTAAAACAATATTTTTTGAACTATTCCTTTAAAACTGATGAAGTAATCCGATGTGGTACTGTGGGAGCTGTTGTTTAGGCTGTTGTTGTTGTTTTTAGCTCAGCGAGTGATCCAAGTGTTTACAACAGCTGACCTAAATGCTCAATTTTCTATAATGTCATGAAGTGAAACCTTTGTGGATAGACTTTTGGCTGTGTTGGATGTTGCATCTAATAAGGAAATGACGATAGACACAAAAACAATCTTGTGCCCAGTCATGAGACCAGTGGGTTGGACCGTTGGCTTCCCCCTTCTTATTTATTTAGAGCACAAAGACACATTCATTATATCAGCAGAATTTCATTTTCTGACTACTGTCTGTCACTCCAGTGCTGGATATTATGCCGATCCATCCGACCCATTTCAATACCTCTTTTTCCACTCAGATATTTAAATGTTTTTCTACATGTCAAACATGGATGTTATCTTAATGCAGACCAGAAATATTTTCACATGTAGGAGAGATGCTGTTGAAACCAAGGAATGCAGGCAACATGGATTTAAATTACATTGGTTTCATTGTTTATTGGTCAAATTTATATTGTGCACATCTATACTACATAGCGATTAAAATAAGGGCTATGAGACTGTTCTTCCAAACAATGTGATATGTAATATCTTTCCCTAATAAAAGTAGGAAAGGAATAAGGATGAATAATGCAATCTCAGCAGGTCCTCTCTGTACTGTGTGCATCACAAGGCCCCATAACCATAAATTGAAATACATATGAAATTCTTGAAATTGATTCAGTTGGAGGTTCTGAGTTTTTCCATCTCTAGTCTAATAAATACAAGTGAAAACTCCCCGGTGACACCAAGAACTCTGTGCCAATTTCTTCTCATCACAAGACGGAGACAGCAAAAACAAAATCAAACAATCGGCATTAACTGACGTAGAGTAACCCTTGAGATTTTCCCTAAACGTAAGGTTGACACGTGTGCATGCCACATCTGCACTTGTTGTCCTACATCTTTATATTAGTCTATGAAGTATCTGTGAAATCGCTGCAATTTTCTGATAAGGACTGATTGGCTTGGTTTGATATTTTGTATCACTCCAGTCCATTACTGATTAAGTAAACTCATAATAAAGAAAATCAGGCTCCTGTATACAGCTGTAATAAACTGGTTGTTTAACTGTAAGGGTACAAACTGTCACTCATTGTGCTAAAGTTTAAAGTGTCGGCCTGCTGAGGATTACTTATCCAAATATTGGCAATAGATTCTGCCATTTATTCTTAGCAGATTGTGTTAATTGTAGTGGTGGGCCGATAACGGCGTTAACGGCTGCGTTAACGCCAAACTCTTATCGGGCGATAAAAAAAATATCGCCGTTAATCTCTTCATTCCACCTCCTGTTCGGCTCAGGGGAGATGCTGTTCGCCGTCGGGGTGAACCCCCTTCCGCACGTGAAGGCTCGCTTCACGTGCGGGAAAGCTATAGTGTGAGCGGCCACAGCTTGTATTTTGGTCATATCTAACACTGGACTGCAGGCCTATATAAAAGTGTTGTACCTTTGCTTTCTTTGGGTTAAAAAAAACTCCATCAACTCAGTATCCGTCTAGTCCAAAAAAACTCTGTCAGCTGCTGCTGCAGACGGTGTGCAGACGTGCTCGGAGAATCGGCATCGGCGCATCAACAGTCATTCAATGCAGCGGCAGTAATCATACAACCGAACGGTGTAGAAAGTCCCGTCAGTTAAAAATAGTGATCCAGATTTTAAATCCATGTTAAAATCGGAAGGATATAAAGCTAGTTAGCTTAAAAAAAGTAGCAAACATGTCAACTGTGATGTGTTCAGGCCGGCTCAGTAATATGATTGATGTGTTCAAATGCAACACAAAAAAAAAGAAATTTGAGATTTTGGCGAAACTTGTTTTCCCAGCAAGATAAAATAGATAGTAAAGATGGAATGGAATTATGACCTGTTTAATGTCCTATCTAGAGCTATGATCATATCAGCAATTAAAGCAATAATACAAGTTCTATTTCAACAAAATAATAGAAAATTATCAATTTTGATATCAATAAAGACTTGGATCGTTAAGGAGTCTTGAAAATGGTATCAATATCAATACAAATTAACTCTCCTGTCATCTGAGAGAAATTAAGATGATTTAATTTTTTTAACCGTTAGTATTTACTGGTTAAAAATATTATCGGTTGACTGGTTTACCATGGACATCCCTTATACTGTATAAATGTATATCATACATTGTATGTTTTTTTTTGTGTTATCCCAGTTAAGTTTATTATTAATTTTTTATCATTTAATATTACTTTTAATAGTTCCGGGACGTTGGAGCAATAACCTGGTGTTTTGACACTTCAGTGTGCACTGTGAATTTGAAGTAATGTTCAGTTTTTGAATAAAGATGCAGCATTTACAAATGTTTATTTTTTTTATCCGATTCATCGATTAATCGAAAAAATAATCGACCGATTAATCGATTATTGAAATAATCGTTAGTTGCAGCCCTAAACAATTCATCGTTACCTCTTATGGCCTACAGTTCAAAGTTCATGTTTAACTGAATAAACAGTTTGTAAACACAAGTACATCTTGTTGAACATTATTTATTTTCATCACCAATTATCATAGTAGAACAGCTTCCTCAAGCAGTTTGTGATGCATGTTGGAAACAGGAGATGAGCCCCTGGTCTGATGCGCCACCTGGCTTGAGAAACACGTTCTCAAAGACTTACTTTGAGTCATTATTTAGGAGCACACACATATTATGAATGAATTCAAATGAGCCATTTTAATCTAGATTAATCTAGATTAATTTCAAAATTAATCTAGATTAATCTAGATTAAAAAAATTAATCTATGCCCACCTCTAGTTAATTGTCAAACTTTTTGTCCGGGCCTCATCCAAAGTGAAAACAACTTGTGAAATCTGGATGTGAACCAAACGTCTATGTGTGTATGAATGGTGGAGTGCTAAAAGTAATCAAAAGCACATTGATCAACAAACATCTTTATGCTAAAAAATGTTCGGGGACAAGACTAAAAAGAGCATTTGAACAAACGGTACATAATTACATTATGACTACACAATGTAGGAGAAAGTGAAATAATATGTTTTGTAAAAAACTTTTTCCCCACACACCAGAGGCATCACAGTGGTATGTTTGCTCTGCATGTCTTTTTGATTAAAGGTTTTGAGGGAGAGGAGACATTTCTTTTTTTGCTTTATGGCTCTCTTTGCCAGCTTGGCAGCCGCACTAGCATTTAAATGCCCATTAACAACCTTTTAACTGTCAAGGTCTTTTTGAAATATGGATGTTTGCTTTCCTCACGGCTTCAGAGCCACCAAAAATGACTTTTAATAGCACCACTGCTGGTATTAATGTGTTCCTTTCACGAGCAGCGGGCTAGCCGCATGTCATTCTAGCGCAGAGGAGTTTGCCAATGATGTCTGATTAGGAGTGCAAGAGGAGATTAATAGATGTTTCTACCGACTCATTTGTTATCACTCTTTTAATGCATTGACGGACTACAGCGAGTGATAAATAGAGGAGCGTCTCTGCATTTCCTGAGTGTGACACTATCTATCTACTCCGTGTTGATGCCATGTCTCTCCTCTGACAGCACCTCCAAAGTCAGCTGCCATATAGTTCCTGTGCAATTTCAACACAGCGGATGGCGGAAGGTGTTTGGGATGCATTTTAATCCCGGGTCTGTTTAATGTTTGCCCCCCCTGACAATCTGGGCCAGACATCATTTTAATGGTATGTACAGTGATAAAGCCAATAAAACGTCAGAATGATTGATAATCTGAGCATTATAGCAATATGACTTTCCAGTTCTCCTCTGCGCTCCAATGATGGTTTCCAAATTGAATTCTTTGTGTGTGCGTGCGTGAATGTATTGCACGCACATACACACGACATGCCTGCGTGCGTTTTTCCGCTAAACCGTAGGTGAGAGGAAAACAGAAGAAATCTTGTTAGTTTCTAGTGAATCACTTTTACCGTGCTTATGCGATACATTATTTCCAAAATAACAAACCATATCGGCTGAATAGATTATCTCAGATTTTTTTTTTTTTTTGGCCTTGCTTACCGTATTTTCTGGAAAGGTATGGATCGGAGAGGGAACAATTTTAAGGAAGATTACCATATTTCATCTGTTAAATAAATGATTTGAAATCTTGCCCTCCTCACCGTATCACAGACTGTGAATGTACGAGGGCGGTGTGTGTGAAGCTGTTGCGTGTTTCATATCATTGCTGGCTTATTTTGGTCTATGGGGATGGATGGGAGGTTGGGAGGTTGTGGGGGTCGGTGGGGGGGGGGGGAGGGGGGGAGACAGGATGCCGTTCATATCTCTTGACTCATGAACTCGTCCAAACACACAGGTGGACATTGACATGCCGCAGATGCCGGCGAAGCAATGAAATGTTACAGTTGCGTTTGGTGATTAGGCCGTTGTCCTGATGGTTATAAATGTGCCATTCTGTCATCATGGAATTTGTTAGTAACATAATAGTAATTTTTTCCCATCGGTGCTATATTTAATAATTTAGATATGGACCTGTCTATTCATTTAGAGACTGTCTTCAAAGCTGCGTTGGCTCACCTTGAAGGTTATGGATGAAACCAGATATCTCTGCCTCATTGATTTATTGCTTGCTATTTGCAAACCAATAGCAATTGGGTTCGAGATTGACACCACATGTAGGCCTGTAATGCAGTCAGTGTCTCTGTGGAACTATGAAACGGACCCTTTTATCTTCAGCAAAGTCAGAGCAGTCCTGCCTCTGACTGGCAGTCATAGAAAGCTCTTTGTTTTATGTAAATGGTGATTGATGACATGTCTGGCACAGCCTGCAGTTTTTGACAAAAAGTATTGATGGCTGCTCTCAGTAAAGTGTTAGTCCAGGTGACAGGGCAATCAATTTTAAGATGAATGAGAGAACGAGAGTGAAAGAGAGAGAGGCAGAGAGAGAGAGAGAGAGAGAGATGCAAGGGGAGAGATATAAAGAGAGAGACTGGAACAGGGAAGTCATCAGCACTTTCAGGAACAAGGTACACATTTGTTACTCTAGCTCCATGATCGCAAGCTTTCAAGTGGAATACAGTATGCACTGCTATTTAGGTGATGTGGGTCACGTTTAAGCACCAGTACCGGAAACCATTGAGCATTGCATCTTTTGTAGTGGCCATTTTTGACAATAAGAACCCAATGAGCATTATCATTTCCCACCACTTGATTCCCCCAGTCGTCCCCTGAGGGCACAATCCTTCCTGCTTTCTAATCGTTTGACTGTGGAGCTCCACAACAGAGAGTCTGTTGTCATGCACCTCATGTTGAAAGTCAGAGACGAGGTTACCGTAAAAGGGGAATAACAATATTGTGGTCAAATTGTCCTAGTGGCCAACTGTGGTACTGCAATATAAAATAGCATTGCATGCATTTGCTACATTGACAAACAAAAAATCTAGGTGATAGAAAATGTATGATGTTCTAATTGTTGAGACATAACACGTGTGTTTGTGTGAGAGAAAGGGCTTACAGCATTGTTGTTTTGGTAAAAGTAAATTTTCTTTCTTTTTAGGGCCATGACCATAGTTTGGACATGTGTTTCTCTTGTGTATTCCCAAAAGCTGGGCGATATATTTAATTATCCAACAAATTCATTTAGTGGTCCCTGTATGGGATAACTTGTACATTTAAAATATGATTGACAATGACTTGGTCTTATCGAAGCTTAAAAAAGAATATTTCATTTTTCTAATAGCACTGTATACTAGTTATTACACTTGAAATCATTTCAGAGAAGTTTACTTTTTTTTTGCCAAAGTTAATGTCATGACTGCCTTGAGGTATTTAGATGGATGAATTTGGATGTGTATACTGAAAGATAAATCAACAACTCTTTCCTTGTGCGGCTCTGCATTCCCAATGCTGATGCTTCTATGTTGATAACTGAAAAGAGGGGCCCCCTAAAAATGTACTGCATGAATGTAACGAGTAAATGAAAAAGCTCTCATGCCTTGTCAAAATATACCTGTCTGTCAGTTAAGGCTCATTTAGTGCCTGTGGGACTCGGAACATTTACAGCCACTGGATTTGTTTGAGTTGGATAATGGGTCTGTGATCCACGGGGGCCACCTCGCTCCTCTGTACTCAATCTCCTCTCTGACTTTGGGGATGACAAATGTGAATCCACATTACCTCTCTGTGCTTTTACACTCTAGTCTACGGTAATGTAATTTCCCTAATGGAGCCACTATCAATGGGAAGTTTACTTTTGGATATGTGCGTATAGTGAGAAATGTTCAAAGGATGGATGAGCCCGGCCAGAAAGACCAAACCTAGTAAAAACAAGTCCTCATAAGGTGCCCCCCCTACCCCCAAAAAAAAAAAATCTGAAAAATAGACCTGGTGCTTATGTGTCTCCGACTGCACCAGATTTAAGAGATGCTTCAAGGGGACCTTAACCCATGTGAAATCACACTGTCCTGCATCCAGTGAGCCCCACCCTGTAACTGCTGTATAAATAGATTCTCGTGACAGGGTAATTCATCTCTGGCCATGAAAACATCAGCTTTAAAAGACAGCTCGCTGAGACCCCGCGCTTGTTAGGGGCCAGATCAGCAGCCCAGATGCCTGGGATGTAAACTCATGAAGAGAAGATTAATTTATCTGTCATCCCTGACTTTGACAGTTGTTGTAAATCTGACTCTGGCCTCGGCACACGGAAGGGAAGGGAGGGAGGGGGGGTAAGGAGAGACGAGTAAAGATATGGAGAGAGCAGTGGAAGGAGGGAGGATGACATTAACGAGGGAGGGGTAAGGTAAGGGTGAGCGTGTGTCAAACATTTCAAACGTACAATATTGACAGGAGAACTCGCTCACTCTCTGCTGGTGTGTGTGTGTGTGTGTGCACCTGGACTACATCAACGGCTCGCCCTGTCCAGATGAGGTGTTTGGAAACCTATTGTTAGGAGAATGTTTGGCAGTGATTGTAGCCAACCCCTTCCCCGGCCAGTTTCTTCAAAAAGACACTCAATAGTCTTTTCTCCCCCGCACTGCTCTTTTCAAGATGGTGGCCCACATAAGGGTGCACTGGAATATGAGTGGTGGTGTTGGTGGTGTCAGGGAAGCCATTTGGGGTCTGATTGATGGTAGCAGGCGAGCTGGAGCGGCCATGTTCTCTGATCTCCCCATGCGCGATGCCATGCCTGGCGTTCTCCACGAAACGGGAGATGTTCTTTTTTTTAAAGTGAGTGCCGCTTGCCAGCCACATCGCGTTATATTCCTCGTCATATCCGTGTCAGTGTTTCAGAAAATAGATGATGAATGGGGACGTGTGAGATGTGTATCGTGCAAAGAGATGATGAGCTGGCTTTGAAAGAAAAATAGAGCAAAAATAAATATTGGTATAAGAATCAAAACGTTTTTGTGGCCATGGAAGTGCACTGTAAAATATTTTAAAATATATATATATTTTAATAATAAATCAATTAAAGTACATGGACTAATATGTAAAGGGTTTTACTATCATGTCTGGGTTTGTAGGTCTAAGATTTAGGATTTACAGGATATAGCCCAAATATCTTAATAACATGTTTTGCACATCATGCATTTCCACTGAATGACAACTGATTTTGAAAGTTTTGTGTCCAACCACTTCTTCTTTCCACATATCTTGGCGCTAGTAAACCTGGCCTTTTTTTTGGGGTGGGGGGGCGATTTATACAGCTGCAGATGTGGATGCAGTTACGGCCTTCGGTGTAAATACAACACTGGTGCTGTCAGTGAGAAAGCGCCCCAGGGCTTTGGGTCTGCTTAAGAATCATGATGTCTCCTCTTGGCTTCATTTGACCCTTCTCTCTTTACGTTGGGCCTGCCATGAATGTCACTGCATTGCCAGCAACCGTCATTTCAACTGACACACGCAGTACATCACTAATTGAAATAGATCATTTTGAAAGGAGCCTTCGCTTTTAAAATAGTCTCTACGTTTGATTGGATTTGGTGGTGTGTGTCTGATCACCGCAAGCTCATGTACAGACTCTGGTGCTAAAGCAAATCAGTTAAATTTAGTTTAAGTTATCAACACCTCCTTATATGTCTGATTGGACCTAGGGGAAGTGACAAATATGGGCCAGAAGCTCTTGAGCTTTTACTGTGGATTAGCATGCTAATGGGCTTTTGGCTTGATTTGACAGACCTTGGTTCCCCCCCTGGAGAGGGACAGCCTAGAGCCAGGGAGAGGGGTTCTTTAGAGGGGTAAAGAGGAGGGGGATAGGGAAAGGAGGAAAAGAAGGAAAGCGGGTTTAAAGGTGCACTATGCAGTTTCAGCAAAGGGGGATTTGTTTAAATGTTCAGAGCCCTCAGTTAGTTTGCAAAACATATTTTCTCTACATGTCATTCTTAGTATTGAATGATTATACCATCATAAATTTAAACAAAATGATTTGGAGATACCTGGAACAAAACATAAAACTAGAACATGTTTTAAATAAAACTGTGGGCCCTGCTGTCTTAAACAACAACAGGGAAACAGAAACTTTTCAGGAAGCTTTCTAACTTCAAACATGGTTCCAAGGATCCAATTTTCAAATAAGGAAAGTTTGTTTATTCAGTTATGAGAATATACATTAGAAAAATGTTCACTTCTCTTACACACCCGACGCTACATAGAGCAGGGGGGGGGGGCTATTGAGGGCTGGGGTGATTGAGGATGTTTAGAGGAGCACGGAAGAGGTTGCCAATTAGCATGTGGAAGAAAAAAAGCTTCCGACAGGATTGGTAACCCAGTCGTGATAAATATGGTGACTTAACAGTCCCCCCCCCCCCCCTTTTGTCTGTCAAACCCACACAGCTGTGGACCTTAAGCACTCCTTTCACCTAAAAGGAAATCAAAAGATAATCCAAAGTTTGATGTTTGGAGAAACTTTGGAAGTCGCAGGGGGAAAAGGGGGTCACCGGTGTATAAAGGCAAACGGTTTTAAGCTGTAAACCCTTGACAAAAGGTTGTGACACAGTCAGTTCCTCCGCAATCTCTCTTGAGTGTATTTGGACAAGTTCTCTTGAGCACCACCTTCTCCGCCGCGCATGACTTAGCCCCACTGAAGAATAGAGAGATAAGGGGAACTCGCTGGTTCAAAAACGAAAAGTTTAATTTAATTTCCCAGATGAAAACAAATATCTGGTATCAATCGACGAGGCGGAGTTTAATCCTCTCACCTGTTCCGTTTTTGTCAAAATTCCCCCTTTGGATGATGTAAATAGCTACCTGAGTTTGACTGACACTCCCCTCTTATACTATTGTCAACATCAATTGCCTGTATTGTTGGGGAATTTGGCATCTTATTCCAAGAGGATGATGAAGTTGGCTAGAGATTTGTCTGGATGTATCCCAAAAAAATTGCGATTCAGCTCATTTTAACTTGAGTTATATTTTTTAGGCGGGAGACTTTGGTAAAGTGAAGTGGGGCATATCGCTTTGCTGTGCTGTAACTTTTCATTGTCTCCCCCATCGACAAAGATGAGGGGGAAACAAACAATGGAGCCGATCAGCCATTTAAGCTGTTAAGCATCTTTTAGGGCCTAAGACAATCTTATTCATTTGTGTTTGTATTGTCCCTGCCTCAAAAGCCGGTAACATATTAACATTGAGCCAGCCCCATTAGAGAAGTATTTTCTTATGCCTCTGGTTTAAGTTAGGGCTTTTTTTTATGACAAAAAAGCACGTAAGATACACATGTAAAAGTAATCAGTTCAATTTCATCCAAGCAGAGCAAATAAAAAAAAGATACAGCTTGACCATCTCTTGACCGCCTTTTGGTTCCAAGGACACAAAGCTGCGGCGCATTAGATGTCTGTGTAAGGAGATAATACCTGTGCTGATGATGGCAGCTGACCTTGAGGAGCTTAGATGACAATAACCTTGCTATCATCCCTTGAACCCCTGTTCTTCCAGCACGAGCATTCACTCAACCACACGAACCCACCCATAAAAACAGACACACGCACAAACGCACGCACGCAAGCAAGCACACACACTGCTGAAACCTACGCTGCAAAATGACCTTTCCTCCCTTCCCTGACAGTTCCATGCAACTGCGGTATTGCTTTAGAGCACATTTGCTTACCATAAGAATGTAATTTTCAGTGATAAGGTCCTGGAACTTGGCAGGGGCTGTGTGTGTGTGTGTGTGTGTGTGTGTGTGTGTGTGTGTGTGTGTGTGTGTGTGTGTGTGTGTGTGTGTGTGTGTGTGTGTGTGTGTGTGTGTGTGTGTGTGTGTGTGTGTGTGTGTGTGTGTGTGTGTGTGTGTGTGTGTGTGTGTGTGTGTGTGTGTGTGTGTGTGTGTGTGTGTGTGTGTGTGTGTGTGTGTGTGTGTGGGGGGGATCTGTCGTTTTGTGCCAAAGCTCTGGTCCTGGATGATCCGGGGGCTCGCCCTGGGGGACAGCTCAGGGCTGAGTGGGCCAAAGTAATGTCATCCTGCGGAAAAATGATTAATCTATCCCTGTCTCTCCTTTTATTCCACAAGGAAGGAAGGATGCACGACCGAAATACAGCCGGATAAGTGGCTCAATGGTCCATATGTAAATTTTTATTTACATCACATTAGGCTATCGCTAAATTGTCTCATCATTATGATTTAGGGGTTGTTGGAAACCGAGGCAAGGGAAATAAACATATTATATATTTAATTAAGTATAATCATGTGGAATAAACAATGTTTTTTTTTTGTGGTGTGGAGGGCACAGTTTGGTTTGATTACAGAATACAGTTTCCATGGGCACAGGGGATCTAGTCTGTACCCTTTAGAGGGGCCATGTGCAGTGCACATAAAGTACCCGGGGTGAATATCAGAGCCGAGAGCCTTTACCATAAATACCCAGGTCAGAGCTGTCAGCCAGAACACTTCTCCTCGTGGTCTGTCTCTTTCTCTCTTTTAGTTTTAATCCACTCATCTTGGGGTGAGTGAGAGAGAGAGGAACAGACACAGGCGGGGAGACGGGGACTCGCTACAGTAACAGTAACAGATTGGAAAAGAGCAAGAAGAGTAGGAGAAAAACATATTCTGAAGTGTGTGTGAATCCATAATAGCGCCACTTAATGACACAAACTATCTTCCCTTGCTGTCGGAGGGAGGCTAGGCTTCCTCGGAGCCTCAGAGGGCCCTCTGTTACAAAACAGAAGACAGTAGGGCTTTGACAGCTCCAAGTGTCTAGGGCCAGGGAAATAATTGATAGCAGGCTGCCTGCATCCAAGGTCCTTTAGCAGTAATTGCAAGCAGAATCTGACTCTCTGATCTCACCAGTGGTATTGGCTATGCCAGAACAGCCCGGCTTTGACAGATTGCCTTCCTGCAGTAATAACTTAGGCATGTTCCCTGTTTTCTCACACAAGGCCATGCAGCGCTGTCTCCACCACAGAAACCAGCCCAGAATCATCAGTGATTATTTTATGTGTGTATTTTTTCTTTTAAGCCCTTGGCAGATTTTTCTGACAGGACACTCTCGGAGTAATGGTTTTTGCGCCCGCAGCCAAACTGCCCCGTACATTGTTTTCCACTGTGAGACTTCTTCTTCTTTTAAGTAGAATGTTATGATCGGTAGCACAATTGGTATCGTGCACATGTTAACATACATTTTCAGGACAGAAAGCATTCGGCGGAGCCTGTGACAAAAAACAAATAGATGTGTAAGGGAGTTCTTTTTATTTGTAATTGCCTCGTGAAATCGGACATTTATTATCCTTAAAAGGAATGTAATAACCGAACGATTAACTGTGCTCAGAAGACCCTTAGCAAAAAAAAAAAAAAAAACTCCAAACACTATCCGTTGCCATGGTTCTTGCCCTGAATGACAGCCTGAAGGCTTTATGGCCTTTTGAGGGATGGTCTGCTTCCCCCCACCCCCCTCCCTCCCCTCATCTCCTTGTCTTCTCTCCCTCCTCCCCTCCCCTCCCCTCTCACAGTGGCACTCTTCCATGCTCACTGTCTGCACTGTGAGGCACTCGGGGATTTATTGTCAGCTGGAGTTTCCTTGATGGGGTGTAATAATACTGTGCCTTTTTCTCACCCGCTAAGGTGGTAGAATCCCCTCCCTCTGCCGATGAGAGGACCCCCGCAGGTTGCCCTGTTTGCGCCTGTGTTCTGTGGCAGACTTATAAGCCTGGCAGCTCCACCCCATGGCTGTCCAAACAAGGTTTCTCAACAGGCGCCCAAATCAAAAAGAGCAGCGTATAGGAGAGGGGGGGGGGGGGGGAGGGGCTGCAAGGAAAGTGAAACGGCAGGATGTTGCCTTTTTAGTTATTTATTTATCTACTCCCTTTTCACAAAACAGAAGAAAAAGAGTTAAAAAGCGTGTGAGCTCCGAAGGTTTTTTTTTGTTTCTCTGTTGTGTTTAGTTTTCTTTTTGGCAGCGAAAACGGTGAATTCTTGCTACTGCTAATTGTAATTGAGTCCTCTTGTGTGTTCAAAGTTGCCAGAAATCATTCCAGAGTAAACACTAAAACTGATTTTCTGAATGAAAATCATTAAAGGAATTGAAGTGTAAATAGACACGATCCCCATGACACCCAGCAGTGGGAAATGTGATACTGTGGTGAGCACTTCACTTGCTTTCCACTTAATCTAATTTAATCTTTAAACGAAGGCTTAAATCAATGCAAATAAACATACGTAAATGAGTCTTGGAAGAACATGTGTGGGGAAGATATATCAAACACAATATGAAGAATTGGTTAAGAGTCCCTAAATGCCTCAAAGTGTGCTCACAGCTTAGCAGGCGAGCTGTAAAGGCAGCTGCCTTGTCATATAAATAGAAAAAGAAATGCGCTTCACTAACCTGCAATTAATAACAGATCCTTTTGAGTGATCCTTGAACAAGGGGAGAGAGATATGAGCGGACTAGTCAATCAATCAGTCAGTCAGGTCAGGGTGGGATAAAACTGGGCCCTAGCTTCCCTGTCTTCTGCGCGAGCTCACGGTGGCAAGATAGATAGGGCACGTCACGGTGCTTTTAAAATGTCCAAACATAGACGTTTTAGAGGTGGACGCAATGTGAAAATGTAAATAAAGTTTTATAGGAACTCGAGGGGTCAGGCTGAGGTTGGATTTATGGTTTTGGCATTCACCCCTAGGCCCATCCGTCATCCCTTTTGCCCCACCAAGCCCCCTCGGTCCCCAGCTCCTCCTCCCGCCAGAGCCAAGCCCCCCCCCCCCCCCCCAAACCGACACCATGGATCACAAGACACCCTCAGCTGAACTACTGACGACCTGATGCATCCAAGGCCAGCTGGGCTTCACATGCCATTATAAGACTTACTCATTGCCTTTAAATGATTCCATGACTGTTGGGCAGCCAAATCTATCAAAGATGAATATGTTCTTTCCCATGATATATTTTATTAAAGGTGCACTATGCAGTTTCAGGAGAGGGGAATGTGTTAATACTTATATTGAATGATTCTATCATGAATTGAAATAAGATTATTACGAGGCACCTGGTATATGTAACACTAGCATATATTGCTGCTGTAATCAACAATAGTGGAACAATAACTTTAAGGTGGCTTTCTAACTTTAAACAGTGTCACCATGAGGAAAGTAGTTTGTTTGTTTGGTTATGAGAATATACTCGCTTCTCTGACACACCCAAAGTTACATAGTGCACCTTTAATATTTCTTTACTTTATTTGCTTTAACACACCATTGTGTGTCTCTCTCTTTTTCTCCCTCCACCCCATTGGCTTTCTCTAAAGTTCCGCGGCCCTGTTGGAGTTGATTTTGCGCCAACTTTATTTGGGAGCTTGTGAGGGACATGTTGAGTTCAGGCTGTCTTTCCCTGCCGGCGCGGTGACACGCCAGAGTCTGCGTTCACTTATTTACGGCAATGAGGCCTCGTCATGCCAGTGTTCCCAAATTATCAAGACATAACAGCACTCTTGTCATCAACTGTGATCTCACAGTGAAAACATCTGACTGTTGTTTTACTGCTGTTGTTTGTCCTTTTTTTGGTGGTAAATAGCAGCTGTCGAAAACATTTCACGGCAACATTGAATGTGGCACATTTTTTAAGATTATTGAAATTAATTCTACATATGAGGTCATCGAGAGCAATCCTGCAGTGAATTATAGTCCTACATGTTGCTACAATAAAGATTGTTGTAACGCAAGCTATTTACTGGCACTCTCCTTGGAAAATGAAGGTGCAGCATTATATAGTTCACAACATGCATAGGCCTCAAGATTTCCCTTTTGTAATACAAATATTCAAAGTTTTATGATGATATTAGGTTTCAAATACCTATTCTTATATAGCCAATTTGTGGTGTCATATACCTGCTAATAAAAATGCTGTTAAATGTTTCAGAAGTTAAATAAGGGATACCTAACAATCCTATTCAGCTTTGCACTTCATTCAGCAGGGCTTACTCCAAACATGCCCAATCCTCAGATGATCTACGGCAGCGGCTCTAATTATGGCAGGCGAACAATCCTGCGGTACCTTTTTTCTTTTTTCTTTTTTAATGGCTGAGTTTGTGCACTTGTCCCGGCCTTAGAATACTGAGAGGACACCTGCCTTAAATGACTGAGAGTCAGCTGGGAGCCGCTTTGATCTGTGTGACAGTTTGACTGCCTCGATGGGAGTGGCACTGATAATCCCTTTGCTTAACTCGTGCTTTTTGGCCCAGCCGGGGTCCTGTCCAGGGATAAAGCAGTGGGCTAAGTCTTAATCAAACAGCGGGGTCGGTGGCCACATGAAGGGAAGGGGTCTTTCAGGGTTAGAGTGCGGAAGGGCACATTTAGGACAGGGATGAATACACACAAATGGAGGATTAAGAGTGTTTTGCCTACTTGCAAATAGGAGAGGTGCAGTAGCATGCAGCTCTGCACTATTTGAAAGGGTAAGTCATTGGGTTTAGGAAATCAGGGCTATTTTTTATTACTTTTATTTATACAGGAAAGTCATTAAAAACAAGTCCTTATTTACAATTGAGTCCTTACAAGCTACAAAAACATGTAGGGGAAGGGAAAGAGATTTAGAAAATATACTTTAGACATACAAATGTGTTTTAGATTAAATAATGTACAATTTAAATAACAAACTAAAATTGGCAATATAAGAACACAGACAGCAATCAACAGGTATAACATGATAAGTGCACAGATACATGGATGAATATGAAGGGAGTAACCTTACAAATGTGTCTTTGGGGAACGAGGATACATATAAAAGCAACTAGAATACTGAATATGGTAGAGATGGCGATTTTGAAGGAAGACATGGAAATGAGTTTGTCCAGTTTAAGTATCTTTTGCAGAGCATTCCAGATTGAAAATATTGGTCCTGTTGGTTCTCTTCCCCACAGACCCCCGGTTCGTATACAGCCTCTTTGCCAGTCATTCACAATCCACACTGCCAACCAACAATGTGCATCCACTCAGTGCCTTCGCATGCCGACTCTCTGATAATTGTCAGTCAGTCTTAGTTTAATGACTCATGCCCTGTCCACACAACACATACTGTATTACCCACCGCCACATTGCATGCAAACAGTGCAGTTCCACATACAACGTCCCCGCTCTGCTGCAGATTCACTCTGATCCCACTCATTGCCTACAGCAATCTTAACACACATCGCAAACAGCGGCAAACAAGCACACGAGAGGTGTCATTGGTCAGTTATGTGACTTCTGTTTTAACAGTGGGAGCATGCAGAGCCCAGCATGGAGTAGAGAGAGAGACTGGATGACCTCTCCACTCTTATCTCCTGATCTGCTTCTCATTGTGCCTTTAAAAGCGAGGCCAAACATAGGTAGAGAGGAGCGTGTTTGTTCGCTGTGTTAGATCACTGTGTTGTATCTTAATGAACTGTATACAGAAAGCATGGAGGGCCCCAAGCAGCTGCAATAGCCATATGTTAGCAGCATTGTCCCTTTTGAAATTCAAAGGGAAAGTGTTTACAATGAAAACAGGCAGCCTACATAACGGAAGAGTTTCATTGTGTTTACATTTGGGAAGAATTGGGTGGTAAATTCCGTGTTGCTGGCCCGGGACAGACAAGCCATCATCCCTGTAAAAATGAGAGAGACAACTCATTTAGAATTATAAACCCTTTTTCTCTGTTTGTCACTTCTATTGATTTTTTTCTCCTGCCCCCGTCTCTCATAGTTTATATCCAGCTATAAGATATACTCCCAAAGAGGATTTATTGCAGCTGTAGGCCTTGCCCGGCAGGTCTGCCATTACCAACAGATGAAAGGCGAGGGGGTGGATGGGGCGGCTGCTAGAGCAACTGCCTGTGTTGGATATTGTTTAAATACCGTAAAAAGAGCCTGCTCATTTACCCAGTGAGAGCCTCCAGAAGAGGACCGGTGTGATAATCCTGTGAGTAGCAGGTGGCGCTGCTTTAATGTCGGTGTAAAACAAAATTGCACATTTTCAATCCACTCTTCTAATCTCTGAATGAGACGATTGATCTCCTGTTGGCAAGAGAACGCTTTCACCACTTCTCATTCAAAGTGGACCTGAGGAGAGGATGATGGTGCACTGGCAGGAAAGGAGTGGGAAAAAAAGCTATATTGTCTTTTTTTTATTCTCTAGGTCCTATCTTCTTCTCTCTCTCTCTCTCTCTCTCTCTCTCTCTCTTTCTCTCTTTCTCTCTCCCTCTCAGACTGGGCTGTCAGGTGTGAGGAGGAGGAGGAGGAAGCAGGCCTTTTTTCTTCCTACCCCACCACTTCCGAATTACCTGCTGGGTCCGAGCTCTTTTATGCTCTTGTTGTGACAGGTAGATTTATAAGGCTTGAAATTTGTACAAATCAGTTGTCATTCAGCGGCAGCTGTCAATGTGTCAAGCTGTCAGGGCCTGCTGTGAGGGAGATGCCTTCGGGGGGCTGAGCGAGGGGGCAACCGCCCAGAAAAGAAAATGAGTTCAAACAGACCTGAGCATCTCCTCCATTCTGCCGGCCCCCCCCCTGCCCCTGTGGAGACGCCATCCATTCCTCTTGATGTTGAGCAACAGCGCCCAAAAGAAATGACACGCCACGCCACGCCGAGCTACAACCCCACGCCAACGCAGCGTGCTGTGCCAATCCCCTCAATCTGCACACGCTTCTCATTCTCCACTAAATGTCTGGAAATCTGTAATCTCTCTAAGGAGGGAGAGGAACACCACAGTCGTGTTTAGAGATTGCCGAGCGATGGCTGTTGTCGTGTTTTTTCATGTGCCGCTTAAGTAGCTGAAATGGAAAATCTCTCTCCGAGGAGAATGACAAGCGTGTTTAAAGGCTGTTGTCGATTGTTGTCTTGTTTGCTTGTTTTCTCTCTGGCCTTGTCTCAGCGTGGGCCTGCCTGCGTGTGATTGGCGGGCCTGCTGGGGCAGTGATGGGCATGACAGCCTCTCTCAGTCAGAGGACCCCAGGTGACACACACCTTCTCTCTGCTCTAGATCCTGGTACACAGTCTTCACACAGGGAATGGGACAGACAGGTGCTGCAACCAGTGTGAGCCGCGTGTGGAAACAAAAGACAACAGCTGACAGAGAAGCTGTGCCGCACACGCCGAGGTGTGGGATGACACAGATATGCTCTTATTCCTCTCGTACGACACGTCTTTGTGCTAATGTTGTCACATTCTGTCTGCGAGAGCACAGGTGGAGAAAAACATGTTATTATTGATAACACATTATTAGCACACTGTCTCAAGTCGGAAATGTTGAGGTTTTTTAGTTTAAGACGCTGTAAAAATATAGAAATGCATCAAATAGTATAGTTTTAACAATATTAAATGTTTCCTGTATTTGGTTTTTTACAAATAGTCATATATAGGCGAAGTAGTCTTTTGTGTGTATAGGTAAATGTTTAAATAGTTTTTTATTCGGTTGACTTATTCTGTGTGAAGCCTGATGTGCCATTCACCTCCTGTTTGTGTAAACATTTCCTTTCTTTCTCACTAAACACTGAAACCATTGTATGCACAGGCAGTGTTTCCACCTAATGACGCTGTCAAATTTGTTGTCAGCATTTTCCAGTTGTGTGAAGCAGAACATGATGTTGATATTCAAGGCTTTTGTCCTTTTTGCCCCTCCAATTTAAAGACATCGGTGAAAAAAAAGCTCTCGGTGGATCACAACTGTTTACATTCAGGTGTGTCCGCCAAGTTTATTTTCACACTCTTCATGCCTGTGTTTATGCATCACAGCCAAACTGCCTCCCCCCTGAGACCAACCAAGCCACGGCCTGCTGGATCTGTGTCAAAGGTTTGACCAAAGCCTTAGGTCTCTTATCACGTGGAGGCTGTGATTTACTGTTGGGGGGAGAGGGGGGGTGATTTGATATTCTACTTGGGACGAGCTAGCTAATTTGAAAGCTGAGGACTCAATTTCTTTACATAGCATGGCCCTTGCTCTGCTAACCTGGCTGCAGTCCAAAAAACCTCCAGCGAAACATGTGTGCACACGGGCATGGACGTGGACCATGCATCACAGCTACACATGGCTACACTCTAATTAGCCTGATGAAGTTTCTTTCGGGGGGGATCCTTCTAACAGATTTATCATCTCCACCTGGCAGAGCATGGGGGGTGGGGGGGACCCTGAAAGAAAAAGGTTCCACGGGACACTGTTTGGAAGGTGACACTTGCTCTGCGGCCCTGCAACAAGGGGTGAAATATTAATCAAAGTTTTTCCATGCGGCTATTAACAGCTGCTGGCCTTGGCCTCCGTGTGGGTGTTTGAACGTGTGTGTGTTTATTGCGCGGCAATGAGCAGCGAGTTGGTCCACAGAGAGACGAGTGTGTGACGTGTCTGAGTTTGTCTTGTAAAAATGCAGCTGTCCAGGACATGACAGCTACAGCGTTCGAGGGGCCATTACGGGGTGTAGAACATTTCTCTGGGAAATGGCTTGAAAAATGACAATGCAGCCCGTGCAATATTAATTGCTACACAGTCGCCATAAATAAGTCAAAAAGCTTTAAGAGAGGAACAAAGTGGAATGGTGCCGGTTATCCATTGATCATAAAAACAAGAGAACAACATTAAATCTTATGCACCATTATTTTTAATATGTTCTTTTCATCGTAATTAGATTTTAGATACGGTTTTATGTTTGTGCCGTGCCATTGTATTTCACCCGCCTCGCCGGTGGGCTGTTTTTAAGGACATTAGTAACATATTGACATAGATTCTGTGAATCAGTCCCTTTGTCCTCTGTGACCTTTGTTACTCTCACTTTGTTAAATGAAAGATATTTGTACTTCAAAGGGGGCCCAGCTTTGGTTTGCAAATGCCTTCTTAGATGTGCCCCGGCCTCCCATTTGGTTGCAAATGAAGAGTTCATTGTTGGGAAGCTGTTGGCACATGTTTGGCAAACCGTTTTCACGTAATGAATAGCTTACACATGTCATCAGATTATCAAAGGAAGGTAGTTAAAAAAACAAAAAAAAAACAATGGAGTCTTCACATTCCCAAGTGTGGCTTAAAATTATTCGCAACGTATTTATGTGATATCTTTGGTGTAGTCGGTCTTAGCAGAAGTCACTATTCCTGTATTTGAAGATCAAAATTCTAATATTATTGGCATATCTCTGATATAGTCTAATTTTGTTATAATACAAGGAAAACAAACAACACTTTCCCATGATTTAAACATATATAAGCAACTGTTATAATAATATTAAATTATACTCTGAATTAAACTAACTTTGATCAGAACAGTACAGAGCCAGATTTGTGTTGTTCACACGGCCCTGACTTTTAATTTTTTCTTTTCTGCACATAAAAAAGGTTGAGAGGTAAACACTGCAGCACTTGAACAGGTTGTGCCACACTTATTGTTTTTCATGGGCTTGTTTCTCAGCAAGCTTTGGTCTGATTTAGTAATGGGCATATGTTGTTTAATAGGAAATTAATTCTAACCCCCTCAATGCCTCCCCCCCCCCCACCCCCTCCAGTAAATCAGGCATGTAAACCAAAAAACCTGAACACAGTGACTAATTAGAATCAAAAGGGTCTGGAATCCATAATGGGCCTCCTTCACTCAAAACACCACTCTATAATTGGCCATAAATAAACCCTTGCTGTTTTTGTGTGAGCCGTAAACAGCTGAATGCTTCAATTAAGCAGAAATACACCCAGCACCATGTTAAATTCAGGGCGCTTTGGAGCTGCTGACATATGGATATGATCTGTGCTCTCTCCCCCCTCTTGCTCCAATTCAGGCCTCATTTTCTTTTTTTTGGTAGGGTGCGTGAGAAGCACAGATAATTTATTTTTGCCGGTGTAATATTATAGTGACTCATAAATAGATGGTTACCCTTTCAGTACTAAAAAGTTTTCATTAAAGACGCCTGAGTTTTGTTATTGACACCACGGGTTGCCTATGCGGGGGGAAACACAGTAAAATTTATCAGTGCGCTTTTCCTCACCTAATAAATCATCGGAACAGGGCAGACCATATGGCAGATAAGACCTTGGAAATGTGGCTTCGGCATGCGAAGAGTCAAGTTGCCTGAAATCAGGAACGATCACAGACTGCCTCTCTCTCCCTCTCTCACACACAGAATATCTCCCAGTTATTTTACACGCCATTTTCTTGTTCACCTTATCACCTCTTTGTCACTTGTTTTTTTTCACTTTCCCCCAAGAAGAAAGAGAGAAAGCAATTCCTGTGTGGAAAGGACTGGGGAGTAGATAACTCTCTCTCTCTCTCTCTCTCTCTCTCTCTCTCTCTTGCCTATTCTCTCTCTCTCTCTCTCACTCTCACTTCCACCTCCCCCCATTCTCTCTCTCCCTCCCCCCTCCTACCGAGAGGGTCCTGGGAGGTGCACTGACTGATGGGAGAGGATGATATATGTAGCGTCTGTGTCCCGGCTCTCCTCTGGCCCTTTGTCATTAATCATAGCCATTAGCTTTTCTCACTGCAGCCTTGTCTGTGCTGCCTGCGCGGCAATGAAAAAAGCAGCCTCCTTTTTTTCTCTCTCCCTCATATCCCCACACCAAAGAGACAGAGGAGCTCTCTGCTTATACCTCTGCCTCACTGTCACATGCTATGCATTTTACCAGCAACACGACGACGGACAACCATTGTTGTGAGGTAGAAAATGGATATTATATCCAAAATAACCTGCGATTCTTCACCGAGCGGGGGGACAGGGAATTATTGAGTGGCTGTAAGGTGGAATTGATCGTCTGTATTGATTTTTGCCGATATACTTTCTGCTCTGTGTGCCTTTGTGGGTATTTTGTCAGCCTATGCAGTACAGGTTTTTCCCAATATACTAAAATACGCATTGACTAAACAGTAAAAAAAGAAAGAAAAGAAAGCCACTTCAAATGTGACTGCATCTGTTATGGACTGGTTTGAACTGGAACCGCAAAGGACTTGGCTCTGAGTGCGAGGCTGTAGAGAGTCTTTTTGGACGGCCAACGTGTGACTTAATGAGAATAAACAGCTGGCCACTGTGGTGACCATCTAGTGTAATAGAGATGTATGGCCACCGGCTCCCGCACGCCTACTCCTCCAATCCCCAAACCGGGCCTGACAGATATACTAAAGCCTCATCAGTCTGGTCCCAGTCACAGCAAACGCACTCACACATTTGCCACGACACACACATGCCTTTGCGTCATACAGGAAGTCAGGAACATACACACACATGCACACACACGCACACACACACACACACACACACACACACGAAGGCCTAAGCAAGCTCACAAGTGAAGCAGTACAGACCCTGTGCAAATGCAGTCCACACACACACACACGCACGCACGCACGCACGCACGCACGCACGCACGCACGCACGCACGCACGCACGCACGCACGCACGCACGCACGCACGCACGCACGCACACACACACACACACACACACACACACACACACACACACACACAGGCCCAGAGCCAGCACTTTCCACATTAGAGACTCAAGACTCTTTTTCTCATTTCCCTAACTGTATCATCCATACTGTACCTAATGAAATGATTGCAAGTAGTTATTGCTGACTTATTATCTAGACACACAGCTTTATCAAAATGCTGCATTGATTTAGTGGACTGTGTCGCCGGGAAAACTCCAGGGATATTTCATTTGCCTGGGCTACGCCATAATAATGGGACCCATCCCAGTATGCATTATGCATAGATAGACCATAGATAATTCAAACAGGAGCAACACATGCATTACCTCTGCGCTGTAACCTCCCAGTCTCATACTGTCTATTATATTAGGGCTGTGGCGTTGTTGTTTGTTTGTTTTGCACTGCACCGGGATCACATTACAGTGAAATGATAAAAACCTAACAGTGCAGGCCACGGCTACATGTACAAATTTGTGTCACAGTTTTCAGCTTTGATAAATCCCAAACACCTTATTCAGCAGGTATTCTGTGCTTCCTCTCATTTAGTGTTTTGTCCTCACAAATCGAGAGCTAGCTCCAGGTGGCTGTGTGCCCCCCCCCCACCTCCCCTCCCCCAGGGTTTGCGGAGTGAGATAAGCGTTTGTCTTTCCCATCCCAAAGTGGCTCCTGTTAAGCCCCATACCTGGAAGATGACTGATTTTGACAATGCAATTTACATCTCTGTATAAAACAATCTCACACTGCGCCTGCCGATTTACACCGGATTAAACTGTTTGTCTCCGGCGTGGGGTACCAACACAATCTATCAGGGCCCTCTGTGCCTTTTTTCCAATACCATATTCTCCCTCTCTCTCTCTCTCTTGTCCCTCGAGAGCAGGAAAATTGATCCAGAAAAGCAGAGCGGGGGCCCCTACCCATTTAAAATTGCTACAACAGCTTTGAGGGACCTACAATTATTGAAACATGCAGATGTCAGTAATCTCAATAAAACTGATATGGTGGTAATGAAAACATCTGACTGAGGGGGCGACGGCTGCAGGATTTATGGCTGCATTAGAGGGAAAAGGCTGAGATGACAGTTCTGCAGCGTTGCCTCGGCACTCCCTTGTTTCGAGCGCGCATTAAAGGCGCAGATCAATTAGCGTCCGACGCCGTTAGCTTTGCCACAGACAGTCCTTTTACGGTGACATGAAAAATGCATGGGTTCCTGGGAGAAATTTTGGAGCCATTAGCTGTCCTCATCCCCACATGTTTTCATGTAAGTGTGCATTTGCAGTGATGTATGACTGTTCGGTAGCCACAGCTTAAGCCTGCCTTTGCAATCACAGTAGAACCATGACATTCCCTGCGTGTCTTTTTGTCTTGGCGCAGCTTTTTAAATGAGTACACATGTTGTATATTTGTATGGCTAAAGAAATGTAAGTCTGCTATATAACTGTAGGAAGTATATCATGGCACACTTGCATGCTACACTCTACAACAGTAATGTATTTTGGCTATGTATGTGCTTTATATTAAGGTAGCTGCAAGGACTTTTCAGTTTTTGTTGATTGTAGCGGCCTCTTTGGACAAAAGTGGTAGTATTTTTACGACAGCAATGCTGAAGCGCCTGTCGGCAGCGCATGCATTTATTTAAAAAAGTGAGTGAATACGTCCTTGAAGAGGAACCACAGACGCGTCATGATGAGTTTATGTATTTATATGTGACTATGTAAGATTACAAATGGTAATATGATGATGGTGAAGCAAAGTACACTTTTATTTATTACTTTTAATAAACACAGGATGTCGCGGTTTGGTTTGTTCAAGGGAAAAATCGGACCTGTGCAAAAGCACTATTGATAACTTTGTAAAAAAATTGCGTTCTTTTCACTGATGGTCTCTTTTGCCGTTTCAGGTCACATATAATCATCAGAGAAAAAATTAGACATTTAAAAGTTCCTCCTTGGAGTTTGGAAATTTACTTAAGAAAACTCGTCATGATATGAAATCCATACTAATTCAAAACATGAAGCTGTAGCTCTAGTCAACCCCACTCTGATGAAAACACTCCATCCATCCATTATAACACTGCTATGATCTCATGGCGTCTGAGTGCTGCCTCTCCATATCCCCCCTCAGGTGAGTCATTGCCCGGGCCCGTCACCCTCTCCGCTCCATACGCCATATGTCTAATTCTAATTAAACAAACATTAAGACCCCCCCCTCTCTCTCTCCCTTCTATCCCCTTTCTCTTTCTCGCCCTCCGCGATACTATCAGAGCTAGGAGAGCTCAAATGTTAAAGTAATGAATGTGTTAGCACCGTGACAGGAGCAAGAAGAAGAGTGGAGGGAGGAGAAGGAGGAGTGACTGTGCTGTGCAGTTAGTAGGTTTCTCTCCCGGGCGATACCGCCATGGCAGCACACAGGCAGCTAGGGCTTGGTCACATTCGATTTGCATAACCTGCTAAAAAGCTATCAGAGGGCTCCCACAATTGATTGAATCTCACCTCAGAGAAGTGCTAATTAATAACTCTGTGGATCTGACAGGCCTTTATTACGTGCGTGGGACAGGAGATGATGTCTGTATTAGCCGGGCCTCTGGAAGCTGTGGAGGAGAATATAGAATGATGAATTAATGGAACTATGTCCCGGCTCTATCATCGTATCATTAGACGAGCATTGATGGTTTCACACCCCGGTCTGAAATCTATAGCGGTGTGTAATGGCACGGTAATATTTAGGCAGCCAGCTTTTATGATCTGCACTATATCATGGGTGCAGCATCTGCTTCATATACTCCATGATGACACACACAAGTGAATTGACCTGGGATGGTTTTAAAGTGTGGACTGAGCAGAGACCCGTTTACATTTATTTTTTTCCATAAACATGGATACAGACTTGCTGCTATTGTCTAAAACAACAGTCTGTCCATAAGCATGTATCTATGCATCAATGTCTATGAATGTATTTTAGAAAGATGCCATATACAAACT
This sequence comes from Ammodytes marinus, assembly GCF_949987685.1. NCBI lineage: Eukaryota > Metazoa > Chordata > Actinopteri > Uranoscopiformes > Ammodytidae > Ammodytes > Ammodytes marinus. The sequence goes on along the minus strand of NC_137215.1, from coordinate 7,605,548 downwards.
TTGCTGCCAAATGATTCCGTAATGGCTAGTTATCTTCATCTGTTTATGACATGGACTTTAACGTAGAAGCGGTTTGAAAATGAAGAACAATTACAAAAACATCATGTGGCTTTTGGGGGGGTTCCGGCTTTTTAGGCAACTCATCTGGAGCCAGCAGGGTAACCCACATCACGTAGCGATACATACTGGACAAAGCTTATTCTCTTTAGAAATGTCCATGACGAACACAGTTATCACAAGGTTGGTGATGTCATACGCTCATTACAACCGCCGTCCCATCTCTTCTGCATGTCCCTCTCATTGGATCATCACCCCCAAAACCTTGTTATGGAAAAGACCAGCACATCCTCAATCATCCTGTTGCTATGTCTATCCTCTTTCCAATCCACAAGTAAGTATCTCCCCCCTCCATGAAATTGTAATAATGCACAGGAAATTGGCAATGGCTAGTTTGGCAGTGGAGTGTTCCATAGTTAAATAGATTTGTTTTTCCGAGTCTTGTTCTGCTCTTTGCTCTGTTTCACAGATTGAGCTCCTTGTGGAAAAAAAAAGAAATCCTCTGATTGGGATCTGCCAAAAGGATCTGCTCCGTTTGGGCCAGAAGGCTTCCGTTAATGCCTGGACGATAATGCTGCGAAATCACTCTTAGACGCCATCGCAAACTACCGGAGCGGTTCGCTGTGTTGTTGCCAACAGCAATTACCTCAGATAGAAACAACTTAACTATTGTGTAAATGGCCGCCGTTGCCTCGGTGAATATCATATTTCCTCAATAACTTATTAGATTAAGAGGCCGCGCTGTTAAATAGATTGGAAATGACAGATAAAGAAATCATCCCAAAGCCAAGGATGCGCAGTATATCTGACCAGATGTTGTTTCGTAACATCATCGTACGACGTATAAGATGGATTCCTTTTGTTTATGACCGTGAACCCCTACTGCTATAAAAACAAGTCTTTATTGTCAAAACCCGAGAGTGGATTTCTGTTATGAATCGCAGTTCAGCGGCGAAACGGATACAATAATGTAAACATCTCCCTTTTTATTTCTTTTATTAAAGCGCCATATAAGCACACATATATTAGATGCAGCGGGTACTGTGCGGAAGAAGGATTAGAGTATTCTCCGGATAAAGCAGCCCATTAGGTTGGTTTACTACTTATTCAAGGTCATACTGTATACGAGTAGCACAGCGATGCCTCCGTGGTGTTCAATGCTTATTGCTCTAAATTAGCTCTCCTAAATCACGGTGGCCTTTCGGATAGGACGCCTGAGAGTCCTGCATGTGTTAATGCTGTATACACCCCACTATTCTACTTGAAGCAGAAATGCTCTTCATCATTCCATGAAACAGGGAAATGCCCGTGGGTAATGAGACGGACTGCAATTGAGAATAACTTATGGCGCTAATATTCTATATCTGCACATAACCAGGGCTCAGCAGGATGCCATAAACACACACTCGGGTGTGTTTTCCAAACATCATTCTGCTATGCATATTATATCCCTGTCTGTCTTTGTGGTTGCACTGTAATTGTTGGGGCGACTTGATGAATGGCATTTGATATGTCAGGGCAGATTCTCATAGGATTTCCTTTCTTATGGGCCGTGTAAGCCACTTTCTATGGCTCGTCTGTGTGCAAGATGCCTTAATGCAGGCCTCTGATCTGGATCCAGGTTGTTAAGCTATCGTATTAAAGGAGAAGTTAAAGGAATAGTTCAAATATTTTTTTCATTCATAGCTTGTTGCATCACTCTTGGGTTCAAGATTAGGTGAGAAGAACCATTCCTTTAACTCTGCGTACATCTTTGAACAAGAAATGGGCAAAGGTCGCTCATTGCTAGTTAGCTTAGCTTATTTGCATACTGGTAGTCAGTAGGTAGCGTTAGCCTGCCTCTGTTTCCAGTTAGATGATACACTTACAAACCTAACTAAACAATCCTGTGTGCTTGTCGGAAACCGTGCATTATTTATTTGATTCTGAAATGACAATCAAAAAAAGAGCGCAACATAACGGGTAAGTAAACAAGTCTCATGACTACCAGTCATGTGACTTGGCTAACCCTTCCCACTGACTACCAGTATTTGAGCTAAGCTAACTAGCGATGTACGACCTCTGCCAATTTCTACTTCAGAAATACGCTCACAGTTTAAGGAATGGTTTCTGTCGCCCTGTCTTGAATGAGTACTAAGAAATATTTTTGTTTGAACTATTCCTTTAATACATAAATGGAAAGCAGTGCCATGTCTCATTTGGCTTTGATAACATATCGGGTTTAATATCCTCGCTCAGGACCTCCCAGAAAGTCATTTGTTCAAATGAGCATTAGTCATTATTCGTTAAGCCTAAGCTTATTGGAGCTCATGGATCTTACAACAAATAGGTGGCCTGTGACAGAAAAAAGGTGTAAGCATTCAATATCCTTCCACCTCCCTACTCTACTCTCCTCTCTCTACTCCCTCCCTCTACTCACTACCTTTTCTCTCTCGGTGTCACACAAAGGCATGCATAATGTGGACAGCAATCTGATAAGTGTTCCTGCTATAGTAGTCCTCCCCTGCTCTATACATCACAACAGTTAGAGAGAGAGAGGGAGAGAGAGACAGTGTGTGTGTATGAGTGAGAGAGTGAACTAGCAGATCAGAGCAAGAGGGGGAGAGCTGTGGTCGGGATTGAACTGAGGCTGTCTGAAGTTGATTAATCGGCCTGTGAGGGTGAGAGACTCCCGGGCCAGGCAGCAGGGTCCATCCCCGTGGCATGTGATGCTGATTGGCTTTGTCCTGTGAGTCTGCGCTGGAGGAGCGGACATTAAGATTAAGTGATGCTGTCGTGTCGGGGAGCACTGCACTGCATCATTCTGTGGAAGAGACAGCTGTGCTGCTTAATCCTTCATCACCAGGGGAGAGCTGCCAGGGCCCCCAGATATACAGCCAAAGATAACCCTCCATAACTTCTGCTAAAGATCAGGAAACTTTGAATTCACATCCATCTGCTTTGCTCTGTTCAGCTCAACCAACCCAGACACATGCGTAGACGCACGCACGCACACACACACAAACACACACACGCACGCACGCACGCACGCACGCACACACGCACACACACACACACACACACACCCTGTCTAAGTGCTATAAATGAGCAGTCACTAAGAATGCTAAATAAAAGGGAGGAGGAGGAGGAGAAAGTGAAGGATGTCTGAAAGGGAGTAATCTAAGACCAGTAGTGTGTTTGAGCTTTGTAAGGATAACCTCTGGCACCAAGGGCCCGCTTTGTGTCTTTGTGAGCGATAGACTCATAATGTAGATGAATTGCATATACGGTTTGCCCTGTTTTCTTATTCCTAATCATTCATGGGAAAAATCAGTTGGATTACACGCTTTTTAAAAATGTATTAATCGCCTTAGCTTCTCGTTGTAATTTGACCCTATGTATTCTTTTATCACGTTATCACATCTATCAACATGTGCTTGGACCCTTGTAGGGATTTCCCACAAAGATCCTACTGACAGTCAGGATTTCTGACTGTGACTGTGTGAGCTGCAGCCATGTGTTGTGACATCGGTTGTTAAAGCCTGCCACTGTAGTTTTTCTGATAAAAGCAAAAGTCCCAGCCGGGGAGCTCCAGTCCAGATGTATGCCCTCTCCAGTCAGTCAGTGGTCAACTAAGCTTTGGACTTCAGTCTTATTTAAAAAATATATATATATATTATATGTGCACCACTCGCCTACATATTTTTAAAGTATATATGGAACAGATGTAATTAGAACCAGTGGCTGCTAGTATATTTCCTTAATGTAATAATAATAATAATACAAATACAGATAATAATATTAATTTGTTTTACATACGTCTATATTAAAGCTTTGCAAATTGCCTGCTCAGTGTAAGTTAGCCTACATGTCACTCCTCCAAGCCATGCAAGGGTACTTTGGTTCAAATGGATTGTATTTACTCTGGGTTTTCGCTGGAGAGAAAAGCAAGCTGGTGTGTTGTGTGAGAGCAGATAAATCCTGGGCGGAGGCCGAGTGGCTGACTGATTCCTCCTGTATGCGGCGATGGGTGGCGTCAGCAGGTTTCACACTGCTGGCCTTTGCATGTTTGCAGCTGGCTTGATGCAGCTGTCAGCCCGTGATTGATGAGTATCATCATTTAAAGTGTAAAAGAAAACGTCTCTGTGAAGGGAGACATGATGAACTGCCGCCTGCTGGCGCTCTCAGAGACACGCTCTGCGCTTCCCCCCCCTCTCCCTTCTCCTCCTTTCTACCTCACCGCTCCCCTGTCCATCCTCCTATCATTCTCTCCCTTTCTTTTCCTTTACCTTCTTTTTCTTTAAAGGTGGAGTCAGTGATTCTGGAGAACGCTTGTTGTCAAAATCACTTTTTGTCAAAATCGGTGAATATCTCCTCAATATCCGCTACTTGTCCGTACTGTGTTTGCGCTAATTCAAAAATGGTGTTAATACACATCCCAGGCTCTGTAAACTGGTATGTAAACGAAGGCTATGTAAACAAAAAGGGGCCCACTGTAACTAGCAACATACCAGTTTACAATGCCTGGACTGTGTGTGTTTAAACACGAGATTTCTTGTCAGATATTTTGACAACACACATTCTCCAGAAGCGCTGACTTCACCTTTAAATACCCTTTATTTGGGTCCTTAAGAGCCTGCCTTGTGTGCTCTTCTTCTCTTGCAATCTCTCCCTGTCCCTCTACTGCCCCCACGGTTTACTCGCCTGTCCTCCCTCTTTTATTCAGGTTTATTTAACTCGCTTTTGTTGTGTCACTCTTCTGTCGGTATATGCTGCTTTCTCTCACTCCTCCTCCCCCTGCACTCCTCCACCTCTCCAGCCCTCTATATGTCTCTCTGCTTAGAGTAGAAAGACAGGGAAGTCCTCAGAGGCAGCCTGCTCCATATAGTCCAGTCCACTCTGCCTGTGATACTTCTCCGGTCATATGAAACGTCACAAATTCACATGGACCTCTGCATGGGACGACGATACATATTTAGTTTCCTTGCATCGCCGCCACATACCTCCACACGGCAACCATGACAGTGACATATTAGTTGTGCTGTCTTTTGCAATGTGATATCTTTAAATTTGCCACCTTGTTAAGTTTTGATTAATGCGATTCCATTTCGGCAAAGTAATTGGCTTGGCCCTGTTGTGAGCGATACACGGGCGCGGCGCCGGAACAAACGCTGCAACATGGTAATGAGGCAATGAGTTTGTTCTATGGTTGTTGGCAAGTGACAGTTATTAATGATTGTTATGATAAACAGACGAGAGCAGATCGGGGGGATGAGTCGGTGGGGGCCAGACTGACAGTTTAAAAATAACGCCGCACTGGAAAGTACTAACGAAGTAATACAGTGTTAGGAAAACAATCATGCAGGTTGTCAGAGGAAGAGGTGTAATTACAGTGCTACACACAGGCCCTGCCTGGGAGGAGCCGGCTTTCTAATAGAGGCAGAGGAATATGCACTGACAGAGGAGAGCTGAATGATATACAACTTTAATTGGATCATCTTTTTACCCCCCCTCCCTCCCTCCCTTCCTTTCTTTTCTCAGAATACAAAGGAGGTCTGTGCGCACAGCTGTGTTATGATAGGTTTGGTCTCCTGTGAAGACCAGTGACCCTGTGTAAATGCCTGCATAGTACTAGGGAACCGCTGTGTTTGTGCGATCCGAACATGGACTGTATTACTGTTGCTTGGCCCGGTGTCTGCTCAGTATCAAATCCAGGAAAATGTGTACACAGTATGTTTAAATGGTGTGAAGTGATGTAAACCCAGGCACGCTTTAGCCTAGCTCTTTTATTTCCACAGTATATACGGAGCAGAAGTACGTCAACGGAAAACAAAACTACCTTGTCTTGTTCTGTAAATGCACAATTGTCTGTCCTGCTCTATTATTGTAATTTAAAAGTCAACGATTTTTAAACCGGAATTTGCTGTTATAGCTTTGGTAAATAATTAATTAAATGCCACATGTTTTACAGCTTTAAATCCACTAACTACAGGGGAAAAAACTAAACACATTTCTGCATCTTCTCATTTGCTCAGGCCCCATCCATTTTTTTTTTTTTGCGATGGGGGCGTGGGGGGTGGGGAGGGGGGCAGGTTAAGTTTGTCCATCTTCCATTGTCGTGCGTGAACTTTCGGTGACACTTAACCTGTACCAGTGCTTTGGCTGTCATGAAATACTTGCTCTTGGAATGTGACGATCAGATGACTTTGCCGACCTTTGCGTGAACCTTGTCTGGTGTTGATTTAGTGAGGCACCGAGATCAAAGCGATCTCTATCAGCTTTTGTCAGTGGGGCTGTTGGCGTGTACTAGGCCGCGAGTGTGAACACAAACCAACCCTACACAGCGCCGAACTAACTGTGAACTTACAGCACTGATCACTGTACAGAGGTCACAGTAGGATTCAACACTGTGTTGTTTTGACCATTTTAATAGGATTTTAAATGAAGCCATTTCATCATTTTTCTCCTAAGTTGTTAGTTTTTGTCTTACAAAATATAGTCCCTTCAAAGCAGAACCTGTTCTAAGTCTTTAACTTGACTTTCATTGTTATGTTAAACTGTGGAGATTTATCTTTCCCTTAATTATCTTGAGGACGCCGGCGAGCGAGTTGGCCAAAGACGACATTAATCTCTAAATTGTGGACACTACTGTTTCCCCTTTTTAAGGTTGATTACCTATGGAAGTAGCTTGGAAGGGCCTCATGAATCAAATTATTAATTCAATGTCAGTGTAACCCTAAATATAGGGCCGCTATCTCTCGAGTCGCACTGTACTTTCTGCACTACGGTGAAATAGTTAGGCATGCTGGATGGAGTTTTCGTGGTGTTGTCAACATTGGAAGGAGATTTAAAAAAAAAAAATACCCTTACAAAACAAGTCAATATTTCATTTTCCCTCGCTCTCTCATTCATATCTGGGTCTGGCTGTGGAAATTGATTGTGGTTAGATGGTCAGAGAGGCAGTGGTGATTCAGGGCAATTTTCAAATGAACTGAGAAAGAATTGTCATTCCGTAATGGTTTTAGTTGGCAGTAAGTGGGCCTGGTTGGAATTTTCAAGGGCCCTACACTATCCATTATCCGAGTTTTCCAACACCCTGTCATTGTTGACAGGTGGATTATAATTTTTCTACAGCAGAACAATTGAAATGACAGCGGTTTAACAAAACTTGGATGGGACAAATGAGACACAGGGTTCCAACAGGAAATCGGCTGCCAACAGTTGTGTGCACTCTTGTGTTAGGAAGTGAAAAAGTCCTGCTTTCTATCTTACTCAGGAATAAGAGTTTTCCAGATTGTCCAAATATGCCTCGGAACAGGACTGCGCTTGATGAATGAGTGGTTAAAACGGTTCCTACATCAATTCAAACCCTCCAATCATTCTGGAAAAAGCCACAGAACTCTGACCCAGAAATGTATGACAACAAAACAAAAACTCCAAACACATACACGCACACACACATACACGCACACGCACACATACATACAAAGCACTGCCCTAGATTTTTTTTTAAACATTGAGTTACTCCAGCAGTTTGATCTTCCCTTGCACTCCATTTTTTTTTATTATAAACAGCTTTAGCACCAAATCAGTGTTGTATTGGCTGGGATCCCATTTCCATGCTGCTTGCTCCTTGGCGCTGTCATGCAGATTCTCTTCACGGTTCCATTCTTTTTCTTTTTTTTTTTTGAAGGCTTGTGATTCCCTGGCCATATGGAGCCCCTTCCCTTTTTGTCGTCTGCGGTGCTATGCTATCACGTCGCGGCCTGGGCCTCTCTCTAGTACACGGCCGGTTTAGCGTTAGCGTCGTTGGAAGCCGCTTTGGCGACTGTCAACCCTGGTAGACTTCTGTATGTTGACATGTGAAGGCGGGCAGCGTACTGTAAGGCCTGATGTTGGGACTCACTTACAATTAACTTGAGAAGACGCTGACACGGGGGCTCTCCTTCTGTCCCGGACAAGTATCGGTGGAGAAGACAGCTGTGTGTTATCCCATAGAGCATAAATCCGTTATCGCTGTGGCTATTTAAGAAGGGGGACATTTAATGGATGATGTGTTGACCTAACTTAAGAAGAATGCACAGGCTTAAGAATATATATATATATATTTTTCATGTGTGGGCAGAATACGGATGAGTAACAGGAAGTCGAGGATAGCGGCGACACAGGGCTAGTGTCTGGAGAATGGTGGTGTGTGTGTCTCTTCCAGCTGTACACAGTGTCTCACTGGGCATGTATCAACACTTCCCTCCACTTGGCTCTCCTCCTACTCGGTGTCCCCGCTTCCCCACGCACAACTCTAACTTCTCAGCTACAACTACATACAACACAACCCTCCCAAGTCCCTGTGCCTTCATAATGAGTTTAGTCAGAGTGATTATAGCTGTACTATTCTACTGTCAGTAACTATTAGACAAGAGCTACCGCTGAAGACCTTTGTCAGCTATTATTTTTAATAGTGCTATTAGTATAGAGTCCTCGGCGACCGTCACACATTCAGTCAGTCATCGTAAAGCTAATCGTGTGGTGCACATGCAAAGTGTAAATAATACCAATGAGGTGTCATTGTGCTGTTCAAATGTTAGGATCGGTGTAATTTTCAGTTGCAACTGTGGTTTGCTTTCGCTTAGTAAACTCAACCTAAGATCTCACACCATCTTGCCGTTGTCCGTTTGATGAAACATTGCAGGATGGAGACATGCAGGAATGAGACAGCAGAATGAGCAGAAGTTAGCTTTGCTTGCTGGAGTGAAATGACACCTGTCTCCTAGACCACCCCAACTCATGTGCACTGGGAGGTTAATCCTTATGTAGGAGCCATTCACATGACGGGTTGGGTAAGACCACAGGGTGAGAGGGGCCGGAGTGGGGAGGCCTCAGTGTTTCTAAATGCCCTGATGAGTTTGAAGCAACAATGTAATGTGTTATCATCAAACGCTTCTGCTGTAATTAAAGGTGGAGTCAGTTATTCTGTAGAGCATGTGTTGTCAAAATCACTTTTTGTCAGAATCAGTAAATACCACCTGTCCGTCCGTACTGTGTTTGCAGTGCACTAAAAATAAAGTATGGTGTTAATTCACAGCCTAGGTTCTGTACACTGGTATGTAAAGAAAATTAATGTTAACAAATGGGGCCTACCGTAGTTAGCAACAGTCCTGTTCACAGTTCTAGGTTGTGTATTAACACTGGATTGTTTTTTCGGGGCACATGCAGGTAGTGGATTGCGAGGAAATATTCACTGATTTTGACAACAAATGTTCTCCAAGGGGCGCCCTTAGCTCAGTTGGTAGGGCGTCCCCCCCATGGGTCTCGGCCAAATATGATGTTTTTTTGGTTGAGGTGTCACTACATGTTGTCAGTGTTATCACTCATCAACATATCTGGATAATAATTATGACAGCTTTGCTGCAACATAAGTGCAACTTAATGTGTCGTCAATAAGTACGCACTATATTATACATGAAGGCTAGTGCAATATGAGTAAGAGTTGGTTAAGGGATGTGCTGGTGTGCTGTATCTCAGAGAAGAATGTGGTGGGAACATATTGATGGTGATTGATTTTCCGAGGCAATGGGTCATCTTAGGTTGGCTCTTCTTGGCCTAGGCCACCAGCTCCATCAATCAAGTATACGCAGGAACACTTCAGACATTGAAATGCTTGTGAAACGTGTATAATGTAAAATTGTATGTAATGTGCTGTAATGGATAATAATACTAATACATTTTGTTCTCTTTTTCATGTCTCGTTATTTTGGTGGATCCCGTTCAATGCTGAATTGGTCGATTTCATCAAAAATAGGTAAGCCATTGAACATTTGAATTAAATGGAGGCCCGCATGAAATTGCAAACTGAAGTCATACGGTCTCTGTTATATCTTGGTTTACTCACAGAAAATGAATTTGAAGTCCATAGTCCATAGCTCAACCATCTGGTTGCCTTGTTTACCGTGCACAGCGTCGGTGTGTGCGTATTAATCATGCTTACACAAGTGTCTTAATTACTCCCAATGTAGCTGCTCCCTCTAAAACCCAGGAGATGACCTTTCTTTCCTTGTTCCTTTACGCCATTAATCATCCATAATCAACAGCTTCAGAGTCAAGGAGAGGGCCACTCAGAGCTCCCCAACACTGGCCACAGACCTCTGTCACACGCACGCCCAGATCTTTATTAATGGCCCACACATGGACTAGACACAAACATAATTACTCACATAAACAAACTCTAACATTGCCATTGAAATGGCTACGTCTAATTTGCCCATGGGAAATGTGTCATGACGACACGCCCCGATGACGTATGGTTTTCTGGTGAAGGTCACTTTTCCATTAATATATTCAGAAGTCAATTGTCTGTCATTTTGATGTTCTCTCATATCCTGCATGAAACCGGAGGAGCGTGCCCACAGGCCTAACAAATGGTATTTCACTTATGAATGCGATACTCTGACATTCATGGCAGACACTGATTCATAGCCGTCACATGGCTGATATGTCTAAGTGCCCGGGACGCACAAGGAAGTGAAAAACTACGGTGTGCAGGGCTTTTAACATTTCAGATCTTGTTTAGCCCTGCCAATGGCAGATTGACAAGTGGAGTTTCTGCTGTAGCAGGTAACTGACATGCCTGGCTTCTCCCCCCCCCCCCCCCTCACCCCCTGCTGACTGAAAGCTTAATATGTCATTTGTCAGTCAAGGATGGGCTTTCATTCAATCATGCCTTGGCATCCACTCAAATGCCAGCTGGGGCTTCGATTTCATGCAGAAGAAAAAAAAAGTTGAACACACACACAGGCACGAACTGGCTGTAGCGACGTGTTGATTCCTAAAACACTGTTGTTCATTAGATTAAATTCAAATTCTCTGTGAATTAACTTCTCAACTTTGATGGACTTCTTGACTTTGATAGACTTCTGGACTTTGGTAGAATTTGCGAGGGAGTCTTTTCAAATCCCCTTTGCATGTAAGCGATGCAAGATGATCCAGTCTTCTGATATTTCTGTAACACTGGATCATCTTGCATCACTTACATGCAAAAGGACAAAACGCCACTTCAAAGTTCTATAATAGTTTTATGACTGCCCACAAATTGCCGTCATAAATTTTTCATTCTTTTTAATTTACCGTCATAAATCAAGGCTGCTGTGGGCTCTCTGCTTTAAATGGGATTGCTCCATAGTTTTGGCATGCGGCTATCTGGCTTTAGATATCTGAAGAACAGACAGCACACGGAAGGTAGTGCATTAATTTAGGCCCATAAATTATGCACTTACTTTTATAATGTCAAACCATAAATAATGTTGATGCATCGGGAACTGCAACACATCACCCATAGAAATTATGCTTTTGAGATGAATGGGGGATGCTGTGATGGATAATGAATCTCAACCGATGTGATCTATTTAAGTTTGTTCCCCAGAGGAAATGCTGGCGCAAAATGCAAGGATACAAGTTCTACAGGAACTGTTTGATATTCATGAAGCACTTGGCCTAACTTAAGTCAGTCGCAGACTTTGTTGTTTATGTTACCATTGGGTAGTATCAGTCACACCCTACATTTCGTAATTTTCCTTTCTCAGCTATTGTTGTCCTTAAAGGAATAGTTAGCTTGAGTTTATGCCTCCCTCATCTGCCCAAGAAAAGGCGACTTAAATCATCCCTTTAAATGTGCTTGCATTTTTGATGCAGAAATGGGCAAAGGTCACTCATCCAGGTTAGCGTAGCTTAAACACTGGTAGTCAAGGCAAGGGTAGCATAAGCCTGCCTCTGCTGACGGTCAAAATGAAAAACTTTACAACATCACTAAAAATGTTGAACTATTCCTTTAAAGTAAATGGCTGTTACTTGTACAGTCACAACAACAAAAAACCCAATTTATGACATACAGCTTCTGCAGTAACTGAAACGACATCTCTATCCCAGTTTCCTCTTCATGCTCCTCTGATGAACATGTGCATTTTTGCTGTAGCTTGGCTTCAGTGCCGACAGAAACGTTGCCTCTGGTTTTTCCAGGCTACTCCCCAGAGTACCAGATGGATGATTAAGTAAGGGACTTTACTAAGGCTTGTGCAAATGCTTAGTACACTGAACTCCAGAATATTGTGTATTATCTGCCATTAGGCAGGGATAATATTAGCCATTCTCCCCGTAATGGCTCAGGAGAAGAATAATTGAATGTGCTCATGGGATTTTGGTTCGGTGGAGTCGTGCGTGAATGGGAATGCATCTACACTCGTCTGGCTTGAATATCGCACCACTGTATTGCTCTTCAAAACTGAGCATCGCAGGAGGAGTGTTTGCCGTTGCACCGTGAACACATTCAATGCGGTTCTCTGCTTTTTATGGTCTTCTGGATGTATTAATTATCTGCAGATAAGCTTGTTTGGAAAGCTCATTCATTTTGTCTTGATTGTATTGACAGGCCTTTCTTAAGAAGTCATGGTTAAATGCCATGATCAATACTGCAGTATTGGCTTGCCTCATCATGATAAGCCCGGTATGTGAAAATGGCAATAGAGACCGACGGGGAGCAGGATCATTGTGACTTTGTGAGAAAAGTCCATCTGAAGGTCCAATAGTTCAAAATAAAACCTCTCCAATGGAATAAAATAAAAGAGTTTGGTCATCTGATATTTTTTCCTCCAAAGTGTGTATTAATTTCAAAATGTCATTGGCGTGAGAGACTTTAGGTTTTATCTCCAACATGTGTTTACATAATGACACATGTATCTCTGCTGTATTTGTTGAAGCTTTAATTGTTGACCAATGGCTCTTTAAAACCAAGCAAGTCTACAAGGATGTTTTAGTGGATTGCTGTTTAGGACGTGATCTTCCTCTTTTTATTATGTGGAGGCCAGCAAGCTTGTAAAACTCTGGGAAAGAACAAGGCTTTCGTCAAATTGAAGCACGGCCTAAGCCATGAAATAACAGTCTTTTAATAAATGTTCTGTCACTGAATTTGATACCAGTCCGTGGCATGTGTGTCAGACACAGTTCTGTATGGTGACTAGTAGTATAAATCATCTTGATGTTCACATGGGGTCTTCTTGTGTACACTTTAAATAGAGGGAGATGCCACATCAGCTGCACACTTGAAACTTATGGACCATGGCGGTGTAATTAGACGGTGAGCCATGGGCGAAATGCAGAACATGAGACGTCCTCGGTGAAATGCTCATTCATTCTTGCCTTATCAATTTTCGTTTTTTCAACTCACCAAGTAAGAGTGCTTTATTTTTTTAACCTTTCAGACAAGAGACAACACCCACTTTTCAGGAGGTTTTTCTTATTGACCCCATTTACCTCTCTGGGATAATAAGCCCTGACACTGACAGTAAATATCTCCCAGGGTTTCATTAACCTCTGTTTGCCATCATAAATCCTTCAGTAGGAGATGTATTCCCCAAACTAGCCATACAGGTATAGTTCTTCTTTGTGTGTTTGTGTGTGCATGTAAAAGTATGTGTGCACCCTGGTTGTCTGTGCTAGCCTCCCTGTGTGGTGCCATGTGGAGGCTTGTGGTGCGCACACTTGGAGACGCCGCAATAAACTCCCCATTTTAGAATTAGGACAGTCGTCTATGTTCTGGACCAGAAGTTCCTTTAGTGGATGGATTGCATAGTTTTTAAGATATGAAGTGTTTGACAAGTATCTCAGAATAGTATATCATGGATGGACTTTATGGCTGCTATGGAGGGCAGTGTTTTATTGTAGTGGGCACTGTAAGAGTACAGTATATCCAATGTCTCCAACCCCTTTGCTGCCCTTGCCACAAAGTCAACAGACTGCAGGGCTGTAGTCAGCGTCCCTGCCCCCTTGATTTAAGACTGCACTTACCAGAAGTCGACAAGGCTGTTGGTCCTGTCTTTCTCTGAGAGCTGTCACTCTCATGTGTAATTTGCCCTGCTGAAGGAAGAGAAGAAAAAAAAAGAAAAGAAAAGAGCCCCAACTCAAAGCGTGAATAATGAGTGGTTGTTAGCTTTTGAGACAGAACAAGCAAAGCGAAACACAAAACACTCCAGCGAAAAGAACTGTAATTACCCACAAGCCTGTGAGTGCACTCTTAGAGGGATTGTTATTGTGTGTGTGTGTGTGAATGACCTTTCGTGTCTTTGGCATGCTGCTCTGTGGCACTCTTGTGAGTCGGACTGTGGCAGTTCCATGTAATCTGGCAGTATGTGGCAATAGGAAATAAATGTGCAATTTACGGACTCTTTCACAGCAGATGGCTTACAAAAATAACTTTTTTTCCGTTTTTATACTATTATAGTTGTCTGTGGTATGATTGCTTGAAGATTGATCTTGCTTTTTAAACCTTTCTCTCAAAATGATCCCTTTGACAAGACGTTTAATTCTCGGCTTTTAACTTAGAATCAATACTTCCGCTGACTGTATGACATAAGGAAAAAAGACCATTGCGTCGTTTGCATATAAACACATCGACCCGCTGATCCCTATGGTTTAACATTATCTTTGTTTTATTAAAACACACCCTTTAAAGGGACCACCCGTAGGAAGATGGATGGCTAGAAGATGTCTGTGTGTCTCACACACCCAGAACCTCCCTCCCTACAGGCCTGTCCACATCTTCAAAAGTCCCTCTCAGACAGCAACAAATGGACGGATTACACAGTGACTATGGGACTACAGATATCGCCGAGCAAGCAGAAAACATGCTTCGCGGGAACCTCCTTGTTCTAAGCCTTGTGCTGCCACTGACTGACTTTTTAAAAGATTTATTCCATCAGTCAAGTGATTAACATGATTTATGGCGCTGGGATGACTGTTAGTGAGACAACAAAGGGGGTCGGGGCGGTTCCTCCCCCCAAGGAGATGCTATCAGGTGTTTTCTGCTGTGCTTGCATTGCAGTCAGCATGCAGCTGTAAATCCAGCCATTCTGCATTGAAGAGAGATGACCCCCAACCACCTCCAACCCTCTCTTCTTTTCTTGCCTCTTGTCCCCCCCCCCTCCGCCCCCCCCTCTCCTACTCACTCCAGGAGGTCACAAGTTCACAAGCTCGGCCTTAACTGTTAAAACCTGCGGGCTGAACTTCTGACCTGGCCTAGTGTAAAAGGGAGCACAGTGAACAGTGTTTATAAGGGCTGCCATTCTGAGAGGCCAGAGGGGGTTTAGTTATATGGGTATAGGGGGTGATACGGTAGCTGGGGGCAAGGCCTATAGTCCTCCTTAGCCAATTTATCCAAGAACATAGAAGTGAATTTTATAGAAGTGAAGTTAGTATAGACTGCCACTTAAGGCCAAGGAGGGATACAGCACTGTCTTGAGATGTGAGCTAGTTTGACTGATGCCTCTATCAGCACATTGCCTTTGTAGTAACACAAGGTCAAACAATGTGCTAGACAAGGTCACTCCAAGACAGATGGGTGTTTTGGGAATTTCGTAGTATCCTAAATAGGGTTAAATATAAATGGTAATCCAACCACCCCCACAGTGACAATGCTTTAAACTTCATCTCAATCTGAAGGTTCACTGTGAGACTATAGATATTGCTTTGAGGCATTAGCATAGTAACTGTCTTGGAAAAACAAAACGTTCATTTGCAATCTTTTCCCCCTCATTCGTCTGTCAAGTGAAATCTGCGGAACACTCGTACCTGCTTTCACTAGAGTGGCGCTTCACCCCGCGTTGTTGTTGTTGTCGCTCGCAGGCAAAAAACAAATCCATAAGAAGAGCCTTGGTTTGAGCCCTGTTTACACACACACACTCCTCTTTTTTCTCCTGTAACCTCTATAAAAAACAAAATGTGCTTTCTCCGGGGCTGCCTGTTTTCCCTGTTAAAACAAGAGGGGGGAAAATTAAATGCCCACAAGCAGATTTTATGATCTGATAAAAGATGGCATTTACTGTTGACTGATTTACTACCTGCCACAAGTTTTGTGAGTGTAGTGTGTAATATCGCATCGGCTCTACAACAGCACAGCAGACATCACTGTGACTTGTGTATGTCTTTTGTAAGGCTTAAGTTAAAAGGAGCTGTTTTTGAATCCTAACATTGCAAAACACTATAGAAGCAGCACCTTGATGCATAGCTTGAAATTGAAAAATGCAATTGCAGCAAGTAGCCCCTATTTTTTCTAAACCATTCATTTTGAGTTCACAGGTCCGTCTTATCCACACTGGTGTCGGCGCTCATTACTTTGTACATGTAGTATTCTTTGTCAGAGAGGACATTAGGCCTGGCATGGCGGCGAGGCATACACTGTGTCTATTACGTCTGAGTGACTAGCATGTGGTAAGGCAAAGGCGTGAGTGATTTATCTTGGCCATACAAATATTAGTTCAGCTAAGCCAGTATTGCTTTGGCTCTAATCAGAAGTTGAAATCTCCCTCGTAAGTGACAGCTCCGAGATCTCTCAGAATGGTGTTTACATTCGCTTGTGAGTCCGTCCCCTCCTTTAACATTCACTCCTGTTAACAAAATAAGCCCGGCTGACTGGTGTGGAATTTAGGCCCTGCTTGTAACCACAGTGCTGTGTGTGACAGGATTGTTTGTTAATGAAGGATTTATGGCTTCTTGGAGCTTTGTTAATTGCCCAATGTACTCCTGTTCTAGTTGATGCATTTCTTTTAATAATGCGCTGAAAAGATATTTCCTTTGGCTGTGCCCTGTTTCAGGGGTTTCTACCTAGCTTGTTAAGTGGCTTCTTTAATTAAAAGGGAGATGATGAACTATCAATTGCATTATGAAGAACTGGGACCTAAGTCTTAGCAGTGTTTTACTTGAAATTCTGCTTAAGAGAAGCCTTGAAGTATTTTTTATGTTTGTGTAGTGGCAATATATCATGCAATGTCATCTTTACAATGTATTTGCTCATGCCCAGACTCATTTGTTTTTGTACTATTAAAACTGACTTCTGTAATATTATTTTATTGCACACACTATCAGAGATTTATAGCGCAACAATTTTTTCATACAGAAATATTTGAACTCCATCCCGGACAACTTTACGGGATTGGCATCAGTTTGTTGCTTTAGCACCCCCCCCCCCCCCCCCCCCCCCCCCACACACACACACACACACACTCTGCACAAAGTTAGCACCTCCCAAAGTTCTAAACCTAAATTTGAAAAGTTACTGAGCATGTTGTATTTTTTTTGTTGCCTCTTTACATTTAAAGAGACAGTTGCACTTTTCTACCAGCTACGGTCTTCTATTTAGATCACACTTTTTTGTTTTTGTAAAGCAGAATGTTTTGTTCAGTTCAACTGACTTTGTAGTTGGTCACTGGGAACATGTACTGCAGCTTCTTTGGGTTGTATTGCCCTCTTTCTGGTCTTGATCTTATTTTAGTCAACTTCTTTTTTAGATAAAATCTAATATTTTGGATTGCTGACTTAGTTTTTGTGGTCTGGCCTTTGGTCAGTTATGTTTGATACGTGTTGAAAGGCTGTTATGGGGTATACTGGATCTCTGGAGAAATCATGATGCTGTTGCTGCAGAAGCGCCGCCTGGGCTTGGGAGTTTGTTTTGTCCACTGTATAGTTAACAACGGAGAGCACAGTCTTAACAACAGGATCTCTTGCCTGTGGAGATCAAAGAGCACTTGTGAAAGACAGGGGGGAAAACACTTCCACCTCTTTTCCTTTTAATCTTATTCTCACCTTCTCATTCCAGCATCCCTAATTGGAGGAACAAACTAAAGGTGAAGGAAGCTCTCCATGTCACTTTTAGAATTATTTGTTGTTCCTCCTTTGTGCCTGTCTCCCCCCCCCCCTTCCCCCCTCCCCTCTGTGTCCTTTGCCGGCCCTGTGAACTCTGTGTGCTCTCTGACCCCTCACTGACTATTTGTTAGGCATTTTGGACCCTTTTTTTAACATCTATATGGAACCTGTCCCTCACCTCTTGCCAAGCCATGAAGCAGTTGTTTGACCCTTTTTATTTTACGACACAAAGAGCAAAGAGCTAAACTTGGGCAGGGGTCAGGGATAGTTCTTAAAGTCAGAAAGTCCTGACCAGGAGACCATTGTTTTGCGGATTTTCTCTATCATCTGGTGGTGAGGGTGTGTATTAACATTAGAAATTAAAACAGTACTTTAAATTTGATGCAGTTAAGCGGTCCACAAAGAACATGGGCCGAGAAGTATAAGAAATGTATTCACTAAAAAAAGGCGGTGAACAAAACAATACAGTGTTCATTAAAAACGGCGCGTGCATTCATTAAACTGCTCGGCATATTCCCAAATGTCTGAATACAATAGACGTAGAACAAGAGGAACATGTCATGTATGCGTCCCTAGCCCTGGTAGACTTGAATAATGGCCTATTTATGGACTATTAACTAGATCTGAACCGAATTAATGTCATTGAGA